>NW_004524618.1:5362004-5366315 GCF_000260255.1 Octodon degus
CCTCATGCTTCGCAGGCAGGCATTCTGCTACTGAGTTATATCCCTGGCCAGAAGTCCTTTTTCCTATTATACTATTCAAATGCAGAAAAGTGAAATAAAATGGAGGAGATGATCTATAAAAGCCTTCATGTTTATTTTTATTGACAGTTCATTTTTATCAGGGGTATTATTTTATACCCTTTTACCTTTCCAATCCACTTATGGGAGGTAAGGATTAGAAGGGAAGCAAGCAGTAGTTGCACTGCTGGGAAGAAATACTCCCAGAATGCCTTCTGCTGAAGGGGCCCCCTGAGAAGATGCTTCCTGCCTACTTCCCAGGGCAGGGACACACAGAAGAAGAATCTAAACTCCCAGCTCGTTCTCAGAATATATTCCATTGCGAATGGCCCTGCATCGACCTGACATCTACGTGTTGTCACTCACAGCCGCAAAGACTTTAAATGGTGCTTTGGTTGCTTCAGTGACTTAGTAGAAAAAGGCAAATAAATGTAGATTTTTCTTATTATCAGCTTCATCAAAGCAAACAGGCAGAAGCAAAAATATTATTAGAGCTTTACAAGAGCATATATTCCAATGACTTCCCCAGAGGACGGGGCAAAACTTGTGTCTTCCGTTTTCTCTGCAGAAAGTCCTCAAATGATTCACGTGGACTTTCCTGTATCCGCCGCCTGTCAGCCCTTTGTTCAACACCCACACTCTCTTGTTTCCATAAAAGAACTGCTGCCTTGATTTCTGAAATGTAATTTCAGTGACTGGCACACTTGATTCAAGCCATGCAGGCATAAACAGGTAGGAGGGAGCTTGAATAACATAATAGGGCATTGCAAGGAGAATAGTTTCAGAAAGCAGTGTTTATATTATAGAAAACAATAAATGGAGACTTGGGAAGCAGATGAAAAGTCGGCATCTTGAGACCTTCTGCTGAGCTTTTAGGACGCTCCCTATTAGCTAACCTTGAATGTAGCTTGATATTTATTTTGCCATTTTCCCCTCGAAGTAAATAGAAATGCTTTTCTGAATAAGGGTCTCGTGTTAAATTCAGTAGGCTTGGAAAGCTGGAACACTCCAGAGCAGAGTGAACTTTTCTACTCACTATTGCTGACTGAGTAACTCCTCTTCCACCAAAGGCTCAAACCGCTCATGTGGCTAGGCTCATCGCAAACATCTATTCATTCCAGAAAAAAATATTCCCTAATGTGCTGAGACAGAAAAAAAAAAATCAATTAGATGAGAAATCTCCAAAAGTGCTTACCTAGTTTTACAAGACCAAAACCTTAAGTGCCTATTATTATTCAACAATATGCCTGAAACGAAGTCTCTAATTGTACTTCAAAATGCAATGGGATTTGAAAAACAGTTCCATAAATAGATGAAAATCGCCAGAATGACTCCTCTAGTTTTTCTTATTGACAACCTTGGAAAGTTTTGAAATTATCTTAATATTAACTTTTGTTAGGCCAGACCGGACCCATCAAGTCACTGTTAAGAAGATCACTGAATGGACTAGGAGCCCCGGATGCTAATTTTCGCTGTGCAGTAGAATAGATAAGGGACCTCCATTACGTTTTACAGTTCCTATCACAAAAAGGCAAAGCGGTTGGTGGGGCTGGAGTTCCAGGTTCAGCAGATCCCGAGTGGAGGTGAAAGTTTGCATGTCTATGCTCCCTGGTGAAGGTGAGGCTGAAGCTTTTGGTTCAGGAATCTCAGGGAGAGAGCCATTGGGCGCCCTAGGGTACTCCAGGGTAGGAGACCAAGGGGAAGTCGCCAACCTCCAAAATCCGGGACCACTTTTTCTGCTCCTTTGCTCTTCTGGCTTGCACCTCGGCTCGCTCAGGCTCGTTCACTGCTGGAGCATAAATCAGAGCTCAAAGTAAAGCGTCAGGCCTCGGCAAGCTCGTCCACGCCTGCGCGGCTTTGCCTCGGGCGCTTCCACAGTTAACCGCTTCGGTCCATGCCTCCGGCCTCCTGGGGAGCACACTCAGGCCTTCCAGCCCCGGGCGTAGAGAGTGGGGCGCCCCTTCCTTGGGTAACGAAGTCCCTCTTGGGGCAATTTCGCCAATTTGCCCACTTACACTCAGAAAGCACATTTTTCTCAGGCTCTCTGCAACGAAAATAAGGCTAAAGATACCGGGTAAAAGAAAAGGTAAATCTTTCAGTAGGAAAACAAGAAAAGGAAAAAGGTAAGGCTCTTGCTGTCCGCGATGGAGGAGGAGACCTAACGGCCACCTTCCCTCCTTCCCACACGCTTTCCCTGTACACCGCCTGGCTTCTTTGCTCCTCTAACCACCACCGTAAAAGCTCCAAATATCTTTAAAAACGAACAAAAACTAGAGTCACGAAAAACAAATGAACTTGATGGATAGTGCTGGCTGACTCCCTTAAGTAGCCCTATGGTAGGGAATTTTGCCATTCCGGGACCTCTGTGAGCGCAGGGCAGCACCATCCCACTAGGTCCTCAGTGCAGCCTCATGGACTCTGCGCCTAAGCCCAGAATGTTCCGGCAAAGGCTGCGCACTGAGGCTCTACCGGCTGCCCGCCTCACTCTACATTGTTCACGAGTACATTATGTGTAGACTACAAAGCAAGGGAAGTCACTGGGTGCACCACTTGCATACATGACTTCCCATCCAAACTTGAAAGCCACGTACTGTGCTGGCTTTTGTTGTGTTTTCATCCCAAACAAAACCCCTCATGGAAGACACAGGGGGAGGAGGGTGTTTAGATCTTTTTTGCGGCTGATATGAATGTGCTTTAAACAAATAGGGATTTCCTAACACCGTGGCCTCGAGGTCTGCATGGGAGAAATGGCCTGAAGCGCCCTGCCTGACACTCTCAGGGGAGCCAGGCCTTATGATCAGGCATAAGGAGCTCCGACACGGAGCTAACAAACCACACTGTAATTTAATGCGCTTCAGGTCTCCATGTTTATTGTGCTCCAAGCTTGTGTTATGAAGAGCGTGAATGTGGGAGCTCTGTAACCGATACTTAGTTTGCATGTGCTACGCACTTTCCTCGAGAGGTCTCCCTGCTGAGCGCAAATGGAAAATAAATACAAATAAATTATACTCTTTGATAGGCCTCCAGAGTGCCCGAGCTCAGCTGATCAAATTGTCCCTTCGCTCCACTCGGAGAGTCCTTGGCAGGAAGAAGTAAAGCTGATTGCAGCTGGATCCCCTTGGAACATCGAATGTCCTCTTCTAAGCTTCCTAATCTGGTTCAATTCCGAGCTGCGCTACCTTCCAGTAGGATGGAGAAGACAGTTCCAGCTCTGGCGCTCCGTGGCCAGGAGAGGCTTGCAACAGGAGGGATGAGAGGGCAACCGCACCGCAGTGGCCGCTCTGCTGGTCGCAGCTGGTGCCAGGGAAGATCTGGTTTGCAAAGAGCAGGTTCCGCACCTCGCAGTGCTTCTGGGCAGAGACCATGAAAGAGACTAGAGGACAAATACGCTGTAGTCCGGGAGGCTTCAGTGAGACAAGAAGATGCAAACCTCTGCCCAGTTACCATCCAGCAGGTGCCGAGGACCTGGGGGGAAGTGGTACTTCGAGCAGTTTAACCTTCAGCTGGTTTTTCCTAGTCATTTACATGTAAACACTTTATGTCCTTCTACATTGCGATCTCTTTAGAACTTAAATCTATTCTTTTCAGAATGCGAAAGCTTCTAGCAAACAAATCATCACACCTTTCCCGTTTGTGGAGAATCACCTCTTCTTATCCTCCCAGAGGAAAGGAGCAGCGCCTCTCCAGTTCAAACTCTATCCGGATAGCTATTGGACCCGGAAAGGGAAACATTTTGGTAGTAGAACTTCATTTTAGGTTAAAGTAAACGCAACATTGAAGAAAAGGCGAAGATGTCAATTGCTGACAGCTGTGTTGAGGAGGTCAAGGTCAGTGTCATAAAGACACTTGTCTGAAAGAGCTAAACAGAATGAAGCACTCTCAGTTCACCAGGACCAGCGCCGCTGCAGACAGAAGCAGGACAGGAGGGGCAGGGCTGCCAGATTCCAGGCTAGGACAAACAAGACCGTGGGCCGCAGAGGCCGGCCTGAGCGCCTGCCACTGGGTTTGCACCCAGATCCTCCTGCACACCGTGAAGAGGGCGCTGCTGCTGTCCTGGAAGTCCCGTGCTGACCTGGGCAAGGAAGCGCTAGGGGCCGGATGATGGCTAGGACTGCAGCTGGGACCAGCACGCTGTTAGTCGGCATTCTTAGCAGTGAGCTTTGATCAGTCTCCATTAACCCATCAGCAGGAGAAAAGACAAGGGAGGGAGGATGGGAAAGGGAGAGGGGGAGGGAAGGGGAAAGGAGGAAAGGG
>NW_004524618.1:5366849-5378407 GCF_000260255.1 Octodon degus
AGGGGAGAGGAGAAGGGAGGAAGGGGAGAGGAGGGGAGAGAGGGGAGGGCAGGGCAAAGGAAGAAAGTTAGGGGAAGGGAAGGGAGATGAAGGGAGGGAAGGGAGGGGAGGGGGGAGGGAAGGGAAGGAAGGAAGGGGAGGAGAGAGGAAGGGAGGGGAGGGGAGGGGAAGGGAAAGGAAGGGAGGGGAGGGGAGAGGTAGAGAGGGGAAGGAAGGGAGGGAAAAAAGGAGAAAATGCAGCAAAAGAGAGGTAAAATTAATGTAAATTATGTGCTATGTGTGGTACATACTGTACTCCCCCAAACAATAACATCTTGTTATCTGTATTAAATAGCTGAGAAACAAAAGCTATGAGAAGTTAAGTAGCTGTGAGTAAGTGGCAGAGCTGGCTGACTCCACGGTCTTTCCTAGCCTCTGGAAATGGGACCCTGGGCTTTGATGGCTTGGAGTTAGGGGGCAAGAGAGACAGAGAAAGACAAACAGAGAGACAGAGAGATAGAAAGACAGAGAGGGACAGAGACAGAAAGAGAGTCAGAGAGAGACAGAGATAGAGACAGAGACAGGGATTGGGGAAGCAAGGAGGATGCCCAGAATATTATAGATGATGTACAGCTTCAATTGCTCATGAGGGGCAGGTAGCGCATTGGCCACCGCCAGGCCAGGGGCGGTGAAGTAACAAGGAAATAACCCTGCACACCAGGGCACGTGGGGCCTGGGAAAGAGGACCAGATTTATAGCTCAGCTGGAGAAGAACCTTCACAAGCACATAAGGTAAGCGAGACTAGAGAACAGATTGTGTTTTTTCACTCGTTTTTGTGAGGTTTGGAAATACATCTTTTGAGGTCAGTCCTGTTTTTTCTCAAGATTAGTATTGCGGGAGTAAAATTGGTGTCCAGATTGGCAGGCCGCCTTTGGAAAACGTCAGCATGAGAGGTTACCCTGCCGAGGGCACACGCAGGCAAGTCCTACAGAAAGCCAGTGATGAATTAGCGTTAGATGTTCGCAGCACAGTAGAAGAAGAAATCAGGGCACGGTTCTGTCTTGAGTAACTCAGGAATTCATTTTTAAGTAGATCATGGTCAGGAGTCTGGTGGATCGCTGAAGAAACGCTCATGAGATAAACATTTCTCAGACTGGAGCCCAGCATTTTCGCAGCTGACCTTGTGCTCCGACGAGCGGAGAAAACCCAGCGCCTCCTGCACCACGTGCATTGCAGACAAACAGTGAACACCTGCTTTGTGAAGCCGCAGTCCCGGATATTATTTGCGATGTATTTTTAGTAGAAATTTTGTTGTTAATTCAGCTCGATATCTCGTATGTTGGCGCGAGTCTGCAGATGCATTTGGCTGAGGAGAGCACAAGGACAGCAGGTGGCCCATACATGTATTTGCTAAGTGTGCAACCCCCTCTCCCTGTGCCACTAGCTAACTCCGTTTCCAAGTCAGTTCTCTTGTCCTCCCCTTTCTCCAAGGGAGGCAGCAGCTTCCCTTCTCCTTGACAAGCTTGACTCTATGAACCCTGCTGTCTGTGCCCGAATTGCGTTATCACAGTTATCTTCACGTTCTCTTTGATGTTGTTTGGAGACATTCTATAATTGCAAGTCTGTGTATCTGGGCCTGTCTGTGTTTATGCTCCTGTGTGTGCCTATGTTCT
Source organism: Octodon degus (assembly GCF_000260255.1). Lineage (NCBI taxonomy): Eukaryota > Metazoa > Chordata > Mammalia > Rodentia > Octodontidae > Octodon > Octodon degus. The sequence continues at coordinate 5,368,503 of NW_004524618.1, forward strand.
AGCTCCTTTTATGGGCTGATCTATAGTTTGATTTTTATTTTTATTTTTTGATTCCTGGGAATCGAACTCAGGACCTTGCACGTGCCAGACAGGTGCTTGTGTCGCTGAGCTACACACCCGTCCCTAATCTATAGGTGTCTTCTTTTTTTTTTTTTTTCAGAGCCGGGTATTGAACTCAGGCCCTTGCGCTTGCCAGGGAAGCACTTATTCCACTGAGCCATCTCCTTGCGCTTGCCAGGGAAGCACTTATTCCACTGAGCCATCTCCCCGGCCCCCTAATCTATAGCTTTAATAACTTCCTATTTGTGCCTCTTGTTTTGCTGTGAGAGCTTTACAATGCCTTATTCTCCATAACATATGAATATAAATGTGTAAAATTCCCAAATTTGAAACCATTTAGCTTGGAGATGCAGTGTATCATTAACAAAGTTAAAATTCAACTGTCATATGGAAAAATTGCTGTGAATATAATAGATAAATGCTTAATGCATGAATACATTAAAATTCCAGCAAGTCAGGAAGATAACAGAACAAAAACCATTAAGAAGTCTCAAATGGAGCTGGGCAACTCACAAAAGTGTAAACCCAAGTAGAAAATAAATAGGAAAGATGATCGTGTTTCTAGCAAGAGGAATGTAAGTTGTGTGAGTGGTAAGATTACACACATTGTTTGGCAAGAATGAGTAAGTTTAATACCCAAGACTGGCAACTGGAGGGAGAGAAACTGTCACGCTGTCCTGGTGATGGGGGTGTCCCTGCGCGGAGCACTTTGCCCTGAGCTGTTAATGCTGTGTAGAAGCCCAGGCTGCAAGCCAGCGTCGTGACCGCGAGGTGACTGTGACCTAGGCATGCACAAGACAGCGCGCAGAACGATGCAAGCAGCGGCCTGAGCTTTACAGTGACTCAAACGTGCAGTCATGGGGAGACGGTGAGGCCACCGAGAGAACACGGGATGCAGAGGAGCTGAATAAATGCGGTAGATTTATATGCTGTGTAGAAAGCTTTCCCAATTAGGACTCTCTGATTCCAAGTACTGAGCACAAAAATGGACGTGGAGATGAATAGGCCATCATAATATTGATGTAAAATAAATCAAACCCAGCAGAGAAAACAAGAGCATGAAACAAAATTGTGCACTTCTATGCAATTATAGAGGAAAGCTTCAAAATAAAAATGATAATGTCAAACATATACAATGCATTCTTCTGGGGAAAGACTGCAGTTGTGAAGGGTGACCAAGGAAAATTTTAGGTTTCTTTCTGACGCCAGTTTTTTTTTTTTTTATAATTAAGATCGTTCATATATTACCTATAAATGTAAAAGAGATGATTTCCAAAGCAAAAATCGCTCATCTTACATTAGAATCCCATTTTCTGTGCACAGATATATACAGACAATAATAATTTAAACATTAAGTGCTCCTTCCAAGAGACCAGTAGGACGGTTATCCTTGGCCACTGTCCTTTCCCTTTTCCAGGACGCCCTAATTTCTTTTATTTCTCCCTCGCCCAGGCTCTCCTCACCACTGCTGACTCTCCCTCTGCTGGAACTTGTTTGTGGTCATTTTCATGCTAGACTGGAGCTTTGTGATTTTCAGAGAAAAAGCACAGAGGCCAGTGGCGGTCTTCATCCCCCAAATCCAAAGCTCAAGTACCGCCTCGGTTGTTCTTATTGCACCCGCAGGCCTTGCGCTCCCAGCCAGGGCCACGCAGCCAGGGCTCCAGCTGGGAGATGGTGCTTCTCTCCCTCCTGGCTGAAAGGAAGCCCTGGGCACTGCCTGCCCCCACAGACTAGGACGGCGTGCTGCCCTGCCGCAGCGGCCCTGCGCCAATTGTTTGGGATGCTTTGGCGCAGCAGATTCGTCTCTTCTCCCTATTCGTGTATTTGTCCCATAATTTATTTCTACCAATATGATTGCACAGGTACTTATTTTATACTATTTTAGTATAGTCCCTTATACTCTTCATGCTGATAAAACGTTTTAGAGTGGAAAATTTGTACACAACAAAAGATTCTTCTTTGAGCTCTTCAGGCCAGGAAGTCCAACATCAACTAGCACATTCGCGGTCTGGCGAAGGCTTTCTCTGCTTCCAAGACAATGCCTTGGTGCCCTGCCCCCACATGGCAAAATATATGGAAAGCCTAGGCAGCTCTTTTAAACCTCTTTTTATGAAGGTGTTAATCCCATTTAGGACCTAACCACTTTCCAGATGCCCGGGCTGCCATGGTTGGCTGAGACTTCGTTGTTTCCATACAAGAGGATACTTTGAGATTAGGTTACAAGGTACTTGCATATCCGACCGGATCCAGTTCACTGTGTACGGAGGCCCCTTTGGGCCAAAATCTTCACTCAAGTACAGAGGCCTGTTTAAAACAGCTGTAATCATCTGTGTCCTCTGTGTCTACAGAGGCTTGACCCAAGCCCATATCGCGATATGTGCAGTTCAAATCCAGTGCCACAGGGGCCGCCCTAGGCTTTCCCCTCTGCTGTGAGTAACCTCTCATCCCGAGTGCGCCTCCCGCATTACCTCACTAGTCAGTTTCACTATTTACGGCAGTATTATTGCTTTAATTTTTTAAAGAATACAAAATAGCAAAAAAAGCTTTAAAAACAATACAAGATTTCACTGAACAAGTAACAGGAATTGCCCAGTGATTGCCCTATTGCATGAGTTTATCTCCGGATGAGTTGGTTAGGTGATCAGACATAAATGTGCCAAATTTGTTTAAAAAACAAAACAACAGCAAAATGGTACGAGAAATTAAAAAGAATCAAAAAAAAATTAAACATTTACTACTCCTTTCTAAAGGCCAGCAGAAATTGGCAGTATAATTATCCAAATTATCCTGCCTATAAACATAAATTAATCTTTTCCCCTTCTTTCTTTTGTCCTTTTTCTCATCCCAAATTTTCCTTCCCAATAAACAAATGCTTTCCTTTTCACAGTATCTGTCTCAACTTTCAGATTTTATTTACTCTTTCAGATTCTCACATAAGCAAGACAGTATGATTTTTGTGCACGCAGGTTTGGTTTATTTCACTTACCAGTGCAGTCTTTAGTTGCATCCATTTATCAGTAAAAATTTCAAATTTATCTTTTTTATAGCTGAGTAATACTCCATTGCGGAAAAATACCACATCTCTTTCATCTATTCCTCAGTTGATGGACATTTGAGTTCTTTCCAAGATTTAGCTATGACAGATTGTGTTGCTACAAACATGGGTACACATGTAACACTATGGTGTGATGATTTCAGTTCTTTTAGAAAAATACTTAGAAGAGGAATAGCTGCCTTGAATGGGACCTCCAATCCTAGCTTTTTGAGAGTCTCCATACTGATGTCCATAATTGTTGTACCAGCCTGCACTCCCACCGAGTGGAGAAGAGCTCCTTTCTCCCCACAGCCTTTCCAGCATTTGTTATTGGTTGACTTCTTGATGATAGCCGTTCTTTCTGGTGTAGAATAGTATCTCAGTGATGTTTTAATTTGCATCTCCTGAATGATCAATGATGTTGAACACTTTTCCATATATTTGTTTTCCATTTGTATCTCTTCATTTGTGCAGTGTATATGCATCTCAGATGCCCAGTTTTGGATTGGGTCTTTGAATTAGGAAGGCCTGATTTATTTTATTTTATTTATTTTATTTTTATTTATGAGAGAGAGAGAGAGAGAGAGAGAGAGAGAGAGAGAGAGAGAGAGAGAGAGGTGTGTGTGTGTGGCCAGCTCAGCCCACCAGGGGGCGGGGCTGGCTGGCATGTGGTGCTGGGGGATTGAACCGCGGTCCCTGATGCTTTGCTAAGCTTGTTCTAAGTAGGTGCTTTAGACCACTGAGCCATCTCTCCAGCCCCAGGCCTGATTTATTTTAATTCTTTGTTTTAGAAAGGAGTCTTTTGTCAGAGGGACAGTCTGCTATACTTTTTTTCCCAATTCGTGGGTTTTCTTGTTACTCTGTATAATAATGCATTTTTAGGAAATAACTTTATAAGAGAACATACAAAGATCATATGTAGTTGGACTTTGCAGATGCTGATAATTTGCAAGGTTTTGTAAGGCAGCATCTTTCTGCTCACCGTTATGAGCAAATGCTTCAAGTGCTCACAACACAGGTAAGTGTTTTTGTCCCATTCTGCGTTCCATCCTTCCATCGCTCAACTTCCTAAATTGTATTTTAATTGTGGAACCGGGGATTGAACTCAGATCCTTGCATTTGCCAGTCAAGCGCTTAACCTACTGAGCCATCTCCCTGGCCCCCTTTTTTAATTTTAATTTTAATTTTTTATTTTTTTTTTGGTGGAACCGGGGATTGAACTCAGGCCTTTGTGCTTGCCAGGGAAGTGCTTATTCCACTGAACCATCTCCATGTGTATTTTAATTCTTCCACATGAAGGTTCATTCTTTGAGCTGAAGTTCTGAGTTTAGACAATGGAAGTGCTACCTGTCTACCATTAGAGTCACACAGAATAGATTTGATACCTGAGATATTTTCTGGGCTTCAACTATTCAACTCTTGTTTCTCCTGGCCCCAAGCTCTGACCACCATTGATCTTTTCAACCTTGCTGTAGTTCTGTCTGTATAGTTTTGTCTTCTTCAGATAATTTCTAATGGGATGCACAGGCTTACACAGCCTATTTGACAGGTATAGCTTGTTTAATAATAGGAACTTTAGAACAATCTATGTTCTTTGTTGCTTGGTAGATTATTTCAAATATTGCTGGATATTTTCTACCATATGCATACTCTATAATTTATTTATTCACATATGTAGGCATGTATTGCTTTGTTCCATTTTGAGGAGGTTATAATTAGAACTGTGATATGCATTTGTGTGGTAGTATTTGTGTGAACATAATTTTTAGATAAATTAAGTAAATAACTAGGTGTTTGATTGCTGAATCCTATGGTTGGATTATGCTGAGCCTTGTATGATGTTTCCAACAAACTGTCTTCCCAGTTTGTGGTTCTGCCAGTTTGCATTTTTAGCAGCAATGACGGCGAGTTTCCGCAGCTTCAAATCTTCAGTGACACCATGGTTATTTTTACTCCCTCCCATTAAAATAAGCATGTAGTGGCTTCACACTTGCAGTTGGCAATTCCCTCGGGACAAATACTGTTGATATTCCTTCATATGTATATTTGCCATCTGTCCATTTTCTTTATTATATCCTTTTTGGTGAAATGTTTGTTCAGGTCAGCTGCAAGTTTTTATAAGACTGTTGGCCATAATATTGAGTTTGAAGATTTCTTTCTATATTTTGAATGCAAGTCCCTTAACCAATATGTTTAATATCATATTTGCAAAATTTTTTCCACAGGGTAAAAATTTTAATTTTGAAAATATTTAGTCAGCCCTGGTGGCACATGCCTGTAATCCAGCACTTGGGAGGCTGAGGCAGGAGGCATCACTGTGAGTTTGAGAACAGCCTGGGCTACATGTTGAGTTCAAGGCTAGCCTGAACTGCACGGTGAGGCTCTGTCTCCAAACAAAACCTAAAAGAGCTCAACTCATGTATTTTCCTTTGTTAATTACCCACTGGACTTTAAATTTGTTAGGGGCAGGGGAGATGGTTTAGTAGAATAAGTCCTTCCCTGGCAAGTGCAAAGACCTGAGTTCAATCCCCAGTTCCACGAAAAAAAGAAAAATAAACAAAATAATTTTTTAAACTTATAGTATATTTATATGTGTGATATATTTTGAGATACTTTTTGCGAGAGATAAAAACTCCGGGCTTAGACTTTTCTGTGTGTGTGAATGTTTGATTGCTCGAGCGCCACTTTCGGAAAACACCATCATCTGTGCATTGAGCTGTTTCTGCTCCTTTGCAGAAGTTCAGTTTATTACGTTTCTTTGGGTCAATATCTGTTCTCTCTACTCTGCCTCATTGATCTCTATAGCTGGCCTTTCACCAATACCACACTGTTTCGATTATTGTCTCATGATAAATCTGATAGCTTAAGTCTTATTACTATTTTCTTCTGCAGCATTAGTAGACTATTACAGATGTTTTACCTTTCCATGTACGTTTCAAAATTGGTTTGTCGACAGCTACAAAGCAGATTTTTTATATTTAGACTGAGATTATGTCTGATCTATAGGCTGAGCTGGAAAGAATCTCTCAGTGTATAAACACAGTGTGTCTTTCCACTTTTTTAGGTCTTTAATTTCTTACATCAGAGTTTTGCATTTTTTTTTATATATAGATACTGCACATCTAAGCCTTCTTTATACCTAAGATTTTCTCATTTTCTGTATTAGTATTGCTTTTTAAATGTTCAAATTTCAACTATATACTGCTGATATGTAGAGGACAGATGACGTTGGATTTTAACCTCATCTCCAATTTTGCAATGTGACTTTAATTGATTATTTGGGATGTTCCAGGTAGATTATCATATTGTCTTTCAACAAAGACAGTTTATTTATCCTTTCTACTCTATCTAAATTTTAATTTCTTTTTCTTTCCTTCACATACATAATCATATGAGACTGTCACATACAATTATGAGAAGGAAACTGGGTGTGGTGGTGTACACTTGGAATCTCAGAACTCAGGAGGCTGGGGCAGGAGAATCACTCTGAGTTGAAGGCCAGCCTGAACTACAAAGCAAGGTGCTCTTATATCAACGATTGATGGAAAATACCTGTTCCATGTTATGTCTAAGGCGTTTGATATTCAGACAGATACTGATGTTAAGCTCGACTGCCTATGTTTTAAGGTAATAATATCATTAAGCTTCTCTTCTGGAGGTTTAACAACTTAAGTTTGTACACCAAAAAGTTAGAGAAAAAGAAGGGCTACAAGGACAGCCAACATTTTGGCCTTAGCCCTTCAAGGTCAGTGAGGACTCAGGACACAAGAGAACCTTTACTCTAACATTCTGTAGCTCAGTAGTGTCCCACATTTTCTGATCAAGGAGATTATGGGGCCACAGAGGAAAGTGATCAATGATGTAGAGTGTGCCTAAGGAGAGTCACATGGAGAGAAAACATTCTCTCAGGCTTTCACAGAGAGCACATTGGCCAAGCAATGGCCGTGACTCATCCACATAGCTGACACTGACAAAATAATCTACATACTGCTATATAGGGTTTCAAGGCAAATTGTCAGGGGATTTGACTGACCCTGTCAGACACAAAAGTTAATTTTTTGTTATATAGGTCTAGCTTTATCTTGGTCTTAACCACCCAGCAGAAAAGTATAAAAATGAGGTATAAAAAGTAAAGTCATATTAATATGCTGAGCTGTAAAAGGCTCAAGTCAGCAACTTCTGACATTGCCAGTCATATGGATAACCCATTACTATTATAGACTACTGGGCTATATTGGATTACTTCACTGAATTCATGCATCTACAATATATGAATGGCAATGGAATACCCATCTCTGGCAAAAGGGGGATATAAATGAAGGTCCATTTTGTAATGAAAAAATATATATGTATATGCAAAATAGCTTAGATATACAGCTACTTTCTCTTAGTTCAATGAGAAGAAAGTTTTGAACTAATAGTGTTTAAACAAGATATCATGTCTGCATCTTGTACTATGAATAACTACTATAAAGACAATATGCAATGTATTAATTATTTTAACTGTCCTACTAACCTGTTTTGAAACTGTCTCATTGCTACATCATTCCCAATAAAATTAATTTAACAAAAAGAAAGGTGCTTTTTAACACACACACACACACACACACACACACACACGACGCTATGGATAGAAATACCTTCTTCCTGGTCTTAGAAAAGCATCCTGCTTCTCACCATTAAGATGAAGTAACTGCAGGGTTTGAGAGAGAGAGAGAGTTCCTATCAAATTAAACATTTCCATCTACTCCTTTTTAAAAAGATATTATCATGACTAGATGCTGAGTTTTGGCAAATGTTTTTTGTTGTGTAGTTGATGTAATTATAGGAAGCATTTTATTTTATTTTTTTAACTATCTCGCGGCTTTCATTGACTAAGTTTGCAGTGTTGTCAGTCTTGCCTACCTGGATTGAATTCTCCCTAGTTGCAGAATGTAATCCCCTTTTTATATTATTGGATACTATTTGTGAATACTTTAGTGATCATGTTTGCCTCTAAGTTTATGAGGGTTATTTATAAAATAGCTGAAGTTTTCCTATTTTGTAATGTCCTCATCTATTTTTGGCATTAGAGTAATAACATTGTCACATGATGTCACAAAATATTCCCTCTGCTTCTGTTCTCTGGCAGTGATTATGGGCAATTGCTGTAATTTCTTCTTTAGATATTTGGCAGAGTTACCAGTTATGCCATGTGGGCTTGGTGTTCTCTTTTTTGGGGTGTGTATGGGTTTGGAGATTGTTATTTTTTGTGTGTTTTTATTAGTTATAGACTTTTTATAGCACATTACCAATCTGTCCTTATGGGAGTTTTGATAACTTTTATCTCTGAAGAAATGTCTCTACTTCAAGATATCCAACTTAAAAGCATATCGAGATACTCTCTTGTCTAGCTTCTATGTCTCCCTTCCTAGTGCTGGGATGGGACTCATGGCCTCATGCTTGCCAGGCAAGAGTGACAGCTAGCTGATTGTGTTGCTCTGAGTAAGAAACACCTAACTGAACTGGATCAGCATAGTTCTGGGTGTGGCTGAAGGGATTTCCTGAACAGAAGGCCCACACTGGTGAGTGGCACCAACCAGGAGGCTTGGCTCCTGCATAGAATGAAAGGGACGGGAAGAAGGAAATCTTGCTTCTGGTGACTGGGACAAGCTCCAGTCTTCACCTCTAACACAGCCTCCTGGCTTCCACCACAGACCCTTTGACCTTCTGATGAGAAGGCACAGGACATTGGTGAGCCCCAGCCTTCAACCTTGAACTGGGCCCTTGCTATCCGGTGTGCACACACCCCACACCTGACTCTGAGGGTGGCCTTTGTACATCTACCTTGTGAACCCTCACCTACGCATGCATCTTGCACTGAGTCTGCGGCTCTTGAGAGTGCTGACAGAGCCAGTGTTCTAAGGGAGAGCCACACTGCCACCTGCTTTCTTCTCTCTAATGCAGGATACGTGTAGGTGACCCCTCTTTCACATTTGTGATTGGTTGAATGTAGTTTTATCTTTCCTTTCTTGATTAATCTGACTGGAGGTATCATAATTTTTTTCTGATCTCTTCAAAGACTTAAGTTTCAGTTTCATTGACTTTATTGATTTCCTGTGTTGAAGTTCACGGAATGGAGCCATAATTTCCAATAGTTCCTTTTCTCTGCTTTCTTTAGGCCCATAGTACTTATATTCTGCAATGTGCCAAGGTAAAAACCAACATTATTCAATTGTAGATCTTTCTTCTTTTCTAATCTATGCAACCAATGCTATATTTTGTCCTCTAAACATTGCTTTTGTTGAATCTGACAAATTTTATTAAGTTGTACATTCATTTTCATTTACTTTAAAATGTTTTAAATTTCTGTTGCAAGGTAGTTGTTTCTTTAAAAGTGTATTGTCTAATCTTAATGTAGTTTTCAGTGTCCTAATTATCTTTCTGCTATTGATTTTTAGTTTGATTCCCTTGCAGTCTGGGAATAGATTATATATTATTTCTATTCATTTAAATTGATTGAGGTATGATTTTTAAATTAATTTGCAATACTGATGATTGAGCCCAGGCCCTTCCCACTGAATTACTTCTCCAGCACTATTTATATTTTATTTTGACATAAGATCTCACTAAGTTGCTGACCTTGAATTTGTGGTCCTCCTGCCTCAGCCCCCAGAGTAGCTAGATTCCAGGTGTGTCACACCACAGCTGGCTTGCCTGCCTGCCTGCCTGCCTGCCTTATTCCTTTCTTTCTTTCTTTCTTTCTTTCTTTCTTTCTTTCTTTCTTTCTTTCTTTCTTTCTTTCTTCTTTCTTTCTTTCTTTCTTCTTTCT
>NW_004524618.1:5378507-5379676 GCF_000260255.1 Octodon degus
TCTCTCTCTCTCTCTCTCTCTCTCTCTCTCTCTCTCTCTCTCTTTCTTCTTTCTTTCTTTCTTTCTTTCTTTCTTTCATTAAAGTTCTATGTGCTTTTCCATTAGGTTAAGTTGGTTAATAATGCTGCTCTTGCCAGCTATTTTCCTGCTGACTGCTGCCACATGGATCTATGAGTCCTAGCAGTGGCAGGTTGCAGTTCCCAGCCGTAACTTGTCTGTTCTCCTTACTGACATGTGAGCTGTTTCTGTTCCTTGAGTTTTTCTGGCGTATTGTTGGGTATATCGGCATGTACGAGAACTATGTCTTTTTGGAGAATTGACTTCTTTCTCAAGTGCCCCTCTTCACCCTTGGGATTGCACTTAGCCTAGAGGGACTTTGACTGAAGCTAATAGATCTTTCTTTTGGTTCATGTTAGCATTAAATATGCTTGTCCATTTGATTAGAGTCTCTTTTATCTAAAATGAGGCTCTTGTATGTTTGAATCTTGTGCTTTGGATGATCTTTTATGATAATTCTATCTTTTATTGAGTATGTTAGGTGATTAACCCTAAAATTGATTAGTATTATAGCTGGACTAATAGCTATCATGTTTGTTATCTAATGAGTTTTTTTTCTCCTTGTACATTTTTCCTTTTTGGTTTAAGTCTATTGTATGATTTCACTTTTTTCTTCTCTATTAGTCTTTTCACTATCCTTTAAATACGATTTTTGCTGCTTTCTTAGAGTTTGCAATGTACATTTTCAATTAATTTCATCCACTTTCAAATCCCACTTTAAAACTCCATGGATCGCTTGGGTGCATTATATTTCCACATATTCCCATCTTATTCCTTAGAAAGCTGTTGTTCATCTTACTTATTCATATGCCACAAGCGCCCAGGACCTTGTTACTACTACATTTTAAACAGTTGCTTTTGCATTACCTAGAAATTTATTTATTTTTTCCTTTATTTTATTTTATTTTATTTTGCAGAACCAGGGATTGAACTCAGGCCCTTGCGCTTGCCAGGGAAGCGCTTATTCCACTGAGCCATCTCCCTGGCCCCTTTTTTCCATAATTTTATTGAGAAACAGCAATGAGACAGTTTCAAACCAAATTGGTAGGACAGTTTCAATAATTAACACATTGCATACATTCTTCCTAGTGGTTAATTGCTGTACAATATGC
>NW_004524618.1:5380886-5385548 GCF_000260255.1 Octodon degus
TCAGTATATATAGTTAGGGTGAGAATCTTTCCAATTAACTGCTAGATTAAAAATCTTATGGAGATTCTCAGGATCATTGCCTTGCCCATTTTCTACATATAACTGTATGGCTTGTCACTGTCATGTTTCCTAGATCTTCTCCTTTCCTTCTCTTAATTAGTCCTTGAGTTCCTACTTTCCTTTTACTTGTATTATACCTTTCTATTTGTATTTCTTCTTTTGAGTTCTTATACTAGGGAAACTATACGATATTTACACATGTGTCTGGTTTATTGCACTTATGAGTATATCTTCAAGTGGCATCCACTTCAATATAAAGGCTTCGAGTTTATCATTCTTTATAGCTGAGTAATACTCCATTATGTAAAAATACCACATCTTTTTCAACCATTCCTCAAGTGATGGGCATCTTGGTTGTTTCCAAGATTTGGCTATCACAAATTGTGCTGCTATAAACATAGGCACACATATATCCCTATGATATAATGTTTTCAGATCCCCCGGGAAAATTCCCAGTAGAGGAATAGCTGGTTTACTTAGAAATTTATTGAAGATATTTTATTGTCATTTATTTCTTCTTTAAGACCTTTTATTTTTATATTTATCCAAGCTTCCAACCTGTGTTTTTTAAATCTTTCTTATAGGAAATTTCACAATGAGTTCCTCATAATTTAATTTTGCTGAGAGTGTTTTATTTCTCTTTAAATTACAAGGCAATTTTGCTAGGTGCAGAATGCTAGATTTTCAGAAGCATTTACTTTAACTTTTTAAATATTTCAACCCATAACCTTCCTACTTGTGTGGATTTTCACAAGAAGTCACTGTAACTCTCAGCAATTTCTACTGCTATGTAAGAGGTTATATTTTCTCTTGTTTCATTCCAGATTTTCTCAAAAGCGTCAGTTGTTTTACTCGATGGGCCTGGATGAAGCTTTTTCATATTCATCCTGGGTGCTTTCTGAGATTTCTTTCTTTCTTTCTTTTTTCTTTCTTTCTTTTCAGTATTGGGGATTGAACTCAGCACCCTGCGCTTGCTGGACAAGCAGTTTTTCTACTGAGCTATCTCCCCAGGCCCAAGATTTCTAGATCTATGTTTTGGTGTCTCATTAATTTTAAAAAAGTCTGCTATTACTTCAAACACTCTTTCTAGTTTGTTTTCCTTTCTTCTTTGCTATTCCAGCTACACATATGTTATGTTCGAGGAATTATGCATTCTAGGGATACAGTGTTTTCTCTGTTATATTTTTTCTTCTTACATTTTATTTTGGAAAGTTTCCACTAAGCTATCTTTACCCTCACTCCTTCTCTCCTTGGTATTTAATCTTCTGATGAGTAGAATGAAGGAGCTCTTAATTTGCACTACACCATGTTTTATTTCCAGAAACACCTTCCCCCATAGAGAGCCTATTTTTATCTCTTGTCACTTTTGTTCATTAGAGCCTGTAACATATTAATCATCTTTTAAATTCATCACCTGATAGTCCCAAATTTGTGGCATATCTTAGTGCAATTCTAAAAGCTAACCTTTAAGACTGTTTTACTTCCCTATGTCTTTTGACAGGGCTTATAATTTTTTCATTTAAACCTAGACATGATATTTATGCAACAAGAGCTTTGACTTTTCCTCCCAAAGGCCCTAAGTGTCCAGTTTTGTGCTTAACCTAGCTTGGATCTGTGCCATGTTTTATGTTTACTTTAGCTGTAGTGTCAATGTTCCCTAGTTTCTCTAGTATCCCTATTTTTGTCTCCTCCATTTCCTTTGTGCTTGCCTAAAAATCGTTCCCACATGAAGCATGCAGCCTGCAGCTGTTTCACCTGTATCCCCTTCTTATATAGGACCTCTGTCAGTATGTTGGAAAAGTATAATGAGAAGTATTTTGTAATATTATGATTAAACTTAAGTTTTTATTGAGGCTGAGTAGCAGGCCTGCTGCCCTTACTTGAGTATTTTAGCCTTTTTATTCTTTTAATTTTCCACATAGGTGAGAAAGAAAGGTGACAGGGAATCAGAGCAGGAGAGAAAGCCTTCCTTACAACATCAGCCAGCTTCTGATAAAGTATTTTCACCCAAGGAGTAAGGCCTTTTTCTTCTGGAGAACATTCTGTACATATGAGAAGATTTCTCTCAGCCTTTCACTTTGAAAATTTGGTGGGATTCTTGGAACTAAAACTCACAAAAGGTGGAGACCTAATAAAATTACAGCTCTCCCAGGGGCTTCTCACTTTGAGTCTAGTCTGTACTCAACATCCAGCGATTCATCAAAATTGCTGGACGTTTCTCCCTTCCAGCTTATGGTTCCCACGGCTCAGGCCACAGGTAAGCAGATCTTGTCTGTGAGGCCAGGATTCAGCTGTTTCTTTAGATTTGGAATAGAGGTCTCACGTGTGACATCAGTCTTCTGATGCATCCAAGAAACATTGTTAATTCTCATTTGTTCAATTTTTGTTATTGTTGTTCTAGTTGTTTTCTGGTGATAAGGACAGGAGTAATGATTTCCGCAATTACATGGTGTAGACGAAACTGGAAGACTCACATTTCCATTTGATAATTATGAGCTTTAATGATATTTGGGTCCTTTTTAATGAATATAACTTAATACCCTCCAGAATATTTAAAATTAAAAGCAAATCATAAAAAAAATGTATTTTGCATGTGTCAATGAGATCCTTTTTTTGTTGTTTGTTATTTGTTCCTTTCAAATGTTTGGGGCTGTTGAGATAGCTCAGCGGACTGAGCACCTGCTTAGGCAAGCTCGAGGACCAGGGTTTGATCCCTGGCACCACATGCTGAGCTGATGCCACCCATGGGCTCGCTGAGCAGCCACCGAGACGGGGTGTGGTGGCACAAGCCTGCAACCCTGAAAACAGGAGGATCACTATGAGCCCGAGCTGCACAGTGAGACCTTGTACCAAATATATAAAAATCAATAGTTCAGTTGTATTTCTTATCGGGGTGTATCATCTTTTTAATGTGTACATCAGCTTGGGTGGCTGCGCCTGTTTCGGAAGTCGTTAGGAGTTTGGCAGCATGTGTTGCTAATAAGGCTTTGCCTAATGCTTTGTATCTGTAACAGTTTCTCTCTCCTCCAAGAATAGCCTGGTCCTCCTACTTAAGGGCAAACTCCTTGCTCAGCAGAAGCGTGAAAAGAGGAGGCTGGGATTAAGCTGTTACCCTGCAGGAACTCAGTTAAGATCCTGATGATTTCCCACAGCCCCTTGATTTCCCCTAAAAGTGAACCTAAACCTCCTCTGGAATTGTGTTTTGCTGCCTGCTAACTTTTTTTCTGAGTATTCTGATCTGTGGTCTTTCCTTTCTACCTAGGTCATCACACTCTTTAGAAAACCTCCCAGTGTTGTGCTCACATAACTGTCAACCTGTTAGACTTGAGATGTGCTGAGCTCCTGGCCTCCCAATGTGGAGGAATGGAGTCGAGAACCAAAGGAGGAGGCTGGGAGTTCAACCTGAAAACTGGAGAACAGTTCCTACTTAGCATCCAGTGATTCTTCTCCTAATTCATTCAATGTCAAACTAAATCGTATTAGTTATGCAGATTTAAGCCACAAATAGCAGCCTCAAACAGGATTTCCAAGGGGGTTCTTAGTGGAGGGCTGCTGCAGTTCATTGCCTATTGTTTGTTTGTTTGTTTGTTTGGTTTTGTTTTTGTTTTGGAGGGAGGTACCAGGAATCAAACTGAAGATCCTGAATTTTCCAGGCAGATGCCGTGCCGCTGAGCTATATCCCTGGCCTCTGACCATTGTACCATATACAGCAAAAGTACCGCATGTGGTGTGGGTACAGCCGGTGTGGGTCAAGCTATAGTCCACCCATAGAATTACAAGTATAGTCATTTAGCCAATTTTGATCCAAAGGTGAAGTGAAGCACACAGCCAGGGCATGAGGGAGGGGAGGGGAGTGAAAGGGAGGGGAGGGGAGGGGAAAGGAGGGAAAGGGAGGGAAGGGGAGGAAGGGGAGGGAGCATGGGTCCAGGCCCTCTGCTCACCCCTGCCCCCCTCCTGGGTCCTCGCCCAGCTGGCCTGCTGGCTGAGGGGCTAATAGCATGTAATCCAAGCTGCAGTCTCTCTCCAGGGAGGCTCAGCCCCGCAGTGGGGCGCTACTGTGAGGCCTGGGCTGCTTAGATTCTTCTCCACCGTTTCTCGGTGCCTCATGCTCTGCACTGCCTCCCTCAAGGCCAGGTCCCTCTTCTGCTGCCTGCTAATTTCTATCTAACTAAGTGGTCTCTTATATTCCCATTTTATCATATGAATTATTTTTCAACTCTCATAAATTGCAAATGATATTTAGTGCAACTGGGGGTCTTCCCAGGTCATCTTGCATCTTTGTCTCCTACTACAATCATGTCTTTTAGAGTGATTTCCTAATTAAAGTTCTGAGTTCAAGAAAATAAAATGTCATCATATCTCTATCCTGACCAAGAAGCATAGTCTATGACGCTTAGCAGATCTTCCTTATATTTCAATATTTCAAACCCTTTAATAAATGTCAATAAGTAAAGTGTATGTAACAGCTCTGCTGCATCCTGTTTGAGGCTGTTGCTATTCGTGGCTTAAATCTGATAACTAATACGCTTTAGCTTGACATTGAATGAATCAGGAGGAGGAGGAGGAGGAAGCAGGAGGAGGAGGAGGAAGGAGGAGGAGGAG
>NW_004524618.1:5385738-5410130 GCF_000260255.1 Octodon degus
AAGAAGAAGAAGAAGAAGAAGAAGAAGAAGAAGAAGAAGAAGAAGAAGAAGAAGAAGAAGAAGAAGAAGAAGAAGAGGAAGAAGAAGAAGAAGAAGAAGAAAAGGACTAAAAGTCAGAAAGGGAAGGGTTTGTAGCCTGGCCACGATTCTATGGAAGGAGGCCCTGCCTCCGTTTTCTGGCCAGCCCCTCTGCTCCTGTGCCCCAGGGCGCCGTGCTTAGGACCCTAAACTCGCCGGCTGTGACCGCCACGAGCGTCGTATGTTCTTTTTGTTTGCTGCTTTCCCTTCTAGAGAATTCGTTTTTAATTCCTCTGGACCGAGGGTAGCTGTCGTCAGTCGGACTAGGCCGGCTGCTCGCGGAGCTTCACCCGGTAATCCCTGGCCGTACGTTACGGCGTAGCACGCGCAGGGTTTGGCTGATGGGCTTCAGCCCGAGTTGTGTCCTGCGGCCTGATGAAGCGATTCTCCTTCCTATAGTTTGCAGTTTGTGGAAACAGAATGGCAAACACTGTAGAGGCCTCATGTTGGGCTGTGTGTGTGTGAGTGTGTGTGAGTGCGCTTGTGTGTATGGTGCCAGGATGGAGCCCAGGGCCTCAATCGTACCATGCAAACACCTCACCACTTAGCTACCTGCCAGCCTCCTATTTTTCTTCCTTTCCGGATATCCATTATAAGAAACTATAAACCTGTTCTTTCAAGTGATGACTTTGAAATGAACTATGGACATTTTTGAATAATTGTTTTCCTTCCCGTTTGCTGCTGTTCATAAATTCAAACAATCTTCATTCAAACAATTAATCACCATGTCTTAGTACCAGTGGTATTCAAAAAAATTTTAAGGTAGATTTGGAAGTCTATGTTTGAAAGATTTTCCTTAAGTATTTTGTTGTTTGAAAACGCTTAGAAATCAAGAAATCAAAATTTTGGAATTATAATTATTATTATTTTTTTCTTTTTTTTGTGGAACTGGGGATTGAACTCAGGCCCTTGCGCTTGCCAGGGAAGCGCTTATTCCACTGAGCCATCTCCCCGGCCCCTATAATTATTATTGATCTTATAAATTTCACCTAAAATATATTTTAACTTTAAAAAATGTAAGACTGGGAATCAACAGATTAAATTGTATTTCTAGCTCTGCTGAGTCATTTTAGAAATGTAGGGCCAGCCTGATAGCTCAGCGAATTAAAGTGCCTGCTTAGGTAGAGTGCTGTAACTGGTGTTGGATCCCTGTGTGCCTTGCCGGCCCACCCCTGGGGCACACTGAGACAGGACTGAGACTGGCCACTGTGGCCCATACCTGTAATCCCAGCTCTTGGGAGGCTGAAGACAGGAGCATCACCACGAGTCTAATCTACGTAGTGAGACCCTGTAGACCCTGTATTAAATACATAAACGAAGAAGAAAGCAGAAAGAAATGTGGACTAATATTCTCTACCTTACTTTTTAATCAACAAAAGCTTACATTATTTTATATATTTTCTAAAGTCTATATTAGGTCCAAAATGATTTCAACTCATGTGATATTACTATGCTGTACCTATTTGAGAGATTGAAGGCTTAAGATAAATGAAATTTATATTGCCAAATGCTGGTCATTATTAAAGAGGTTATAATGAAATCCAGTGTTCTGTTTGGAGCAGGCAGACAGTGGATATCGTCCCAGGAAGTGCTGTTGTTGAGCTGTGCTCCCTATTTCATTTGTCAGTCAATTCAAGAATTCTCTCACAGGCAAATGAAAAGGTCATTGCAAAAGTCAACATTTTTGCTATTCTATTATGAATATCCCCCTGAAAATATTTTGAAACAACCACTTCGCCCATGGAAAGTTCACAGAGCAAACTGACAATGTATCTTCCTGGGCAAAAGCAACCCGCAAACCTGAAAAGGCCAATTTATCATTTTTTAATTTTTTTATTTATCATTTTTGTGCATTTCATTTTACTTAGACTTAGCCCTGGGAGAACTTTTTAAAGGTATAAATAATAACACTGAGGTTCTATTCCTTTCTGAGCTTCCACTCCTAAAATGACCAGGTCCCAGGTCTTTAAAATTCTTTCCTGTAGTAGAAGAGTCCCTGAGTATTCACGTAATCTCCCCAGGAACCATTAAAATGGTCCATTTAGGGAAACTTGGCTGGTCTCCAAGGGGGACCCCTCCTGCTTGACACCTTACTGCATCTGAAGGCGAGCCCTGAGGGGCATCAACTTCTCCAAACTTGTTATGTGGGCTCATAAACTTCCCTGGCTGTGGCTCCCTAGGCTGCTCCTGACAGAAGGAAAGCTATTTCATTATTTAAGTATTAATGACTGTCCTGTGAGACGCACTCAGTGTTTTATTTTTATGTATCTTTTGGGAACTGAGAATGAATGACTTCACTGTGTGGGGATCCAAGAAAGTTGCTTGATTCACTTATCCAATCTGCTCTCTAAAGATCAGCTTCTAGAACTCACTTCAGGCATCTTGAATGCCATTCTTCTGGGTAAGTCTCTTTTGTCTCCCCACTTGTGAATAGTTTTGAACCTATGTCACAGGTGTAGGTCTTTTTCAAACAACCTGGACAGCATCTGTGAATGCTAAGCTTTTGTAAATGAAACTGCGCGCCACCTCCTCCTGTCCTGCACCCCGAGCACAGCCACTATATCACACAGTCAGAGCATTCTAAGGACCAAAGCACTGAGTCACTCTAAGGTTTCTGAGCTTCCTCTAAAATTTCAGAAATTGTCAAGCTTGGGGAAATACCGCAAGTCTATCTTTACGCTTTCCCCTGTATCAGTTCCTGAATGAAGTTAAAGACAACCTTATTTTTGTTTATTCTCTTCTCAATGTCAAATTCACAAGTCTATTTTTTCTTTTATGATGATTATAAAGGCATACATAGATGACTAGATAAATATATCATTGATTAGGGCAAGCATACTTGAGGATATACTAATACATTGAATTTTAAGATTTGCCCCATTTGCATGTTGTGGCAGGTAGGACTCTTGAGCCTACAGCCCCCTCTACTGGGTGGACTGTATCAGGTTTATCACATGCACCTTAAGCAAGAGGTCTTTGTTGGCCTTCTTTGAATCTCTTGAAAATGCCCAGATTAGCTCCAAATCTCATATCTGTTTTGGCCTAGTGGACCAAATCTCATATCTGTTTCCATCCTAGTGGATGGATTCAGACCTCATGGATTCTCTGCTTTTCCATAAACGTCACTTCTCCCTCATCTGAACGCTTGGTAGTTGGCCTGAATGAGTTGACCTTCCATATATCTTCACTTCCTTTTTCCTCCGCACAGACATTGGATATTTACAGCTCATGAGACTCTCTAGAGCCAGAGGCTCATGAATTCATTTTGGTTATGTGATTTGGGTCACAATGATGTATACTGTGATGGAATTTACAGACACAGGGAGAGCAATGAGGTATTTTGTTTGATGTATGATTGGTATACGGTTTACATATGCTTTTTTGAAAAATAAAAGCATTAAACACACAGAGATTGCTATAGTTTGTGTTCTGAAACTACTTCATGGTCTCAAATATTTCCAATATCTTTAAATACCAAGAGATCTAGTTTGCGGAGGGCATTCTCAGACTCAGATCAGTGAATCCTGACCCAAGTTAAGTGTCGAGACCCCTTTTCTTCCCTGAGACTCTGACCTGTTACAGCACTGTGGCTTCTGCCAGCTTTTCTGGGTAGGAGAAAAATCTGACCACACTCCTTGTAAGTCAATGAGAGATTTCCAAGCAGGCAGCACAAGTGTTCTGAGAGGACAGTGGGCTGTCATAGGGGGAGGCCTTGGTGACCTGGGGAGGGCTACCTCTTTACTACTTCCTTGAGAGCAGAAAGTTCAGGCAGACAAGTGAAAATTCAAAGAAATGGTAATTTTTGATTGTTTAGGTCATATTCAACTGGACATATCAAAATTTTAGGCTATCTGTGTATGTTCAAATACACAATTATTGTTGAGTTTAAGATGAAGTAGTTAAAACACACAAACACACAAACACATACACACACACACACACACACAGACACACACAGAGGAGCTGGGTAGGGTGTTGTGCGCCTGTCATCCCAGCACTCGGCAGACTGATGTAGGAAGATCACTGTGGGTCCAAGGTCAACACTGGCCGCGGCACAACCCCATTTCAGACTACCAGGAAAGGAAGACGCACAGAGATTGAAATTATTACTCGTTGTATGGCATCAATTATGTATTTCAGGTGTTCATTTGCAAAGTTTGCCTCAATTATCACTGCTAGTAATCATCATCGTACTTGATCTTTATTGGTCATTCATTATATTTAACGCTCCTCTTAGCACGGTGTCTTTTTGGCCATAGCTCGAGTACTGGCCGTCTTACAGAGAGAAGCCCCGGCTGGCCCGGGTGCTGGCCGTCTTACAGAGAGAAGCCCCGGCTGGCCCGGGTGCCGGTGCAGACACTTCAGCTGCCTCACTGCACCGACAGCAGGAAATCACAAAGACAGATTCTCCCAGCCAAATAGGGAAGCCGTACTAAACTCTAACCAAACTGAATGATCTGCATAGAGAGAATTGTATGGAGTCTTGAAACCAGCAGCGAAGATGAGCCTGTGCAGTAAGGGACGAAGAACTGCAGATAAGCTTCCCCATCCCGTGCTGCTGCCCTCCTGGTCACCTCTTCCTTCCTCTCTTCCTCCCCCATCTGTTTCCTGCTAGTCTAATACACAGCCATGCAAGATTTGTAGGCTTTCTTCAAGACTTTCAGTGGGTGCCTTGCTTGATTTTAGAATGTGTGTGCCTTAAAACTCGGCCGCATGAATTTGGCTGCTCTGGAGTTAACGAATCTCAGGAGCCATATCTGAAGAGAAGATCTTCCTTCTTACTAACCTTCAAGAAATGCAGTCAACGCAGAGGCCCCAGCTCTGTGACCTTGCAGGCAGCCTTCAACGGTGCTGCAAGCGTCTCTGCAGGAGTTGAGGATGAGTGGAGAAATACGTGCTCTGTCTGGGCACGCGTGCCTTGGCATGTACCCTTCTGTAAGTCTCTTCTGAATTAGATTTTCTTAATTTATGGCCACTTCTTTAGAAGCATCTATGGAAGGTGTATGTTGCGCAGTGCTAGGACCAAAACCCCGGAGGGTCCTGCCTCCCCTCTGATCCGCGGCTCTTTACATAAAGAGCAGTTGCTTCTGGCGCAACTGGTCTTTGGCCCACCAAAGTCAACTTTCAGGAAGAGACACAAAGGTAAGCGTGAGGAAGGCGGCAGAGGCAAGAGCTGATGGCTCATCTTCCTACACTCTCTTGTATTTGCATTTTAATGAGAGCCATATTTTAGGTAAAAGGATCGGAATGTTTATTCTGGAATTTAAAGCCTTCTACATGAGAGGAGCGCACCGATAAATCATCAGCACTTTGTATTGTAGATAATTAAGTCACTGAAATTTCTGGTTTCTAATGTTCCATAAGGCACAAAAGAGAAGTTTTGCGGTAGTAATTTCTTGGTTTTTGATTTAGAGAGTGTGATCTGAAAATAGAGGTCTTTAAATTTTACTACAGGAATATTTTACTTTTAAAAATGTTGAACTTTGTTTAAAGTTAAAATTTAAAATTATTTACAATTATTCAGGAAAAGACATAATTATCTACCTCAAAATGCTCACCGGCATCTGGAATAAGCATGTGCCAGCATTCCGGGCACCTTCTGAAGCAGGTGTGGAAATCTCCTTTGCTACAGGTCTTTACTTGTGCTGCCCTCACCCTGATGTCCTGAATCAACCCAAACTATTTACTGTTGACAGCCATTCTGATTTTGGGGAAAAGCCGTAAGTCACACAGTGCCAGCTCTGGCCAGAAAAGTGAACGAGGACATACCATAATGGCCTGTGAGTGCACCTGTCCTTTGGGCAGCGTCAGGAACAGCATTCTCTGTACTTTTCATCGTACCTCATAAAGACTCGTGAAAGAGTACTTACAGAACTGTGCCAGAAATTGGCAATCATGATGGGATTAATGTGTTTAAGCAAGGGAAATTGTGGGGGGGAGTTAATGACAACATGCCTTTCATTGAAACAAAGTTTTTAAAATTTTAAATATTCACTGTACATTTTGATAATCTCTTAAACAACTCAACTATTTTCCCAGTCAGGAGATTGGGGTATGTTACTATTTTGGTGTTGGGGCCAGACATAGTCTGTAGTGCTGCTGTACATTTTGTTTAAAGTGAAATCAGGAATGATACATTTTCTTAGAGATGTGTGATTAATTACTTTAATTTCTTTTTTCCTTGGCAGTAATAGCCAGGGTATTTGCACCAAATCACAAGTTATGGAGCACATGCAAGGAGTAGACTCAGAGAGACACGTCTCGGTGCCCTGCACAGGGCCTTCCCCAAGCCGTGGGCTGCACTGACCATTATAAGAAGCTGTGAATTTCAGCTCGAGGATGTTTTCTCCTGCGCCTTGTTCACTGGGTGGAAGTAGCCACACTTATTCTGGAACAAGTTCCCGGAATAAGTACGCAAACAAAGCATCAAAGTCTGTATGTAGCTACTTACTAGGACCAGATCATTGCCTGCCTGCTGCCTTGGCCTTGGGGTGGGTTCACCAACTGGGATTTGGCTGGGGCACATTCTCCTTGAAGCCAAGTTGGCTGTTAGACTTTGGAACTGGAAATTTCCAAATAAAGAAAAACTAATGGTGGCCTATTTCATTGTCTACCTTGTGTCCAAATTTCCTTCATGAAACATTTTCTGGAGTTATGGGTGCTCCTAGGACATTAGGAATAAAGTCATGCTCTGTTCATCATGTGCTTACTTTCTTATGTTGCATTTTCCTTGAATTATCTAACTGTAGTTTGGACTTCGATTTACTTTTGTTGGGTCTTGGCTCCTCCTAGCTTTCCTCCAGGATTCTGAGGAGTCAGAGAGCAGATGCTCACGACTTCCCAGTATCCTGCTCCTATTAATGAAGTAATAAATTCTTATGAATAAATGCATGGGCACTCACTGGACTCCCTTACTGAAAATGCAGAAAACGTCCAGGTGACTTTTGTAAAGTACACCTGTCAGTGGATGGTAGGTCCTGAGAGAATTCTTTCCAGATTCTTAATATCTCAAACAAAGAATTGGAAAGCAGTAGGGATGTGCATTTGTTGAAGATGGAAAAGTTTGTGCTGCGGAGTGAGTGCTGGTCAGACTGACAGTGACAGCAAGGATAAAGGACAGGGCCTTTTGTATTTGGCGTATCTGGACTGGTTGCCCCATGCAAGTAAGCCATTGGGACGGCTGTCTTATCAACCTTCACTTGGCCACGTACCAGATGGAGACCACCCTCAGGAAAGGTGAACTTGGCTTCATGCCAGATGTAAATGAAGAATTGAAAATAACACCTTCCTTCTCAGTTCAAGTGCTCAGGAGCTGCAAAGACACCCTGGAAGCTGTGTTTTGTGCCCATGTGCTGGGGCCCCATTGCTGTTGCCCTGTTGTCTAACTGGTTTGCCCCATCCCAGTTCTCCCACCTCAAACCAAGATCTCTTGCCTTTTTGATTTGTTTTCTCATCTAATAAACATGTATGACGTACCAGGAAAATTGAGAAGGTCAACTGGTAGGTGGTGACCTCTTTGTATCATGTGAAGTCTGATTGCAAATGATTTGGGATTATATAGAATGAGGAATAAAGCATGCCCTCATTCCTATGCAGCCATAAACCAATGAAATTTGCAAGGAAGTAAAAGGGGGTTAGTAAATGCAGTTATTTTTTTAACAGAGGGTCTGTCTTGGGTGTTTTTTTTTTGTGTGTGTGTAGAGATGAGCCAATATGGAAAGTTCCAAAAACTAAGAGGAGTGGGAGCTGCAGCCTTGATATTTACAAAAGAGGCTATCCTGGCAGAGATGAGGATGAGGATAACAGAAAGCAGATGGGCAAACCGAGGCACAAAGACCTGATCCATGTGCGTCCTGTGCCTCACACCACACCGAATAAAGGAATGAATGGAAGCCTACTTTGCAGACACACTGACTCCCCAGTGGTCCTCTGCAGCAGACACAGAGCCATTACAGAACTCTGTGCAGGGCATTTCCCGCTCACAGCCATTGGGCATGTGAGCAATTACAGCCAACAGCCAGGCAAACGACCCCCAGAGCTTTCATGAGCATCTGCATTTCATCTTCCGGTGCTGGCCAGCATCTTGATTCCTAGCTCCAGTCGCCCTGCCCTAGCTTTAGTACTAATAAAAACCAAGTACTCATCAAAAAAATAAAGGATTTGCCTTGCTCAGTACAGTAAACAAAGCCATAGAGATGGTGCACCATTTTAATAACCATTGTGCATATGAGCTTAATGAGGTGACCAATGTATTTTACCTAGAAAACTAAATGTGTAGGATGTGACTGGAGGAAATGTAGGGGGAGATTTTCCAGCCAGGGCCCCCTCGGGAGGTAGGCTTCCTCGCCAGTGCGACAGGCTGATGCATGCGATTATCACCTTGCTGCTTTTACTGTGCATCAACCGCGTCTCTTTTTTAGATTACTTGGCATCAATTATATGTCTTTGCATAGGACACTGAGGCAGGCTCAGGCAGGCAGGTGATCGAGCCAGCAGGGTCTGTGAGGCCTCTGTGTCCTCGGAGTATGCAATCAACTACCTGGTAGTCGGAAGCCAGAGTGGGCCTTGAAGGTTTTGCTGTTGTTGTTGGCTTTAATCCACGGCTGAAGAGCTCACCTCAGTACCACGTGACTGAATGCTCTGGCTGGGCCCGAAGTCGAGGCAGGGCACAGAAGGGGACCTAGCTCCTACTGCTTCCAGTCTTGGATTTATTTGAAATAATTTTATTGAGAAACAAATATCAATGAGACAATTTCATAACCGATTACTGACATATTTTCAATAATTAATACATTACATATTGTTGTCTTAGTGGTTATTCATTGTACAAGGTGCAGATATGATATCGTGTCTCAAACACTATTATAACAAACCTTAATTTATTGAATTAAGAGAATGGAGCTGTATATCTATCCTATCTTGAGTAGACATACAAAAGTGTCATTCATTTCTATCCCACTGTTTTGGTTAGTTTTGTCAGAGATGGGCATTCTGTTGTCATTTAAGTATTGTAGGTGCTTGAATTTAGCAGAATCTCCCCATATATACTCAGCATATTAATATGGCTTTACTTTTTATACTTCACTTTCATACTTTTCTGCTGGATGGTTAAGACCAACATGAAGCAAGACCTATATAACAAGAAATGTAACTTTTGTATCTGATAAGGTCAGTCAAATCCCCTCAGGATTTATGCTGTAACCCTGTACCATAGGTTACAGATCCTTTGTCAGTGTCAGTCATGTGGATGAGTCATGGCCATTGCTTAACCAATTTGCTCTCTGTGACAGCCTGAGAGAATGTTTTCCCTCCATGTGACTCTCCTTAGGCACACTCTACATCATGGATCACATTCCTCTGTGGCCCCATAATCTCCTTGATCAGAAAATTTTGGACACAGCTGAGTTACATGATGTTACAGTACAGGTTCTTCTATGTCCTGAGTCTTCACTGACCTTGAAAGGCTAGGGCCAAAATGTTGGCTGTCCTTACAGCCCTTCTTTTTCTCTAATTTTTGGTCTGCAAACTTAGGTTGTTAACCCTCCAGAAGAGAAGCTTATTATTGCCCTGCAACATATGCAGTTGGGTTTAACCTAACTATCCATTCTTGGATTTGAACTTCAGTCTGCATTTCCTAAATAAGCCTCACATGTTCACGTGCCCATGCTCTTCCCAAAGCAAGCTCACCCTCAGAGAACCAGCCCAACACCAGAGCCCCAGGAGAAAGAACAAACTGAATTGCTCCCTCACTCATTCGGCGGCTGCTTGCTGCTGCTGCACTCAGCAGAGACGGCATCTGTGCTGAACGCTGCCCTGCGTCACTCTGACCTGGACAGACCCTGCCAGAATCGTTGCCCAATTAGTGCCCTGTCCAGGTAAACTATCTACAAATTATGCAGACAGGCAGCTTGCATCAGTGGAGAATCTGCCCTGCCTTTGTTGGCCAGGCTTGAGTCCTTTGCAGAAGTTTCAATGCTTGTGGTGTTCTCCGTACACTCCCTGACTTCATTAATTTTGGTTTGATCCAGGCAGATGAACTCTCAGCAGCTCCCTTGGAATCCTGCTGAGCTCCAGAGAGTGATGGAACCCCTCCCCACCTCCTGCTCCTGATCTGCTGTTCTCATTGTTGGCTTTAAGCAGCATTATTAAGATGGGATGTTGTCACCCTCCTCATGGTGAGTGAAGGGGCAAAGCCTCTGGGTGATAGCCGGGAGAATTTTCCCCCACAAGAGCATAACAGAGGACAAACCCTAGAAGGGCAGGGACAGTTTGCCTAAGAGCAGGTACTCACTGGGGGTATTCTGCTAAGGACAGAAGGCTGCTGGGTGTGCAGCTTGCAGCATGCCCCGGTGGTTGGACTCTCAAGTGGTAAGACTGAGAGAGGAAGGAAAGGAATGAGTCCTAATGCTGCAGGAAGATTTCTGGAGGAGGAGGTGGGGCACAGCTAGGCTTACAGAAAAGCAGTGCCTCGTGTGCACACCACCGTGTTCTCCAGGTAGGGTCTATGTCTGTGAGCAATGCGGACAGGCAGATAAGCCCATTTGGTCTCAAGAAGAGAGCGACAGACAGCCCCTGCTGTGGAGCAGTAGTACTGCAGACCACTAAGTGAGGCAGAGCTGGAGAGGGGGTTAGGAAGGCACAGGGCTGAGCCAGTCAGAGCAGAGACCAGGAAAGCCGGGTCTGTGGTGGAGAAATGAGGCCCAATACGGAGACACCGTGGCTGGGCCTGCAGCCTCCCCACAGATAAACAGCGCCCCAAAGCTGTGCTGTTGATACAGGGAAAAGAAGGTCCAACCTGAAAGACCCCTGGGACGAGTTTGTGTTCTCCGAAATCGAAGAATGAATTTTAGGAGCAGTGGAGGTTAAGAGCACAATATCTTTATTGGGGCTAGAGAAAGCTTCTGTCCAGAAGAGGGACAGAAGGGGACCCAAGTGGGTTGGCAAAACCTTTTTTTCTGGGGAATTTTAGAGAGCAAATTTACAAGGTGAAGTGGGCCCAGGGTGGGAAACATGGGAACTCGCTGGGTGGGCATGAAGTGGGATGAAATGACCGTTCACCAGTAAAATTATGAGCATAATTTCTCAGATAAAATTAATGAAATTGGGATCAAATGGGGAAGTCAGTCATATAGCAAGCAGGAATAAATACAGAGCAGGGTCTTTTCCTGTATGGGATTAGGTTAGTGGCTCTCTTTTCAAAGTGATTAATACCTATTTAGAATGTGAATCCTGATGCCCATCCCTAGGGCAGCATATGACTGCATTTGCTCTGTCTTTTGTCCTGAGGTCTGTCCTTCAGGGAGAATGCCTGCCAGTCCTGAAGTAGCACCATATCTTGTCTTCCATATTGGCTCCTTGAGGTCCCAGCCCTGTCTCACTGCCTATAATATTTCTATCTAGCTCAGCTTCCTCCAGCACCGTCACTGGTACCATCTGGTCCACAAAACCTGAGCAATGGAACAAGCATGCAGAAACAACAGGACATGCAGGAGGCCAAGGGCCGAGAGACCCTGACCTCACTGCTGCCCTTGCAGAGATGCCTTTCTTCTTTGCCCTGCTATGCATCCCTGCTATGTAGCTTAGTTCTCTACTGATCTAAGTACTAGCCAAGTGGCTACATCACAACCCTCCAAACTTATAGCTTGAGCTCAAGTGATTTGTGAAGTAATTTTACTCAGCAAAAGCCCCTCCTAGACAAAGAGGCTCATTGGAGCCAGCTTTGGGGACCCCTGCTGTCTCCGGGGCTTTCTCATCAGACTTTCCTTCCCTCGCCTCTTTTTTCCTTGAGTTCGCTCTTTGGCATCCTGAGATACGAACTCAGCATGTAAGAGGTTGGTTACTTCCTTTCCTTTAATAGTAAGAGACAAAGTTGGAAGCAGAGACAAATTGGAGGCCTCAAGTGTGCAGTTTGGACTCATGCAGCACAGACCAAGGCTGGCTTGGATTTGCTTTCTGCAGTCCCTTCACCTGGGCTGGGGGTGCTGAGGGGTACAGGGTGTGAAACCCTTCGGGATGGGTACTCAGTCCCACTGGAGCGTCTGTTTTCTGAGTCCTTTGTGTTCCTCCTGGTGTGCCCAGAAGAGGGTCCTCACTTATTCTGGGGCAGACGGGGGCAGTGGCCATGATGGGAGCCTCCCTGCTGGTTAGACACAGCCAATTCTCAGGGCTGAGCACCTGCAGAGAGCTCATGCCTTTACCTCCCTGTGTCTTTCTGTGAAGCTCAGATGATCATTGCCCTCCCGCCTGGGGCTGTAGATGAACAACCAATTTAAGTCCAATTTTCATGAAAAAAGACGGGTTTTGCTCATTCTAAAGTTAGTGAGGGGAAAACACCGCTGGTGCCACCCCAACATTCTAAGCATCTGCAGAATTCCTGCATACTCCTCACAGGGCAGCTGAAAAGTACATATTTTAAGTGCATTTTTCACATATGTGGTGCTGTGTGAAATGTTATTAAGCATGTAATATTACCTCGCTAGATCTCTGTGACAGCTTAACTACCCGAGAATTTCACAGTATATATAATATTATCAAAATGAATCAATACCTTAACCTCCAGGCTGGTTCCTCAATTACTGTAACTACCAGTTGCTAATTGAAATGCTTTCACGCCCAGCTCTCCCTTTCCACTGTCCGTGCTACCCGTGTGGATGTAACCAAGGTGCACAAGGAAATTGAGCGTGAACAATTAGACCATTCAGCTTCAAGAGATCTAAAGAGAGATGCGATAGCATTACAAGGTGCTGCGGTTTTTGAAGCTCAGGGTTGAGGTATGATTCCAGCTTACTGCATCTCAGTCCTGCCAGGAGTGGGAGATGAGGTTTTAAAAGACCTGAAGCAGTTCTAAAGCATCTGATGTTTTCAAATGGTAATGAAGAGTTTAGCCAAGACGCTTTACATAGCGTCTAACAGAGCTATTATCAGTCTATGATGTTGCTCAGTGGGGCTGCCATTTAGAGCTGCTTTCTCTAGGCAGAGGGATCTAGCTTTGAATAGTGATTGAAGGAAGCTAAGCTTCAGTCGCCCCTGGGAGAGGTCTTACTCTGCACTGCATCCCAGGCAAGCAGCTCCAGCCTGGAGCCTGTGGGATTAACCGGGGTGGAGGGAGAGGAAGGACTGTGCTCCTTTCTCTCCCTTTGGCTTTAGCCTGAGACTGCTCTGCTGCCCCCTGAGAAGGAGATAAAATCAGAGTGGCAAAAGAACTGAGCTCCAGAGAACAAAGGAATAAATCTGGCAGCTTTCAGTGATCCTTTGAAGCAAAACAAATCAGAGATACTGCACTAATAACTAAGTGTGTCAATAGCTTTTACTCAGCCAATATTACTGAGTCAACATTTTACTTATAATATAATCCAGCCTAGGGAAAAGGCTTCAATTATGATTAATATACTAGGAATAAAGACCAGTGTCCCTGCTTTTACTCTTATCAGATTGCTAAGGTAATGAAAGTCTAAAGAAATAAAAGTGCTGGGCCCAGGTTCGTGATGTAAACCTAAGTGGTAACAAAAGCTGGGCAAACAAACACATCCACATAATCAGCATTCCTGAGGCCTCAGTGGGGATTTGAATTCCTGGGGATCTTGTTCAGACTCAGGTGGCCAGGGCTTTGTGCTGGAGAATGTGACCTTTACCTTGTGCCAGTGAGTTTGCATTTCTAATGTACCTTAAAGGACCTTGATCCATTGTCCTAGAGACCCCACCTTGGGGGACTTGGGACAGTACCCGGGCCTGGGAAGATGTTTCCTTGGAGAGTGGGTTTCTCTGAAAGGAAGGGAGAGTGACTTTTGTGCAGGTTGTTTCTGAGCTTTGGCGAAGTCATTATAGGCAGCTAACGTAGCTAGATGTTAAGATATGGATGCTACAAATAAAGACATCAAGATTGTGCTTGGACACACAAAAGGGAGACGCAACGGCCCAGCCTGCATGCCTCCCTAGGGGACAGACTGCAATTTGAAGATATACTGTCATTGGTGCCAGCTGGCCCAGTCAGTCCAGGTGGCACCAGATGACCAGGTGGGTGACCGCAGCATCTGGACCTATCTCCTCCCCAAGATGCCTTTGCTCCTTCCATGTGCCCTCGCTACGTGGCTTGTTTTCCTGTTGGATCCAGTGATTAGCTAAGCAGCTGCGCTTGTAACCATAGCAGTCAGTGGCAGGGAACCTAGGGCACGTGTGCCACAGCGGGCACTTGGAGTCCTCTATGTTGGCACGTTAGCCAAGTCACCCCAGCACGGCCCCAGCATGGCCTGGCAGCTGAGCCCCGGACAACTGCAGTGTCGGCACTTTGCGACCAGTAAGTGGATTCAGGCTTGCAGTCTGGGCTTTCAGCTCCTCCAAGTTCATCGTCATTGCTAGAGGCTGGTGTGGTCTGTTGCACCAGCTGTGCCCTTGCCCTGTGAATGGCCCCTGACAAAGGGCCACCGCAGCTACCCACGCCAGACCCCTCCTGGTAGTCAGGAGCTCTTATTATTATTATTATTATTATTTACAATAAAACTCTCCCATCTCCTGCTCTGGTTTGTAGCTTTCTTCACTCCTTGGGTGACCTGCCGAACTTGGCAGGTTGGGGGTTATTCCTTTTCTATATCAAAATCTTCGCTTGTGGGTGGCTAACATGTAGTTTTCCTTAAGATTGTTTCATGTAAAAGAAGCTTCAGCAAACAAGTACCTGTGGTCAGCAGGCTGGCCATGCGAGGCACTTGCCCTTGCTGAATGTAGCACGAGAGAACAAAGCATGTTTTAAAAGAAGAGTGCTATGAAAAGTAAATTGTAAAAGAATGAAACTGCTGTATTATAAAAACATAGATGAAAATTCAGACTCTCCCCATCTGATTCTTACTCTGTAGATCTCTAAATGATTCTTTATAAACCTTGAAGTAGGACGAAACACAGAGGACTCTTTTTAAGCCACAGCCATTCATAGCATTTGTAAACAAAGAAATTGGGCTTTAGGCCTTTCCTGTGTGTATCTCAATTAATTACCCCAAACCGAGACCTGAGCTCATTACAGGCAAGACGGCCTCCGCAGGGGATGGTGGCAAACAATGTTTTATTTTGTGTTTTCTTTGACAACAGAGCCAATTAGTGCATCTGGGCTGGATGAGGAAAACGCGAGCTGAGCTGAGAGTGACATTCAGGAAAGAGATCTTTCCAGGCTCGGCGTCTACGGAAAGTCTCCGCACAGTGACTTTCTGCTTGGAATTCAGCTTTCAGCTGGTGCACCCAGCGTTAAAGGTGACAGGGAAAATAAAAGTCTTTCTTCCAAAGATTGTGTGTGCCTTTGGCAAAGGTTATAGATGTGATGTCTTTGAACATCCTTCTTCATGATGGCCTTGTCGCTGGAAATGGGCAGAGAGAAGAAGGGATCTGCAGCGAGCTGAAGCTGTTTACAGGGTAATGACTGTCAGACCTCCTGAATGCAGAACAAGCGAAGGTTCTACATTTACATCTAAATATCCACTTTGCTTACCGTTTATTCCTTCCGTGCTCACCCTGTCACATCCTTGTAGATATGAGATAAAAAGGAGAACGTGCTTTAAAAAAGTAGCCTCATTTGAAAGAGGCTCAGCCCTTTGTAAAGCAGGTTTGGAGCTGAGAAAGGACGCATTCACTCTTGCTGGGCCTGGGCGGGTCCTCTGGTTTACTTTTTTTTTTTTTTTTTTTTTTTTTTTTTTTTTTTTTGTTTCTTCCTGTGGGATAAGAGAAAGAAATGGAATGTACTTGTTGTGGTCTGTGTCTAGCTGTCTCCCGAAGCCTCTTGCAGTCATGGGTGGGCTTCGAGATTTTGGCTTGGTGCGGGGCCCCGTGGGGGAATTGTGGGTGTGGGTGCTGCATGGGCCCCGGGGCGGGCAGGCTGCATACAACATAAGGAGGGCGAGAGGCTGGCTCTTGGCTTCTCCTTGCATGTCTAGTTACCTCTGCTGTCTCTGCAGTGGACTGCGGCCCTCTGCCACGTGCCGCTCTGCCTTGGAGCAGCCGAGTGTGGACTGAAACCTCCACAAACTGTGAGCTAAATAAACCTTACCTTCCTTCATTTTGGGTGTTAGTTATTTTGACTCAAAAATGAGAGAAAAATAACAGAGACAGCACTCTTTCCAATCCACTGTCACTGTCTGAAGGAATCCAAATGTTCTAACTGTGGCAGGTTAGAGCTTATCATTAGTTTCAGCAATTACTAGTTCACTGTCCAGTGAAGCTGGGCACAGAGACAAGAAATGAATAGTATCCACATGAGCAGTCTTTGCCATTGATTGCCTCTGCACCTGCACTGACCGCTGCAAGCTTCTGGACTGTTCCCAGGGCTCTGATCCGCACCAGAAAGCTACAGATCCACAGGAGCAGCACCACCTCCTGGAAGACATCCGGGCCCTGTAGGAAAGACACTTTGAGTGATGAGATCAAAAGGCGAAACACGCAACAAGTGACAGAATGGTTCCTTCATGGACTCAACCTTGCCAAGAGCAGGTCGTATGACCTTGAGCATGATTTGCCATATCTGTCACCATAGTTCTGATGTTCTTTTGCCAACGTGGTGTAATTACTAGTCTCATCTACATTTTTTTTTTTTTTTTTTTTTTTTTGTGGAAGAGCACAGGCCTGGGACAGCAGCGCCTCAAGCCCTCTACTTACATGGCTGCCAGTTAATCATCGCTGTGTTTGAAAGCTTGAACCCTACTTGGGGGAAGGGACTGATGTCCAGTGTCAGCTGCAGGCCGAAGCCGGAACACCCAAGCACGGTGCACAGTGCGCCCCGGTGCGGGGAGGGGCGCCCACGGGGCAATGCCAGCTCGGGGCCTTTGGCTCCCTTCCTCCTGCTCGCTGCCCCGTCTGGGTGGACACCTCTCTCCTTGACTCAACGTCTCTGTGCCTCCTGAGAGGAGCTTGGATGCGCATGCGCTCTGGCTCTGGAGAGGCCGCCCGATCTTTTCACTCTGTCTTTAGAGAAAGATCCCAATCCTGCGCAAGTCTTGAGTTATTTATGGCTATATCGGGGATGTTGGCCCTGATGCACTTTCCCCAAACACAGGTCACCTCAGTCCTTCCAGAGAGGTGGTGGTGGCCGGCAGCCTCTGCAGCCACGTTCACTCATCTCTGTCACTGCCAGTTCATAGCTGTGATTGGGGACAACAACTTTCTGCACATGAATTTTTCTGGAATAAATAGAATGTGAAGATAATTTTAATTGGAGAGTTCTTGAGAGGAACCTAGCAGATGTTTACGTGAAGTCTTTAATCGTATCCTTACATAACAAGCTCTACTATGGCTGGCAATACCCCTATAAAACTGCTTCACTTCTAGGACACACTTGCCTTAGCCTGATAACCGCTCATCGTATAGCAAGATAAGGTGTGACGGAGCTCTGGGGTTCTGGTCGCAGCTCTGGGGAGGCACTTCTAGTGGGGAGGCTGTGACCCACTTTTGAAAACGCCAAGCAGAAGTCAAGAAAGATCAACTGCTTAAGATTTCAGAGAGGCGGGAGACGTTTGGGTGGGTGTCGCAGAGAGGTGAGGGACGTTCAACGAGAAGCTCTGGTCTTCAGAGGGGCTCACCACAGAGGGCGAGCTCCCCAGAGGGCGCAGCGCGGTGTCCACAGGGCCGTGCAGCAGCTGGAGAAGCATTGGCGAGGAGGAGGGGCAGCAGAGCTGAGCCGGAGAGGCCCTGGGCGCAGGAGCAAGCGCTCGCGTGCATCGTGGTCCTTCAGCCGAGGACACTGAACACACACTGCGGTGGAACCAAGTGCTTACGAAACAGTTACCTTATTTTGTCAGAGATGGGTGTTCCATTGCTGCTAGAGAAGCTCTTAAAGGATTTTTTCCTACTTGATGCCCGTCCAAATATTGTAGTGACTTGAAACCAGCAAAATAACCCAATACAGTCCAATAGTTCATAATAGCAGCGGGTCACCAACACAGCTGGCAGTTGTCCAATGGTGCTGACTTGGGCCTTTCACTGCTCAGCACATTACTATAGCTTTGCTTTTCATACCTCGTGGTTACACTTTTCTGCTGGATGGTTAAGGCCAAGTTAAAGCAAGACCTATATAAATAAAAATGTAATTTTTGCTATCTGATAAGGTCAGTCAAATCCAAAAAAAGAGGGATATAAATAAAGGATGATTTTGTAGAGAAAAAATATATTTATATACAAGATAGGATAGATATACAGCTACTTTCTCTTAGTTCAATGAGATTTGTACTAATAGTGTTTAGACAAGATTTCATGTCTGTATCTTGTCCTCTGAATAACTACTATGAAGACAACAATATGCAATGTATTAATTATTGTAACTGTCCTACTAACCTGTTTTTAAACTGTTTCATTGCTATTTTATCTTTTTTTTTTTTTTTTTTGCAACCGGGGATTGAACTCAGGCCCTTGAGCTTGCCAGGCAAGCGCTTATTCTACTGAGCCATCTCCCCGGCCCCTATTTTATCTTTTTTTTTCCATTAAAATGAATAAAAAAATTTAAAAAAGAAACAAGAGTTACCAAGCCCTCTCTGCTTTTACTGACCTCCCACTTGCAAATTATCAGTCCAGCCGAACAGCTTAATAGATATGAGTTGTTGTTCTATTTTCTTTTTTCCAATGGAAAATTATTTTCCCTCTTTGTTCTGGCATCAGTCTATGTTTGCACTACAATGAAAATCCATAAACAAAACAATGAAAATGTGAGCTGAGGGCCAGTCAGACCCTCAGTGTCCAGAGGACTAGCAGAAGGGTGACATGAACAGGGCCGAGAGCAATGTGGTGCATATGAGCCAGCCCCAGGGAGACGTGGCTAAACCAGATAGTGTGGCTTAAAACTGTGCTCATTGAAAACATATGAAACACAGAATAATCAGGACTTCAGAGGTCCCCACTCGCTGAAAAACCCGGGGGCACCGAGGATGCACCGGTACAGTGCCTAGCCCAGAGTAAGCACTCAGCTCTGTATCCATCTGTCTTCTGTCTCTGTCTCTCTCCTCTGTCTCTGTCTGTCACTGTCTCTGCCTCTCTCTCTCTCTCTCTCTCTCTCTCTCTCTCTCTCCTGTTTACAGTGCTATGGATGAAACCCAGAGGTTTTGCACCAGGCTACATCCCTAGCACCTACCTGCATGCTTTTTTGTCTTTTGAGACAGGGTCTTGGTATGTAATCGGGCTGGCCTTCAGCTCACTTTGTAGCCCAGGTCTCAAACTCACAGTGATCCTCCTACCTCAACCACTCAGAGTACTGGGATTGCATGTGCTTGTTGCCATGCCCAGCTTCCTCATTACTGTTACTAATTTATACACCCTATTTCACATAAGTTCCCCCACCTACTCTATGAAGTCCATACTGTATCTGTCCCTATTATATAGATGGCAAAATGAAAAACAAGAGGAAATAGCTTGCTCAACTGAACACAGCTGATAAACATCATGGCCAGTGTTTGAACCTGAGTGCTGACCACTAAAAACCAGAGTGCTGGAACCTTCCCTGTACTTGACCTCCTATGGTCTCTGTGCTTTAGGGAAGGGTGGCCTTGGGTAAGAGATGTAGCATGCGCCTGTGTGTATGATGAGGGCCAAACAGGTATCTGAAGGGTCTTCCAGAGAACAAAAGAACCAGACAGTAAGTTTCTGAGCTGGACAAGTGAAGCTTCCCGGAAGCAGTCTACTACAGCTCAACCATAGGGCTGGATGGTTCTCAGCAGCTGTGAGTGTCAGAGAGAAAAGGGATGCTGGGAAAATGTGGCCCACTTGACAGGGGCGTGGTGCATCAGGGCATTTGCGTCTGCAAGCTCCCTATGAGCTGTGAAAAGATGAAGGAGAGATGCACAGAATGCTTATCTGCAATTTCATGTTGAAGTTGGGAAAAATGCATACAAAATACTACTATCCAGTGAAGATGGATGGGCGTCCTTAATAGGTTACTAGTCAGCAAGGACATCGGTGACGATAATTGCACACATCTGCAACTGTGCAGGAGTGTGCTGCTGGCGTACCAGAAAACCTGAAAAGATTTCACAAAAATATGGACTGGCTACCTCTGGATAATTAAATTTGGGATATTTTTGTTTCCTTTTATGTATGGTTTGCATTTTGACAATAGACACATATTTTCCAAAGCTTAAGTGGAAAATAAAAATGAACAGAACACTAAGCTTGAGAGACCAGGTAAAGTATCAAGCGAAAAAATTACAGAATAGGCCTGTTTGTGTGAGGCGCAAAAAGTGGAAAAGAATAGAATGGGGTGCATAATGTCCTTATTTCTGCTTGATGACTGGTGACATCAGTGACAGGATGGGGTGAGGAAGCCATGGGGCTCCAGGCTAAGGAAAGCCATGTGTTCAGGAGATCGCCAGCTAGAATCCGGAGGACTCCACCTTACATAGGAAGATGCTGATTCAGAGCCAGTGCACAGCCCTGAATCCCAGGGCCCCTGGGTGTGCAGGTGCGGTGACCTTCTGCTACAGTTCAGAATAAACACAGACCTCTACAGCCTCCTGCATTCAGAGATGGGAGATTGGGCCTCAGGGAGCCACACGAATCCACAGATCAGTCCACTGAGATGTCTGAAGCTAGATGTGCTGCTAGGAGGCGCAGGGTCGGGAGGCGTGGTCCGCAGCAGTGTGACCTGGGAGTGCCCGCCTCCCTCGCCAGCGCCTCCCTTGTCTCTGCTTCCCAGCTGTGGAATCTGGCTTGCTGCCCACTGTGGGCTCATAAGCCTCTCCTGCTTTAAGTTGTGTGCTGTGTCCCAGCAACACAGTAGGGCTCAAGACACCTTCCCAGCCTTCGTGGTACACAGACAGGACCTGCGGGCCATAGTCCTTGATGTCCTTGATGTGACAGCTGCTGGCCACGGATCGTGGCTTCTGTGTATCGCAATGTGCCACTGAAAGATGAGCTGAGAGACAGGCCCTGGCCAGAGGGACCATGTCGCATGTTTGTCACTTTGAGAAAAGAGCCCAAGTCCAGAGCTCATTAACGAACCAGTCTAGTCAATATTTACTAGAAAAATAAGAATATTTACAAACACGCAAACAAAAACCACTGAACCCCAAGCAGCATGGAAGAGTACACAACAAGGCCATCGCAGAGATGATGGCTGCAGCTAAATGATCCTCCTTGCTTTCACCACCTGCCTGTCTGCGTCCTGCTGACAGTGACACTGACTGGGAGGGGTAAGGTCACCAACACCCGAAGCACATAGCTGCAAGTTCAGTGGGCCAGCAGAGCTCACAGCACTTGGCAGAGCAGGCGCAGCCTGCCCTGAACATGCCGTCTGCTGCCTTTTCTTTCTGGGGAGTCTTACTCTCCATGCTGCCCTCTTTCAGTGGAAAGTTTGAGTCCAACTGCCAGCTTTTTAAGAGGGCATCAAGGTGGGCTTTCACAATGTCCAGCTCAGGTAGGGGGGCCGCTCGTGGACACAGGTCAGAGCCCTGGAAACTGTGATGACTTAGGTGAACTGACTGCGCTGAGCCATTGTGGGCTTTTTGCCCACGGTACTGGTCATTTTCCGCTGTGGGCTGGATCTGCCCCCCACATCTCAGGCCTCTTGCACCCAGCCTCCTGCTGGTTTTATTTCAGGTTGCTCCGATCTCTCCATCCCCGCCTCCCAGCCTGTGGCTCTTCTCATCCCTCTATTTGGCTTTGCTGGCCTCAGGTTTGCCCACTGTCCCTTCAAACACACAAGTGAAAAAATAAGGAAGTCACCATACCAGGCTGACTCATGGGCCGCGCATGTGAGCACAGCCTCACACCCAGAGCCCGCAAGCGTGACTGTGTGTGCGGCCCCTGGGCAGTGCAGGCATGGCTCAAGGAAGCATCTTGACACAAGGAGGCTTTGGGGTTCTCTGAGTGTACCCTACATGCAGTCATAAGTGTCCCAAAGGGGACATAGAGGGAAGCTTGATCACTGAAGAGGAAGTAGAAGGCTACATCAGCCAGCTTTCCAGTGCTGGACACAGAACACCCACAGTTTATAGCTGCTCATATTTTAGCTGAAATCAGGCCTTAGTTAAGTGGCTCTAAGGAAGGAACACATGTGTAGTGCTTCCAGCAAAGGGACAGTTAGAGGGAAAGGTGGCAGGCATACAGGTCGTAACCTGGGTGGCTGATGGCTGTAGAGCTGACCATCTGCTTACGTTGTGCTATGTACTTGTAGAAGTTGCCTTTTGTGAAATTTTGGGATGCATTTGCTGAGTGACCCTAGGCCTCAGGACCTTGACCTCACCCTGAAAACAGAGGCTAAGCCCTAGATTGGCCTAGATTATACCAATCTGTGCAACAGTTATTTCTAGAAACCAGTTTACCCCTTGGAGTACAGAGGTCCCTGACCTTTGAGAAACCCGCAGGAGTTCTCGCTGGCTTGTGGCCTGCTACCTGGCAGCTTCGGCTTTGCCTTCATGATCTTATAAATAAACATCCACTTGGCACAATGTTCACTTCTGACTTCCTCAGTCTTCACCAGAGTGTGAAGATCTTCCCCATTCACCTGCTGGAGGCCTTCAGCTTTGGGTCAGCCTCACCCCACTTCTTCATTTTTTTTCAGAGTGTCAGTATCCATCCAGAAGAGTGGAGTCATCTCAGGGGAGACCCCAGCTCTCCAATCCCTCACCTGAGGGTCTGCAGGCTGCCGTGGATTAAGACACCTTACCTGACGGAAATAGCTTAGGGACCAGGAGGACACCCTGGCCCACGGAGACATACCTGAAAGTGTGCTCCACCTGCTTCCTCCATCCCAAAGACAGCTGGCCACCTACCCTGACTGCCACAGAGCTACAAGGTCAGGAGCAAGCGGGAAGGATCCTGCAGCTTCCCAGGCTGAGAAAAGCCAGCCGCCAGCTTTGCCCCTCAGGCCCCGGAAGCACCCACCCTGGCAACACCTGGACGTGGCCCCGTGAACCCGCTTTCAGACTGCCAGCCTCCGAGAGTACATTGGCATTGTTTTAAGGCACTGGTTTCACGGTCATTTTTGTAGCAGCACTGAAGAAACGTCACTTCTTGGAGAAACTCTCCTCATTCTATCGACAGGCAGTTCCAAGCTGCCAGAAAATTCCACTGATGGTTCATTCACCACTGATAACGCATCTTGATCTTTCTGTATTATTTTATTTCTCTTATTTTATAGAAAAATTGTGAGCCTTAAAAAGAATGCTTTTTCCCAAACAGGCATCATTACAAACCCACAAAGTATCCGGGGGAATTCTTCTGTGTCCACTTCCGAAGCTGACACTCCCTCCAATACATGAAGCTCTTCCTGAATCCGAGCTTTGCTTCCTCCCGTTGTGCAGAGCAGGCAGCAGGGTGCCCTTCCCCTCCGCGGCGTGTGCTCCTGCGTCAGCGCTGACATAACCATGGCTCTAATAACGATGCCATGCGTGGAGATGAGACTTCCCGGAACCTTTGAGTGCCGTGCTCCCTATCGATTGCTGTGGTTGGGAATAGAATCAGAGAGACAGAAATAGCATCTTAAGAAATTATTTCGCTATGTGACCTCTGAGATCCCTGGGAACTGGAGGAGTGACAGGCTCTCTCAGAAGGCTTGGGTCAGAGCCACATTTCAGACCATCATTAGGCAGCACTTTTGTACCGTTTAAATGGACTTGTGTTTCTCTTTTGAGGCATTTTGTCTGCATGATGGAGAGAATTATTCTCCCTGCCCTGTGGCCAGAGCAACAGTCCTATGAACATGGGATTGTAGTCCTGGTGGTTATAAAGAAGTCGGGCCTCAGTGAGTGCTCACTGTGGGCAAGATACAGGGCTTAGTGTTCCCTTGTGAGCACTGTTCCCGTCATCACAGTTACATTAGGACTCAGATCCTTTCATGACTGATGAAGATTCTGAAACTCAGGTGAGGTTGCTTGCCCAAGGTCACCGTGCTGGTAAGTGGCACAGTTAATAGCTGACCCATCTCAGTATGTTGGAGGCTGAGGCAAGAGGGTCACAAACCCAAGACCTGTTTGGGCCACTTAGTGAGAGAGAGAGAGAGAGAGAGAGAGAGAGAGAGAGAGAGACCCTGCCAAATAACTCAGCGGATTAAAGTGCCTGCAGGCAGGCTTAGAGGCTGGGGCTTTGATCCCCAGGCCTGCCATGCCAGACCCACCCCCCAGGGTGCACTGAGATGGCAATTGAAGCTGGGCGTGGTGGCGCATGCCTGTAATCCCAGCTCTTGGGAGGCTGTAAACAGGATTACTAGGAGTCTGATCTAGGAGTGAGACCCTGAACACCCTGTAGACCCTTCCCTAAAATACAAAAAAAAGAAAGAAAGAAAGAAAGAAAGAAAGAAAGAAAGAAAGAAAGAAAGAAAGAAAGAAGGAAGGAAAGAAAGAAAGAAAGAAAATTTTACTGTT
>NW_004524618.1:5410230-5424291 GCF_000260255.1 Octodon degus
AAAGAAAGAAAGAAAGAAAGAAAGAAAGAAAGAAAGAAAGAAAGAAAGAAAGAAAGAAGGAAGGAAAGAAAGAAAGAAAGAAAATTTTACTGTTTTGGAATTCTATATTATTTCTATTTTTATTATTATTTTTCATTCTCTTAAAAATAGTAACAGAGCTGGGACATAGCTTAGTGACAACACATCCAGGAGTCTAATCTCTAATCCCACAAGCCACAGGAGCGACTGTCTGAGAATAATTCCCTTCTATCCACCCCCGGGAGCTGTCTTCCAGCCCTGTGCTGTGGCTCCATCTCATGTACATCTCTGGAGCTTAAGTGTCTCCGTTTCCCCAATCTGGGCCACCGGGAATTTCTACGTCGTGCTAATGTTCGCCACCCGACTCTTCGTGGCCCCCAGGTCCCCCGTGTCCTCAGAGCAGCAGGTAAGGTGGGCCCATTCAAAAGAACGAATCCCTGACCGTCCTCTACCCATGTGTATCGACAGAACCACAATCAGTCGTGGCGGCAGCTGGGAATGAGAGTGTCCTATGCATAGCGGTTAGTGACATCTCCACCTCTTTTTTAAAATTTATGATTTCTCAAAGGCTTCCAGCAAATCAACCGGTCTCAGACATGGCGCTCCATTGTCTGCCCCTCTTTATACGTGGCTGGGACTTATCAGCCTCAGCAGAATACTGTTGAAAATGGTCCCTTGGTGATAGATGCTTGCAAACTGCAGCCTTTTCCTCTTGGGAACTGGCCCGATCTCGGTGTTTCCCAGAAACACGATATGAAAAAAATGCAAAAAAAGACTTCACAAGGATTTTTCTGATGAAGGGCAAGGTCACTGCCTGGTTTTGCTTCTTCTCTAAAGGGGCCTTAAAGAGGCCATTGTCCTCTCCAGCACGTCACAATGTTCTTTTAATTGAGCTCCACACACAGTATCAAGGAGGATGAGTGAAAGATGAGAAATAAAATAGTCCCATCCTTTTCCACTGGCTATTACCCCAGTAATGGCGCTAATAAATGTGGCTTTGGAAAGAACTGGGGAGGGGGAGCCCGTCATTAGTCTTGCAGCCATAAGAAGTGAAGATTCAGGAGGGTATTAGAGGTAATCGATTCACACATGCACACTAGTTCTGGGCTAAGATTGGATGCATTTGGCCTGATGGGTTTCCAACAGGATTTGTGTGCAGGTTGAACAGCAGCCAAGTTCTGGTCTCAGATGGGAGCTGGCGGCTCCGTGCACACAAAGCTTCAGCACACAGTCCTGAAGCTGCATCTCACTGCAAAGGGTCATTTCTTTCCAAATCTGCTCGGAAAAGCCCAGCTAAGACCAGTTTCTGTGCTTGCCACAAGCTCAGAGGGCAAGAAGAAAAGGTGGTGCCAGAGGCAGACAAGGTGGACGCCTGCACTCTGTCCAGCCTGGATGCGCACGGTGTCCAAAAGCTACGCTGGAATCTGCAAGCGGCCGCTCCCGATTGCTGCACCCACACCCGGCCTACAGCTGGAGCACTGGGCTCCAGCTCAAACCTGAGCTTATTGAGCCAGAGGTTCAAGTAAGAAAACTGTTGTCAAATTAAAAACATGTCATTCTTACTCCAGGAAGGAGGGATTCAAAATGATTGCCATTGTGATACCGAAAGCATAAATTCCAAGGTCTTCAGAGCGTGCACCAAAATGCTGTTGCCTCTCTAAGGCTTTTAAGCTATAATTACCTATAACGTGAGTTCTAAAGGGCTGGGGTGGGGCACTGGGGGAATGTAATGTAGTCCTCTAATGCTTTTTTTCCTGCTTAAGAAAAAAAAACAATGTTCAGGTAAATTATTAGCTATAAATTTTGTGTCATTGTATTTTTCTGGTGGCAAAGAATACTTCCATGTCTTCCCTATTTACAGGGCTGAATAGCTCAGTGGAATGAAGCACCTGCAAGCAGGATCAGGGGCCTGGGATTCTATTCCCTGGCCTGCCCTGCCCGCCCTGCCCGAGGGCGCAGTGAGAAGGCAGTGGAGACTGGGCATGCTGATGCGTGCTTGTAATCCCAGCTCTTGGGAGGCTGTGAACAGGCGGATCACTACGAAACTCATCTAGAAGTGAGTCCCTGAATACCCTGTAGACTCTTCCCTAAAATACAAAAACAAACAAACAAACAAACAAAACAAACAAACAACAACACTAAAAACCACAGTAGCGAGAGCAGCAGAACCCAGCTTGGTTTTTCACTTTTCTTCTCTGTCCAAGCGTGTCACCCTTGTTTTTTCGGATGCTCCTGGCCCATTCTTCTGCAGACCTCAGCGCTTTTCACCATCCTGACTGTTTCTCTGGCACAGCCGAAGGCTCCCTCCTCTTTTCCCACAGTAGCCAGATGTTGTCTAGAAATGAAACACCCAGTGAGGCCTCTCCCAGCTCTGAGGCCTCCCAGGGGCCCAGCCCGTAAGGAGACCTCAGCGAAGCTCTGTCTGTGGTCGCCCGCCTTGTCACTTCCCAGCCCTGCTCTTGGGTGCCTGGACTCCAGCCATGCCTGCGCCCAGCTCTTCCCCAGGAGCCTCCCTGGGTGGCTGACCCTAGGGTGCCCTTCCCGGAGCTTCTCACCATCCTGTCCTGGGACATCGCCCCCTCCAAGAGCACCGCTCCCCTACCACACTCCATCTTTAGCCTGCCTTATTTTCTGTCTCTCACTTTTTTCTGTCTTATACTTTTATTTAACTTATTATTGCTACTCTCTCCTATCAGGAGGAACGTTCTTCCAGAGGAAGTATTGCTCTGTGCTGTTTTAATTACTATTGTTTGTCAAGGGCTTCCCGTACGTACAACACCCTGGCAAAGACGTGGCCTACCAAGCATCTGCTACTGCCGCCTGTCTTTCAATACTGTACTTGCAATCGTAGTCTCACATTCTAGGGTTTCTAAAGCATCTTCTTAATCTGACGCTGTGTACTTCTACAACCTTCAGATCACTCACTACTGCACTTGTGACACACGGACCAAAGCAGGATGAATAATAATAAGGACCTCCTAAAGTCCTATTTCTAAGAGATGGACATGATTACTGCTTTGATGCACCTCTCTCTGCTTGTGTCCTGTGTGAGTTCCTGTGTGTTTGTGATCTTAGGATCCCTAGTTGTGTGGGCATGAAAAGCCTTGGCACCTATCGTGTGTGACCTTGTGTGAGCCGCTAGTGTTCTCTGTGCCTAATTTCTTATCTGGATGTAAGATACAGTAATCAACCCACTGTGTGGGTTGTTTTGAGACGATAACACACATAAAGAACTCAGAACACTGAGTGGTACAGTTTAAAGAACAATCATATCCTCTGTGCTCTTCTCTCACCTTCGCTGTGCTCCTGCCCTCGTCAGCCACAGCCCCCTCCTTTTGTCTCCTCTTGAAGCTCTTCTCTCTCCAAGCTGTGATGAATGCGTCTCTACCAAGGCTTGCTTCATTTGGTAGGCACTGAATTTCACAAAACACTCACTATGCTTAACCAGTCAATCAGAAATATTGATCAAGCTCCTACTGAACTGAGCACAGTTGGCAGGGGAGTGCCCAGACAGGTGGAGGTGCTGATTTCTTTCCGCCATATGCTGATACCATCTGAGGACATGCAACCCACTTGCGCACACGTGCACCCCCCACACCCCAATATTGGGGACAGAATCAAGCATCAGTGTTGTGGCACCGTGATGGGTGCTGCAGGACTGCTGAGGAGGACAGGGGCCTTGAGGCTGAGCTCCTGCCCTTGATCCAGGCCTCCATAGTTTTGGAGCATGGCTCTCCCAATTTGCCTCTCTCCACTCTTCCTTGACCTCCTTGAGACTTTCATATATGCTATAATTTGACCATATCCAACTTCTTGTTCCTCCAGTTCTTCCTAATTCTGTTTTATCTCATAACCAGTGCCAGACTTCTGTCTTCTGTGCATGTAATCATTGTCCTATCTTTTCCATGTCTTGCTA
The DNA here is from genome assembly GCF_000260255.1 of Octodon degus. NCBI lineage: Eukaryota > Metazoa > Chordata > Mammalia > Rodentia > Octodontidae > Octodon > Octodon degus. The sequence goes on from NW_004524618.1 coordinate 5,414,165, forward strand.
ACTCTTATTCCAACCTTTAGAAATCAGGTCAGCTCACATTTTCTTCAGGATGTTTCCCCTACTTGCTGCACTGGGGATTCTTCCTCTCGACCCTCTTCACAAACTTTTTGTTGCAACTACCTGCTTTCTTGCAAGGTTCTCTCTGAGACTCACCTGTGGGGCATTCCTCGTGGCTGTGATTCTCTTCTTCTTTCCCAGCACATGAAATAGTGCCTGTCATGAAATCTGGGTTAAACATAAGTCTATTAAATAAAAGAGTAGAAGGATCACTATTTTGGGAGAGCTGTTTATCTTCCTTCCGAAAAATCTACTGAGGGACATAAAAAAAGATCTTTCTTTTTAGTGCTAGGAAACCTACTTCTCCTGACCAGCGAATCATTGAGTAGCAGGTAGCCTCAGTGCTTGGCATTGATAGAAGGTTGTTCATTTAAAACTTTTTCCTCTCTGCTGAGCTCTCTGTCTGAATCTTTCACAGCTGCACGTGAGCCCAGCCAGGCTGGAAGGCTTTCCCACTCTTCTGTGGAACAGCTAGGGATTAGTTAGCCATGCCCGGCACCAGCTTGTGGGTCTCTGTGGACCTTCCGGTACACCATCATTCCTCTTATGCAGAGCCACCTGGAGAAAAGGGCCTTGCTGTTTCATTCCTCATCCAGAACATGTTTTCCTCAGAGATGGAGGCATGTCGGGGAGAGCAGGCTCCCTGCTGCAACCTTGTTTGGTCTGACCCTCTGCCTCGTACTCAGGTCTATGCCCTCCTGACCCAGCTATCCGGAAAGTGCCTTCCAGCAGGGATCTTGGGGTGATGCAGCTCTAACTTTTACTGTCTCCTTTGTACGGCTTCTCACTCTGTCCTGTTTTCTAGATAATATACGTCTAGCCCCGGATGCCTGTGAGAGGGCGGCATGTGCGGTGCCTTTATTTGATCTATCTCAGAGGTTCTCATTCTGTGCTCCTTAAATTCCACTGCAATTGCTTTGCTCCCAAATTCCACATCCTAAAAACTCCAGAGTGTTTTTTGCCCTTCTGTTGTAACTTCTAATACTTTTTAGGGGAACATGTTCCATTATAAATCAAAAAAGATGTTCTGTGGTTTCTCACATCATAGAATATCTCCAGGTGATAACCTTATTTAAACTATCCTTCTGTGTGTGTGTGGCGTGTGTGTGTGTGTGTTTGTATTTCTGCAACAGGTTTTGAGTACAGAGAGTTATGTCTTAGTTGGCTGCTGTAATAACTTTTCTATGTCAAACTAGTCCCAAATATGGACTCTGTTTCCACCACAAAGATGTTCTTCTAGTAGTTCTGTGGCTTCAAGTTCGGTACCAAGGGACTGGTAGGTACGATGTCTTGTGGAGACCTTCCTTCTATTGCTCACTGGCTATCCCTCCTGGCACCCTCACACGGTGCACAACAGAAGGAATGTCGCTCTTCTCCCCTATTGGTAGGGGAGAGCCTCAGTCTTGCGGAGCCCTCCGCAGGACCTAACTCTGCCCAAGGATCTTACGCTCAGATGCTGCCACACTGGCCTTCGCGGCTTCAGCGTACGAAGTCTGGAGACACACACATGCAGCTCGTGGTAGGTGGCAGCCATAAATCAAATTCCAATGGCACATTTTACCCAGTTCAGTGTTCCTTGATGTCCAAGTAGCTCACCCTGATGGGGTGACTTCACTATCTATTATTACCTTTTCTCAGAAAATGCTGCAAGATGCAAACGTCTTTCTAGCTTTTTGCAGCCATGCCTCCATTTGTTGTGGCAGGTGCACCTTTGACAAGAGGCTATTGCATCCTTCGGGCCAGTGCTTCCCGCACGCCACTTAGTGCCAGCTCCCGAGACGTGTGTGAGGGCCATGTTTGATGCTGATACACAGGGACGCCTCATAGTGGCCTCCAGCTCAACACCTGGAAAATGATTACCGGGCTGGGACTGATCCCAGAGACAAAGATGATTTTGTTTAATTTGAAGACTACAAATGGTGCTCAGGGAAATTTGGAGAGCTAATGGAAAACCTGCATTTATTAATATTTAAATTTCTTAATCTGTGGCTTCTTAACAGCTTCCTTGTGTCAAGTAGGCTGATAATATTTGGAGATAACAAGGTATCTTTAGATGGATGAACTTTATAAACCAAATGATCCTGGCTTGGGGATTTATTTACTTTTATCTGCTTTTGTTTGTTTGTTGTTGTTGTTGTTGTTGTCTCAGTTACTCTTCTCTTGTTGCTGGAACAAATACCCGACACCCCAAATGAAGGAAGGAAAGGCTTATTTAGCTCACAGTTACTGGAGTTTCAGTCCATGCTTGGCTGGTCCCAAGGCAGAGCGGCACCTGGCAGAAGGCGGCCTTTCATGGCAGCGGCAAAGAGCAAGAGAGAAGGGAAGAGAAGCAGCAACTCAAGCAGCTGGTACCTCTGCCCTCCTTACACTGAAGTGCAAATTATCTGGCCAGGGCAGGCGCAGCGTCCACACTCACAATGATCCATCACAAACTCCAGAAGCTGCCACATGACTGCCTGAGGCTTTGGGGGACACCTAGACACAAACCGTAACAGTTGTTGAGATAAAGTCTCACTGTCTAATTCAGCCTGACCTTGAACTTACTGTGTAGCTTAGCTTGTCTTCCATTCATGGCCATCCTCCTGCTTCAGCTCCCTGAACACTAAGATTACGGGTATATACTGTGATTCCCAACTTCATTTACTTAATTCTAGGTTAATTGATTTAGTATTTTATTTTTAGTAAATGAACCTCCTGTCTGCAATATCTACAGTTGTTGGGACTTTATAATAATAAAGTCCACTATATTCAGCTATATCTTCTGTAATAATATCATTGGTTAATACAATGGAAAACACAGTGTCCATAAAGTTGTGGTTCTATAAAGCAACAGAATTTTTTCTTTTTTGTACCACAGATTGAACTCAAGACCTGCGCTTGCCAGGTAGGCACTAATGCGGCTGAGCTATCTCCCAAGCCCTGAGTTGTGGTTGTTTGAAAGAGTGGCTCTGAGGATGGCTGCAGAGCTTACACTGCGTGTGAGGAATTGAGAATGGTGGAGAGTGTGGAGCGCGTCCTGCTGGGCGTGCGGGTAGCTGTGGGGGTGCCCTGGACAGGCCGGCCTTCCCCGGGCTGCTCCCTGCTCTGGAGTCCGCCTCACATCCTCCTGGGATATCTTCCACCAGTGAAGCCTCTTCCCAGTTGGACGCTGACGTCTCCTCTCCAGAGCTTAGTTCGCCTATCCGTGCAAATGCCACTAATGGCACCAAAGGACGTGCGTCTCTCAGCCTGTTCTCCCGACACCCAACAAGTCTCTTTTTGTCCTGTGTTGAGTTTCCTTGCCCGCAGCACTACTGACATGAGGAGCATGTAGTTCCTTATCGTGCCGTCCTCCCAGTTGCAGAGACATGCTTCACCCTCCCTTGTCCTCTGTGCACTAGGTGTCACCTGCCTACACCTGCCTTGCTACTGTGACAACAAATGCAGTTCCAGACATTGCCAAACCTTTCGCGGGGGCAAACTCCTCTTCTATTTTACAGTAGTCGGCATCATTCACTTCCATATGCTCACCTTTTACTAATCCCTAACTTATTTTTCCTAATCCTCTGCTTATTCCCAAATCTTCTCCTGCAATTTGTGTATCATTAGCTAATCATAGTTCTCTGTCTTGATTTTAGCCTCTAATGAGATGCAGTGGCTGGTTCGTTTATCATCAGTATTTTTGTTTTCTATCCAGCCTTTGAATATCGCTTTCGATGTATTATTTCCACAGGCTTCCTTGACAACCTCTCTTCTGCTTCTCTTGTCTGTATGATAACTTTTACTTTTTCTAAGTCACTTCTTTCAATTCCTGGTACCAAAAAGAAATATTTCTTTTCTTCTGCACCTCAGATGCCAGTCTCTCTGGACACACTCTTAAACATACAGTATGTGTCATTTGCTTGTGTAGTCCTTATAACTTTGTGTGTGTGTGTGTGTGTGTGTGTGTGTGTGTGTGTACATATTTAGGCTTCTTGAGACCCTCAGCCTCTCTTCCACACTCAAGGGCTGAATTTCTTCTTGCTTTCCTTGCAGTTTAATGCATTTCTCTGGAATCAGAACATTCCAAACTCTGGACAGAGCAAATCTCTCATCTTTACTCTGACCAATTCTACAAATGCTACCTCTGTGTTTACAACTTTTGGCATTGCCGTGGCAGTAGAATCTTCGACTGTACCCAGGTACTTTCTTCTCAAGTGCACCGTGCCCTGGCATAAGGAACTCATCTGTACAGTGACTTCCTTAGTTCAGTCACTCAGAAGCCACCAGGATCGTTGCTTGGGCTCTCCTGGCCTAGGAGCTTTGACACTTCTAGCTAAGGCCCAAAGTGCTTTTCTCTGGTTTCCTTGCTGTGCATACATGACCATGACACTCCCATACCCCATCGGTTATGATCATATGCCATACTCCACCGATAGTGTTCTGTGATTCTCTGTTAGAATAATTTCTAAACTGGCCTCTTGTTATACCCTCTCACTTCTGGTCCTAAGCTCTCTTTCAGATGTTTTTTGCTTTGTGCCAATAAAATGTGACAGAGACCTGTTTCACACCCACAATTTGTGCTTTTTCCTCTTAGTGTTGCTCATGACTTTCATTCTCCCCAGACTCCTCTGTCTTCCCTCCCTCCCCGTCTAATGTGACCTCTTAGCTCTGACACTGCTCTTGATTGTTTCAGATGCTGTTTCTTGGTATTTTTCAATGGCTTCTTCTCTTGTACTGTTTCTAAGGAAAGTAGCAAACAGTGTCTACAGGGTAGGTACAGGATGCCAGAAATTACACATGTGTATGATCTTAGGAGTAGATATCTTAGGAGTAGATATCTTCAACATAGAAATAAATTTCATTTTCATTTTATACATAAAGAGACATGCCAGAGTGAGTTTCAGTAGCCTGAGTCTCTCTATGTAACTTTCAGATTGAAAAGCTGGGATTTACCCCCAGGTTCATGCATTGCTAAAACTCGTAATCAAATCTACATCCATCATCTGGGCAGAATGTGTTCCAGGACCTTAGAGGATGGCTGAAGTCACAGATAGAATCAATCCTATATGCTTTTAATTCTTATGTATAAATAGATATGCTAGAGTTCATAATTTAGGCCCAGGAAGTGGTTAATCACTACTAGTAATAACGTAGTACAACTTAAACATTGCATTACAGTACAAATTTGGAGGCTGTGGTCTGCTTCAACCAAGACAAACACCAGTACCTTGAGGTACTGGTTGTCTCTAGGTGGCTGAAGCCATAGAAAGCAAAATGTTGGCCAAAGTCGAATGCAGGGTAGACATCAGTTTAAAGGTTGTATCACCTAATCTTCAGTGTTTGCTGATTTCTTTATTTCTTCTGTAGCAGTTTGATTTTTAACACCGTACCAGTTATATAGGCAGATGTTTCATTACATTGTACCACAGTTTTATAGGCAGATGTTTCATTTATCCCCTGTGGTCCCAAGAGGTCTTTCTTTGAATCCATTGTGCATCTACTGAAACACCTCACCAAGCACCTCACATAATCTGGTAAACCTTGAAAGAGCCTGTTTGCCAGAAAGATGAAATTTTCTTGTGCATATCAGCACTGAGCTGGTCCAACACTGCTTTCCAGGCTCCTTATGTAACCCTATTACCACCAGAAACATGCACTTCAGCCATGAAGTCTGTTGAATATAAATGTTGCCTTAGCATTTATTTGGCTTATCGAGAACTATTTTTAATTTTCTACTATTTAGCAGCACCAAACATCCAGCCCAGGGACGCGTCTAAGCATTTTCATGTTTCTGAACGTAGTCCTCCTCTCCATGGTACAGGGAGACAGATGGTTACAGAGAAAGTGTGTGCTCCAGAGTTCCCAGCTGACGGGCTCACCCACCTGCTCCAATATGGTAAGCAAAGAGATGAGCAGTCACGAAAGGTGGGAGAGGGTCCTGCCTCAGCTCGGGCCGTGCCGGGAGCAGAGAGTCCAGGGGGAGCCTGCCGCTACAGCTTGCAAAGGAGGACCCCGGCTAGACCCTCGCCTGAGTGAACATTGTCTCCAGACTGGCCCTTCCAAGCTCCAGGAAAGCCATCCTCACTTTGGGGACAACTCAGTTCTTGGCCTTCAATGATGGCTCCCATTTAGAGTGACAACAGGACACCCCTTGTGGGACATTTGTCCTTGCTGCAGGGGGGGGGCAGCAGCAATCTCATGATGGAGTGACCTCTGCTGTAAGATTGCATGGCTGCTCTGTGGGAAAAGCTTGGTTCTTTGGCCTAAAAATGTCTGTCAGCCGAATCTGTTATTCCCGGGGTCCAAGGGGACTGCAGAAGACAGTGGCTCAGAAGAAAGGAAGCAAAGGCCACAGAGTCAAACGCAGAAACAGAAAGACAAATATGAGTGTTTAGGCCAGTGACTGAGTTCCCCTTCTAGCGGTAGCTGCCTTGGTTCATCGTGATATCCAGCACTTACTGCTCTGACCTTGCTGGTCTGGATTGCAGAACAAATATAGAGCGAAGGCCTAGACACCAAATGCCCATTTCTCACTGCGCTGGAGCCTGAGAAGCCCAGGCCCTATGTGCCCGCCGACACATTTCCCAGTGAGGGCCTTTTTCCTCATTGTCACACTGTTGTCTTCTTGCTGTATCTGACACAATGGAGAGAAATTGAGGGAGATTTTCTCTTTAATATTTCTTTTTATAAGGGCACTAATCTTATGTTGAGGGCTCCTGCTCATGAACTAATCATCTCTCAAAAGACTCACCTCCAAATATTATCTTGGGGATTAAAGATTTAGACTATGAGTTATGTACCACACAAATCCAAGATAAACCCCAACCTTCCTTTGCCTGTTGACCTGTCTTCCCATGGAGACCAAAGTAAGTCATCCATGTTGCCACACTGTGTCTCTTAGAATATTTCTTCTGGAAAGCAAGCCTTTTAATTCTGTACACCTTACTACTGAAGGACTAGGAAAGACAGATTTCACAACTGGCTTTGGGATACAGTGAAGAGAAGGTATGAAGCTGCACTCAGCTCTTGGTCTGCAGCTTGATGAGCTGCAGCTTTTGGTCCTGCCATTGGTTTCGTGTGTGCACAGCATCCTGGTGAATGACTTCCTACCCCACTGAGTGTCATCTACAAACTGGTGCCTTTGATGAGCTTTAAATAATGCATTATAACTTTATCAGTACATCTGCCTTGGGCCAATAATGTACATGGTATAAAGAGGTAATACTTCGGTCATGAGTCCATTGTCAAATCTCACTCAATATAAAATGAGTCTCTTGATTCAAGTTAATATCATATATGATCCCTGTTACTACATCAGGCTAATCCAAGTAATGCTGTAAGTGCTTTAGTTTTGTAAGCTGGCAGAGTATAGGGGTGAAGATGCCAAAGTAATAGTTGAAGTAATTTTCATATTTAATAAGGAAGAATCACTGCCTTTCCAGAGTCGAAGGAAACTCCTGGGGTCTATTTGCTGCCAAGTGGTTATATGGTCTACGCAAGGGCTCACGGGGAAGTCTGCTTCTTGTACTGCTGGTGGGAAGTTAGGCATCAACACAGCAGGGGCTGGGCAAGCCTTCAGCAAAGTGGGCTCCCTCAGGGCAGCTATTCCTGCCCCTGCAATAGCTCCACTCACAGCTCTATAGCACAGAGAACTAGGACAGAAACTGGTTGACATCCCCTGGGTAAAAAGTTCTATGATCTGAGTCTTAAATGCCTTATCCACAGGTGAAGCTTTCTTTGGGGGATTGAAGTAATATACAAAGATATTCATATTTTTGCTGTGTTTTTAGACTCCTCTACATGCCTATTTCCCAGAAAACCCCTGACTTCTAAAAGTGCTTATTCTGGGCTTGTGGCCTGTTGGGGCTATGGACTCCTGTTTAGATCTGCACGCTTCCCCATTGCGGGTGATGACCAGGCTGCTGAGTGAGGGCCATGAGTCATGACTCACCTGATTGACCACATGCCTTGGCCCCACCTTAGGGAGAATGTAGGCCAGGACTACACTTGTCAACTGGCATAATGGTCAACACAGCTGTCCTCTAGCTTCAGGAGATTACCATCTCTTGCAAAGTTATCAAGAAACCTCTGAGGAAAATGCCACATCTCCTTTATCTGTTCTTCAGGTGAAGGAAATTTGAGTTGCTTCCAAATTTAGCTATGACCAATTGTTCTGTTATAAACATGGTTGCACATCAATCACTGTGGTATGATGTTTTTACTTCTAGAAAAATGTCCAGGCAGAGGATACCTGGCTTGAATGGGGCCTCCAATCCTAGTTTTTTGAGAAATTTCCACACCAATTTCTGTGGTGGTTGTACCAGTCTGCCCTCCCACCAATAGTGGAGAAGGGTTCCTTTTCCCCCACATCCCTTCCAGCACTTGTTTTTGGCTGACTTCTTGATGACAGCCATTCTTCTTGGGGTGAGATGGAATCTCAGGTCATTCTAATTTGCACTTTTCGAGTGATCAATGATGTTGCACATTTTTTCATGTGTTTATGTCCATTTGCATTTCTTCTGCTGAGGAGTGTATATTCATCTCAGATGCCCATTGGGTCTTTGAACTTTGGGGACCTGATCTTTTTAGATTCTTTATGTGGTCTAGATAGAAGGCTTTTGTCAGAGAGGGAGTTGGTTATAACTTTTTTCTAGTTTATGGGTTTTTTAAAATCTCTTAATGGTTTTTTTCACATGCAGAAATTTTTCAAAAACACGAGATCCCAGTTTTTGATTCTTTGAAGTATTTCCCATGCAGTTTGTTTTTTGTTCATAAACTCTTTATTTACCCAGTGCCTTTCTAGATTTTTACCTATTTCCCTCCAGGAGATTTTTATACCAGGTGGTATTATTCAGCAACAAAAAAGGATAAATTTGAGCCTTTTATTGATAAATAGATGTAATTAAAGACCATACTCTTAAGTGAAATATATCAGACTCAAATGTGCAAACATCGTATTGTCTCCTTAGTATAATAATCTGAAAGAGTAAACAAAATCTGAAGTGTACGATAGATACTTTGGGAAGAGAATCAATCTGCTCAAAGGGAAGGAATTACTGTGATGAGGACCAAAACCAGAAGAATGGGGAAAAGAGATGAGAATGTTTGTGTGCAGTATGTCTTGGGCAACTATTGCAGATTACTGCTGGTCTATGGAGAGGAGCAGTTAATGCTTAACTTTTTTTTTCCTTTCTTTTTCTTTCAATTTTCTTTCTCTCTTCTTAATTTCTTGTATTTTTTTTCTTCTTTCTCTTTTTCCAATTTTGCATGCATACATCTAGAAACAATGAAGTTAAAGACAACACTATGCAATACACCAAAAACTGTTGAATTCATATTATTTAGCTTAGAGAAGTAATTTTTTATTACTATTTTGTATTCTCTTTAAAAATTAAAAAATGATGAAAGTACATACAAAACTAAGGAAAGGAAAAAATCCTCCCTACCTTCACAGTATGCAGAGGCTGTAGTTGCCTGCTGGAAACTCGCCATTTTCTTTCTTCAAAACATATAAAGCACTTAATGAAATCCAGCCGGTTCTACAACTTTTAAAATTATTATTCTCTTAGTCTCCGGGTTGTTCAGGGTTTCACTACTAGAATAGATTCATAGTTGTCTGCCTGTTTATACCCTCCCAAGAGCTGGGATTACAGGTGTGTACCACCACTGGGGGTGGGGCCAGCAAAGCAGGCCCAGGGATTGAACCTCTGGCTCCTGCACCTGCTTGCAGGTGCTTTAATCCTCTGAGCTATTTGGCCAGCCCTAACAATGATGCTTTCTAAAACAAAATTTACTTACTGTTTTTTTCTTAAATTTTGTGAAAGGTCCACTGTGCTATGTAGTTCATTCTGGCCTTAAACATAGTCCAGGATGACCTCAACTCATGGTGATCCTCTTGCAATTTGATTGCTGGTATATATAACCCTGCCTCAGAAGTAATGGCTCTTTTTTTGTTTTGTTTTGTTATGTTTTGTTTGAGATAAGACCTCCATTGGCAGTACAACCTGGCTCTGAACTTAGTATATAGCCCAGCCCAGACTCAAACTCCTGGTGATCAAAAAAATCCTGGGGGCTGGGGAGAAGGCTCAGTAGAATAAGCACTTGCCTTG
>NW_004524618.1:5424391-5444853 GCF_000260255.1 Octodon degus
AAAAAAAAAAAAAAAAAAAAAAAAAAAAAAAAAAACAAGCTCCTGGTGATCCTCCTGCCTCAGCCACCTGAATACTGTATCTACAGAGATGCTGAGCTTAGTGCTAATAATTTATTTTGAATTTTATTTTATCTTGTTTTGTGTTTTGTGTCAGGAATCAAACTCAAGACCTCACACTTGCAAGGCAAGTGCTGTGCCACTGAGCTACGTCCCAGGCCTGTAGCACTGTTTTAATATCCCAGGGACTGTCACTTCTCTAGCTATCAGCCATCTAGTCTTCACTCGCATCCAGGTCATCCAGTATCAAAATTGTACACCAAAGCTCTGTTTCCCAGCTTGGTCTTTGCTTGGCTTCCCTCACGTAGCTAGTCAGCTGCGGGTACCACATTTGGAAAAAGATTCTTCAAGGAAGGATGGGGAGAAGACAGAAGAGTGCTGCAAACAGTAAGAAAAGCAGTAAGATTTCACTAACAAGCTTACTTCTGCAAACGACGGAGACTCAGTTCCAACAGAGAAATAGATGCCTCCCTGAGTTGTCTGGGACTCACACATTCATCCATTTCCTTGTTCCCTATTTTGGGAATTGTCCCCCCAGGGTTTTCATAGACCTGCAGGAGCAGGTTCTGTCTTCCCTTGGGCTGAGCTAGAATCTGGCAGGCAGAGGGAGAGACACTCGCGGATGCTTGAGGGGCAGCACTCTCTGTTTAGCCAGAATTGCGCACAAGCCTGGGGCTGAAGCTGGAGAAGGACGCGGCATGAATATCTCGTGGGTTCCTGTGATTCCTGAGGATCAGCTGCCTCTGGTTGGGCTTCTGCATATCTGAGCCAGAGCAACACAGCTGTAGGAAGACAGCTCACTCGTACATTCCACACCCTCGAGGTGAGTGGAACAGTAAGTATCCTTTGGGTACCAGATCCCCAAATAAGTGCTCTGGGAACTACTGTCACTCAGAGACTGGCATACAGATTTAGAAGCTTCTGTATGTGAATGAAGAGGGTAGCAGCCGGTGTAGAAGAAAAGATGGCAAAAATGGTACAGGCTTGATGAGGAGGGAGAGGGCACGTTAGTGGGCAAAAGTCCAGATAGAATGAAAATCACAGCCTTTGGATGTGGAAGGATTAAAGCAAGAAGCGAACGTTTAAGATGAATTCTTTGAGAGAGAGAGAGAGAGAGAGAGAGAGAGAGAGAGAGAGAGAGAATGCACAAGGAAAGTAGGAAATACCAGAAAGCACATGCTGTCAGAATGAAAAGCAAAGGTTATTCTGAGGCTGTCTTAAGGCACTGATTCCGTTAGCTATGGTGAGATTGCATCCCTCACTGCAGTGTGAGCAGCTTGTCATGCATGTCTAACCCCCAGGGGTGTAGGGGCCAAACCCCCGGTCTGGGAGCCTGGTCCTTGGGGAACATCCACATTTAGAATTGCACACTCTTAGGAGGAAAGACTAGACCACAGTTTCCAATAATGTCAAGGTTTTGCCAAGGAGAACATGGAAATTGAAAAAGCAGCAAGGCAGAACTGTGATGTTCTCTAATTATTCACTCTTGAAACTTAAGGTTTGTCTCAAAGTAGAACAGAACTGCTCTAATTTATTTTGTTCCCAAGGGTTGGGCTGAGGTTTCAACTTTAAAGTGCAGGTGGCTTTCAAGTTGCACTATGGAGGGTCTCCCCATTACAACAACACAATTTCTTTCATCAGCCTTCCATGTTCAAAGGGAAGAAAAGCTTCAAATGCACACATTTTCAAAGGGACTCAAGGCACTGATCGTCCATAGAGCGGGTACACCTGCGAGCGCAGGCCAGCGATGGGTCTATAAAATGTGCTCGGGCAGCAGGGCTCCTACGGGGCCAGCACCCTGCTCTGTGGTTTCAATTTGCAGCCTGGTAGTCGCTCACTTCTAAGGCGCTGATGAGAACCAGGGTCACCAAACCTTTGCTTTCTTTATCTTTTTCTTTTAACATTTATTATTGATATTATCATTACTTACAGTGTCTGGCAGAAGTGAAGGAGATGCTCAGAGAAAGAAGCAATGGAGTTTTCTTCTCTAATTGGAGCTGGTGCAACTCTTGTCAAACCCATTTCTGGACCCGGACCACTGCACAAGCTTTCCGGTCTGTGTACAGAGTACACCAAGTGGGGTCCAACCCTGGACTTCATTCCAGAACTGAGGATGGGTTCCACGTGCAGTCAGTTGGGCTCTCCCAGCAAAGTACCCTCATTAGGGTCTTCCTGTTAGGTATGGTTTTATCCAAAAGAGAAAAGGGAGAAGAGGGGCCAGGGAGATGTCTCGGTAGATTATGCGCTTCCCTGGCAAGTGCAAGGGTCTGAGTTCAATCCCTGGTTCTGGAACAAAAAAGATAAAAGAAAGAAAGAAAAAAAGAAAAGGGAGAAGAGGGCACACTGTGAAGGGCAGGGTCTAGTATAACCCATCATCTGGATTGGTGTAAAAAACCCTGCTGATCTGACAAGCAGCTCCTATGTGTCATGATGAGGCCAGGTTGGCCCTTTCCGGTAACACAACACACCCCTGTGCGAACTCTGGTGTAATATTTTGAGGCACAGATGATGAAAATGCTCTGATACAACCAAATAATTGCATTAGCATTGTAATTAGCAGGTACCGCGTTGTCTTTCCTCTCAAAAACCTCTTTAGCTTCTGGGTTAAAGAGGGGTGATAGCACAAGTAGAGATTTCAACAGCAGGTGACAAGCGCTTCAGTATGGGTTAGCCTCATTTTAAGAGAAAATGACATAGAAAATATGCAAGCTGATTAACTAGGGCATCTGTTCTTGCTAAACTTAATTTTAAGCAAGATCTGCTTTAAATGTTAGCTTTATAATGATCATGTGAACTTTATTTGAATAATATCAAAATTATATTTCTATTCAACCACCTTTTGAGATACAGACATATTTATGTCAATCATAAATCTACTTATCTGCTGAAGAAGTTAAAAAAAGTGACTATACTTCATACATGACAAGATATTAGTTTGTACAGCAGAGATATAATTGATTGCATTTCAGTTTTCTTTGTGTGTGGGAAAGCTCCTTGAAGGTTCTGAGTAACTTGAGGCTGGAAACCAAAACGTTTATCATATTTAAATAAAGTACCAAGGTACTTTTCACTAGCACTTGGATCAGCATTTGCCTGTAGCAACCATAATCATAGCAGTAGTTAACTGACACTGATGTGTGTTAAATTTCAACTGCTATTTTGAGGGTGTTTTCCATACATTATTTTATGTGAGAAGCACAAGAACTGAGTAGACGAATGCAAGACCAAGGCAGAGTAAGTGTGGAACAGAAAATCACACTGCAAGAACAGAGAAGGTGATTCCAGAATCCAAACCCTGTGCTCTTTGGGTTTCTGTGTCACTGGGCTCCCTGAGACGTGCCCGAGGTAGATACTTGGATGCAAATAATTTATTTGTGAGGTGACCCGACAAGCACCTGCTGAACCGGGGAGTGTGACAGAGGCAAGGACATGAATGTAGGATTGCAGCCTATCGCAGCAGTGTGCGCTCACCCTGCTGGTGCACATCGGGGGCCGGTGTAAGATGTGCCCCAAACCTTCCCACGCATTTAGCGAGGAGCGTGGCCGCCCCGGCTCCTGCTCGTTGCAGGCTGCTGCTGAGCCGCCAGCTCCACAGCATGTCCAGCCAGCCCTCGTGGGTGCCCTGCACAACAGCAAGGCCCACAGAGGACTGCGCCAGGGAGTCATGGTGGCCACAGCCCCGTGCTGGTGGTGGGTGGAACTGCCGATGCCAAGGCGACCTACGGGGGATCATGCTGTATTCTTTTTTTTTTTTTCAGATCCAGGGATTGAACTCAGACCCTCGCGCTTGCCAGGGAAGGGCTTATTCTCCTGAGCCATCTCCCCAGCCCCAAGAACACACGGTGTGTTCTTGACTTCACAATGAACATGCATGTCTGGAGAGGAAGAGTGGAAGGGATGGGATGCATTTATCCCTTCTGCGTCTTCTGAGAGCTAGTTAAAATTTTAGTGCAAGTTCCTAACAGCTCTCCGGTTCCTCTTAGAAAGCCTGCCGGCTCTGGGCTCTGGAGCTCCCACGCCTGTTATTGGGAGATCAGGAGTGCTAGAGACATTTTAAAGCTATCCAGACAATTACTGCATGGGTGCTTTCCCTGGCCTGATAGAGGGCCCAGTCTTCCTTGCTACCAATTAAGAACAAAAAAAAAAAAAAAAAAAAAAAAAAAAAGAAAGAAAGAAGGGAAAAATGAGAAGTTGCTGCACTGCTTCATTGCCTGACTTAATTGACTTGTTTGAGCGTGTGCCAGAACTGGATAGATCTTGTTAAAGTGGCAAAGTTTAAAAATCAGCTTAAATTTCAGTTCCATGCAGCTTCAACATAGGGAGGTGTATAGCTTTTGATGGGGGTGGTAACGATGTACTGAGAGGGAAAAATGTGTGTGTAGGGAAAGAAAACAAATTAGTAGCTTCATGCTCTGAAGTCTTTAATAATATGGTAATCTGGAGCTGACACTATGGGTTCTGAAGAAACGGTGTCTGCTGTTTAAAATTTCCCATGGCTTACTGTCAAATATATTAAAATGGATTTGGAAAGTCTGTAAGCTTTCTAATCATGGATAAAATATATTCTTTTGTAGGGCTCTATATTTGTGGTAATTATGCACCATTTAGTTAATCTCCCTATATTATTTACCAAGCATATTTTGTAGTCTAACACTTGAAGAGCTGACAGGTGATGTGCAGCAGCAACTAAAAGCAAAAAAGAAAGAAACAGGGAAGCTGGTGGCGGGGGGAGGTCCATGAATTTAAAAATGATTTGTTTTCATGGTAGTTGTGGACTCAGTCACTGCGTAGTTAGCAGAAGCACTTAGGTTCCACGCGAACATTCAGGCAAGTGCGTGAGAGTGTGAAAGCCTTACCTGGTCAGGGAGGGGCAGCGCGGGCCATGGAAACACAGCGGGATGGAGTCGGCGCTGCTGCTCCGCAGCTGTGCTCGCTATAGCCTATTGAATATTTTATGAAAAACTAGGAGATGACCTCCAAGCCTCCAAACAAAGAAACAAAAGGCAGAAGGAAATGTGGTTGGCCTTGATTCCACAAGTAGAAGCCGTGTCTGCGCATGCCGAAGCACCACACTGCACCCCGTAAACATGTGCAATGATTCCATGATAAGCATAATTTTAAAAAAAATAGCATCTTACAAATGTACCCAAATAAAATGGTGATTAAATAGCTGGAGTGTGACAGGGCAGGGGAGCTGCCTAGGTATTCTGGGGCCTCAGCATAATTGGTCCTGATAAATAGCTTTCCAAAAGCTTTTCAGAATAGTGAAGAATTATTCTCTTAAATAATAATCAATAGAAATCAAGAAAGGTCTGTGCATTTATGCTGTGCATTTGGTCATTGTAACATGTCTAGGTTCATCTTCCAGGATGTGACAGCTGAAAAATACTGATATTCTTAAACTCTCATGCATTGGGTACATGGTGGGAACACTCCGAGTGACCCTGTAAGAGACGGTGGTGTACTCTGAAGACAAACTGAGGTGGACAGACCTGGAAGACACTACAGCTGTGTACAGAGATGAGCATCACTCACACTCCTAGAGAATCTAATGAAGTTAGTTGATCCTGCAGAAACAGGGACTAGAATGCTGTTTCCAGATGTTGGGGTGGCTGGAGGTGCACTGAGCAAGTGTTGGCCAAAGAATACAAAATTCAGGTAAATAGGAGGAATAGACTTCTATATCTATTGTACAGCATGGTGACTCCTGTTAATGAAAATGTACTGTGTCCTTGAAAAATGCTAAGAAAGTGGATGTTGATAATAGTTATCACAAAGATGATAACTATATGAGGTAATGTATAGATTAATTAATGAGATTTAGCTTTTCCACAATGTATATATATTCCAGAACACCAGGTTATATGTAATAAATACACATAATTTTGTGTGCTATTTTTTCAATCAATTTGGTGCTGAGCAGAGAAAAAATAGTCTAATATCTTCATGTTGGTTTCAAAAAGAAGATATAAGACCCTGCAATTAAAATAAAAAGAGCATATTTTTAATATATATTTAGTACAGAGTCTACAGGGTCTACAAGGTCTTGCTACATAGATCACACTCATAGTTATCCTCCTGTTTTCAGTCTCCCAAGCACTGGGATTATAGGTGAGTGCCACCACGCCCAGTCTTGGTGGCTGTCTCATTGTGCCCCTGGGGTGGGGCCAGCATAGCAAGCTGGAGGTTGAACCCCAGTCCCTGCACCTGCTTAAGCAAACACTTTAACCTGCTGAGCTATCTGGCTGGCCCCCGTGCATTTTTTGGACTATATTGTTGTATAAACACTTATCATGAAATAAAGACTCATAACAGATTTTTAAATGTACAGTACAATATTGGTAACTACAGTCACAATGCTGTACAGTAGATCTCTAGAACTTATTCTTAATACATCAATGATTTTTTAAAGTACTACAGATGGAATCCAGGCCTTGCAACTCAGACACCTCCCCAGGCTTTTTCATTTTTTTTTTTTTTTTATTCTGAGAGAATATCTTGCTAAATCATGAAGTGGACCAGGCTGGGTCAGAAGTTGGAGCCCTCTTCCCTCAACCTTCCATATGGCTTGGCTTACAATTGTGTGTCTCCACACCTTGCTGGCATTTCTGAAACTTTAAATCTGTTCATTCGTCATTCACCTTCCTGTTCATTCACCCGACTGCTGGTGGCAACTGGCACTCCACCTCCTAAGTACTGCACTTGAGCAGAATTCAGCACTGCAGCCCTCAGTGTTTGCTGTTCTGTGGCAGGAGGAATTGGAGCCCTTGTGAACTGCTTGTGGGAATTCATCACAGTGCAGTCATTGTGGAAAACAGTAGGAAATTTCGCGAAACCTCCAGCTCTAAAAGGAGACCTTTTCTATGTTCCCAAAATCCATGCTTTTTTGCTTATCCAGAGGAATTGAAATAAGGATTTAAAAGAGATAGTCACATTCCAGTTTGATTTCAGGGCTGTTCACAATTGCTAAGGTGTGGAAACAATGTGATCATTACTTGACCAACGAATAGATAAAGCGTGTTATACTGCACAGAGATTCTGCTGGCTGTATTTGGAGTTGTGGAACACATGAAGAGAGTTGATGGAGAAGAGTGAGTGTCTGGGTTGTTGGTATACAAAGACCCAGTTTTCAGCTTATTGTGATATGAGGCTTGGCTGTACATTCTGGGTAAACATCTCTAATTACATATTTAGTGAAAAAAAATTCTATTAAAATGAATACATGGTAGTATTCTGAGACATAGAAGATCACTCTAATCTAGACACTGAGCCCTCAGAGACACCTCTCTTTTATGTTGCATTTTCAAACTAGCAACAAAGTCCAACATTAAAAGCAATAAAAATTTTCTGTCTTCATATTTTAAGCTAAAAATAAAAAGAAGTTTAATGAGCATTATTTTTAAGTTTGTCTCTCTCAGGGCAACTTTGCTCCATGCCTAACGCAAATTTACTTATTGGTAAGACAGTAATTGCTGTCATGGAAAACATTTGAGAGCTGGGTAGACACTGTTGCCTTTCCGTGTCTTAAGGAAGAACACTGAGGAGTTAGGGCGCTTCTCTCGTAGGGGCTTGCTATAGCCTGTTCACTTCATATATGTTATGGTTTGTGTTGAGTTGTCACACCAAAGCCTCATGAAGCTATGGGTGGACTTCTACAGCTTGTGATTAGTTTAGGATGAGTGCTGGGATTATGGGTGTGAGAGCTACGCCGGGCCTGGGTCGGTAGCCTGAAATCAACTTAAAGAACACAGACCTGCTCCCTGTGGCCATTGTTGCCTCTGCTCCTTCCACTGGCTTTTGCTATCTTGATGTTTTCTGCTGCCATGAACTGCTGCCTTCTGCCACGTTCTACTCTGCCTTGGAGCCAACTGAGTATGGACGGAAACTTCCACTAACTGTGAGCTAAAGAATCCTTTCTTTCCTTAATTTTGGGTGCTGGATATTTTGTCCCAGCAACACGAGAAAAGTAACCAAGACAATATATATTTTAAGATAGGCTAATGGTGTGGGGGAACCATGAAAATTATCCTAGACATTTTCACTTTTTTTTCGTGGCTTCTGCATGAAATTTCTGCATGACTGTGCTAGTTGCAAGTGTGTGTGTGTGTGTGTGTGTGTGTGTGTACACAAATAGTGAGAGCAATTATATATGCTTTAAGCTTTTGACAGTTACAGTCTTCCTCAAATTTATATTATTTGTCAAGCAGCACGAGCAGTATTTTACGAGGGCCTGTGACTTTCAAATACTTGTTGAAATGAATGGAGCTATATGAACTGTTTTAATTTGACCCTAATATGTGCTAATGCCTAATCCAAGCAAGAGAGCTTAGAATACTAGTGTGCCTGAGGAGTTGACCTAGCCAGAAGATACATTTGGAATCCTATGAAACTATACTTAGAGTACATCTTCCCTGGTGTTGAGCTGGCAAGAAAAATGTTCACATTTTTAGCAAGTGGAAAAAACAAATATGAGTTAATATACCTAGAAAATCTAATATAGAATACATTTGCAGGTAAGGAAGCAAAGAGGAATAATTTACCTCTCTTGGAGGGAAAAGTTGGAGAGAAATATGAACACCACCTGCCATGTGGAACTTAGTGGCTTCCGGCTTCAGAATTGTCAAGATTCAGCTTACATTTTTATTTCAATCAATCTAACTATTGTTATTCTTTTATTATTTTGTTGTGAAGTTGTGCTTAATATCTTGGTTAAAAAAGAAGTTTGAGGAAAAGCGTTTACATCTGTTATACAGCGAACCAAGCTGGCAGATACAGAGGGAATTATAGCTTTTGCAGAGGTACCCAGATTGCGATGGTAGAAGCAGCGATCTCTTCCTGTCGCTTATAGGTGCAGGGCTTTTCCTCTCCAGCCACATTCCTACAGACTTTCTTGTTGTCCTGGTTCGATCTGCTTGGTAGCCAAACTATGTGCTACGGCTCCCAGACTGCTGGGAACACGCAGCCCCCTCTCCCGTCGCCCGCAGATCAAACGAGCACAACCCGAACAGGAAACATGAAGCGAGTCTGAGGATGTGTACCTCATTTCAGTTTGTATGCAAGGTAGCGGGACAGAAAGGACCTTCTTGGAGTGTGAGGCTGCTGGTTCAGAGCCACGAATATACTGGCCTTATAAGCAGTGACCGCGTTCACTGGCTGTCACAGTGTTTTATAAAAGTAGTAGACCCAGAAGATAGTATGTGTACACGTGTATAATTGTGTCATTAATTTTTTAAAACCAGCTTGCTCATTCCTGCCATAGTAAACACTGGAAATGGTTCGATCCACTGGTGTTTTATATTTTCTTGAAATTGAGCATATTGTAAGAGTCAAAGAAGTGGCAATTTTGTAAACATCATAGATATATATCTAAAAATTCACATTATTTCCTCTTGTCCTAGTATTTATCACGTTGCTTTTAAAATAATCCTTTTATCTGGTAATAAACACTACTTAGAGCAATAGTTAATACATTGAGTACAATGTCAAATCATAACGACACCCGTGAAGGATTATGGGAACTGATGATGGAAAGACTGCTGTGGGCAAAGGGGCCCAGTCCTTCAGTCTGACATACTTCATGAAAAAACTGAGACTGTACTGCATTTTAAGTGCCTAAGATAATAATAAAATCAGTCTCATAATAATTAAGAAATTCTCAACACAAGTCGAAAAGTAGAAATTACACAGATGATGACTTTTAGGCAAAAATGCAAAGTCGAGACACCTAATGTACAACGTGGACTACAGTTAGTAATGCTGTATTAGATTACATGTTTGCAGAATGAGTGTAGCTCTTAGCTCTTCCTGACACACACACACACACACACACACACACACACACACACACACACACATGAAATGGTTATCAACAGGAGAGGATAGATGGCTGATTTTCTTCCCTATGCATAACCATTTTAATATGGTTCTGTATCTTATAACATCCTGCTGTATACCATAAACATATGTAGAATAAAATTCATCAAAATTAATAAAACTATGACAATTAGAAAACAAGAAGTGCTAGAAAAAATAACAGGTGAAACAGTATTGAAGAAGTAAAAAGTAGATTATATTCTAACATACAAGTTATAACTAAAGCAAATGCAAAATATAAAACTTTTAAAAAGAGTAAAATATCAAATTAAGCACCAATATCTGTAAGTTAAAGTGAACAGCAATAAATACTATCCAAAATAAAGGAATGAAGGTATAGCTAAAATTGAATTTGAAAAAATCATAAAAATAGTGAACCTACTTCCTTGTCATCCCCCCAAAAGGAAAGGGCCAGCCAGGTAGCTCAGCAGACTAAAGTGCCTGCTTAGGCAGAGTGCAGCAGCTGGGGTTCGACACCTGGCATGCCATGCTGGCCCTGCACCCATGACACAGTGAAACAGTGATTGAGACTAGGCGTGGTGGCATGCGCCTGTAATCCCAGCTCTTGGGAGCCTGAAAACAGGAGGATCACCAGGAGTCCAATCTCCATAGTGAGACCCTGTAGACCATGTATGAAATGCAAAAGAAAAACCCAATAAAGGAGTTGCATCCATTACACTGAAATTTAAATTGGGAGAAACCATAAACACATAAAGTAAGAAATGGGTGTCCAAAAATAAACATGGCTTCAGAGGATGTTACTGAACTAAAATTGTGAAGTTTAAGCCTTATAAAATAGATTTAAAGACATATAAAACAAATGACCTTACTGGCAAATGCACATTACTAAACTTACTTGTAGAAGAGGATAAAATAGCTGAAAGGAACAATAGTGGACAAATTATTCAAATGTTAAAATAGAAGTATGAAGACTAAAGTTTTTATAGATAATGAAATGTTATTTAAACTAATTAGAATATAGATGAGAAGGATTTTCAAATCCTTTTAAAAATAAAGTTGGCAAATCAAGTCCAATCACATAGGAAAAATCATGCTCAATTGTTAAAACCTAGAAAATTTTCTTTTCAGATCAAAAGCAAGAAAGAAAAAAAAATATTCTGAGTTGGGAAGGAATGGGCAGAAGTGTCTGTTTGCAGTTAACCTGTTCTTATATAAGAAAACCCTAAAGGCTCCACAACAGAGTGCTAAAAGGAATACATTTAGTTAAACATGTAGGATGCAAAAATCAATATATGAAAGACAATTGTCTGTGCTGACAATAAACTATTTTCAACAGAAGCTAAGAAAACAATTCCATTTACATTAGTATAAAAATGAAATTACTTAGAAAGAAATTAGCAAAGAAGCTAAAAGATCTCAGCAATGAAAACTACAATATTGATAAAAGAGTGATGGGGATATAAATATATGGAAACACTGCTTGTGTTCATGGGTTCCAGGAAGAGTGCTTACATGCCTGTGGTACTCAACATCCTATGGACTCAAAGCAATCCCTGTTTAAATTTCCATGGCATTTTCCACTGAAATAAAAACGTTAAAATTAATATGAAGCCACAAGAGACCCTGAATAGTTAAAGTAATGTTGAGAAAGAAGAACAAAGGTCCTTACACTTCATGGAATTACATTTCCTGTTCACAAAATAAATTACAAAGTTAAATCAAACCACAGACATTTCTAGAGGCATGTAAATAAACACACTGGTGGGACAGGAGAGAAATAGATCCATGCACTGGGTAAAGTTGTCCCAATATCAATAAATGGGTCACAGCTATATGATGAGGAAAGATAATCAATAAATTTTGTGGCGAAACGTGATATCCAGGCACAGAAAACAACTAAACTGGGTTCAAGTCCAACATTATATGTGAAACTCAGCTCAGATGGGTGGAGTCTGAAACGTAAGGGATGAAGGAGTAAAATCTCTTGGGTGAGAGGATAATGAAATTCCTTTTGACATTGGTCAGGATAATAATTTTATGGGTATGATTCAACATTCCTCACAGTATCCAAGACAGAGAAACAGCCTACGTTCCCATAAACAACCGGATGGGTCAAGAAAAAAAATGGGATGCTTATGTGTCCATACATGTGGTAGAATGGTATTCATCTGTAGAAAAAAAGAAATCCATTTGCAGCAAGGCAGTGGAACGCAGAAGACATTATGCAAATTGATATGCTGGTCACATAGCTCAGGGGATTAGAGTGACTGTTTAGGCAAACACAGCAGCCGGGTTCAATCTCTAGCATGCAGAGCGGCCCTGCACGTGGGGCTTGCTGAGACGGCAATTGAGACTGGGTGTGGAGGTGCTTGCCTGTAATCCCAGCTCTTGGGAGGCTGAACACAGGCAGATCACTATGAGGCTGATCTATGTAGTGAAACCCTGTAGACACTCTAGGCCCAGTACTAAAATACGAAACAAAACAAAAGAAAACAAACTCCCATAAACCAAATTGAAATAAGTGCTAACAAAACACAGATACAGCATGAATGTAGAGTCTACTACATCTGGACACGTAGAATGGCAACTGTTGACCACGGGGGCCTGGAGAGCAGGGAGTTCTGGTGAAAGGATACCAAAGCTGTAGCTGTATCAGTTGGGTAAGTCCTAAATAATTAATGCACAGTGGATGACCATAGTTAACAAAGTGGGGTTGGAAACTTGAGAAGAATTATACCTGCACAATTTTATTACTGATAATCACTTAAATTGTTCAAAGAACTATAATATCATCTAATCTCTATAATTGATTTCAAAGTGAAACTTTCAAATAAATAAAATTCAGTAAGATGTTAATAAAATAATTGAAGACAGTCGGCAATATAAAAATCATTGCTGAATTCCTATCATTTTGTTTAGTGAGATTCTGCATTGTTTCTAAAGCTTTTTACAATCTTTTGTATCTTTAAAAAGGAGAATAAAAATTATAATAATTGACAATTAAATGAGTCTTAAAATAAGAATGCAATAGTTTTTCAAAATCAGATCTATTAATGTATTTCACCACAATAGCCTGAAAAGAAAGAAACAATATTCATAAATATTTAAATATTAAAATTCAACAAGGCATTAAATTTCAAGATACATTCCTGAATTAATGGTGTCTTTATAAAGTATTGATTGTTATTATTGATGATTTAAAGTATCGATTAGTATTATTATTTAATAATATAGAATGCTGAAATTCAAAAATATTGAATCATTGATCCTCAGTGAAAGGAGACATGTATATTATGTTTGTAAATATTTTACTTCAATATGATTCTGATTTATTTTCACAATTTTATACTTATTTATTATGTGCATTCATAGTAGTAATAAATACTATGTATTTGCTTCAAGCAAAAACAGACTTTTATATATTTTAAATACATTATATATGTGAAATTACACTGCATGCTTTTCTGTAGTGTGCCCTATATTCTAATATTCATGTTAGTTAATTCTCATTTTCAATTTATTTCACGAGTAGGTATGGTACTATTGATTTTCCCTTTCTTGTACTAATAAAATTTATTTATTTTGTATCTTAGTACAGGGCCTCACTACACAGATCCAACTCACAGTGATCCGCCTATTTACAGCCTCCCACACACTGGGATTACAGGTGCGTGCCACCACGCTCAGTCTCAATGGCTGTCTCAGTGTGCTCTGGGGGCAGAGCCAGCACTGCAGGCAGGGGATTGAACCCCGGTCTCTGCGCTCTGCCTAAGCAGGCACTTCAGTCCGCTGAGCTATCTGGCTGGCCCTGATAAACTTTACACTGTTTTACCATTTTCCTTTAAGACAGCAGTTCTGTGGTGGTTGTAGTACTTTATATTCCTACCACCAATGTAGAAGGATTACGTTTTCCCTGCAGCTGCACCTGCATTTGCGGTTAGGTGGTCTTTCTTTCTGGGGCAAGATGAAATCTCAGTGCTGCTTTGCTTTGCATTTCTCCATAGCCAGCAACGTTGACTATTTCCTTATGTATTTACTGACCACTTGCACTCCTTGGAGATTCCTTACAAACAACGTAACTACTCCCCTTATCGCTATCTTTCTAAAAGAGTCGGAGGCGTGACGCTATATTGAAACACGTATGCTCTGTTTCGACAGCACAACTCATAGCGCCACCAGGCAGGCTCATCCACAGGTAAGTGGATAAAGAAAACGTGGTGCTCATGCAGGGTAGAGTTCTACTCTGCCACAGAGAAAGAGAAATGTGAGTGACCTTCCGGGAACTGAACGCAGCTTGAGACCATAATGTTAAACGAACTAGATCCGATACGCAAACTTAAACATTGTGCTGTTCCTCATAAGAGAAGTCTAAATTATAAACAAAGAGCAAAAGATGGTTATAGGAAGTGCAGATAGATCTTCCTCACATGGAAAGAGGAGCAAAACACAGAGGGAGCAGGGGAGAAAGGGAGTCATTTAGAAAAGAGGTAAATCTCTTGTTTTGGTCCTGGGCCAAGTGAGACCTGCAATCCCTAGGCACTGCAGGCAAGCACTGGTGAAAGACAAAGCCTTCCGAGCCTCTAATAAACACAGTGGTTCTGGCAGTGTCTTTACAAGGTGCCTTATAAAACGTACTAGAGACTTTCTTAAGTTTTATTCCTAGAACGTAACTGATCGGCCGCAGTATAAACGCAGCTCAACATCGTTGAGAGGTTACTGCACCCCTGTCTGGAGTAGGTGTGCACGGTACACGTGGGTCTCCCAGGATGGGAAGCCCCAGATTTTAAGTTTTGCTTTTAGCTGATATGAGGACAATGGTGTTCATGTTTTAGCTGCATGTCTCTATTTCCCAGTTTCATACATAAAATGAAGTGTTACCTTATTTTTTCCTGAAGCTAAAACTGAAACTCAAGAAAGACACCACCACAAAATGGAGACAAAGGCAATTTTTCTACACGAAGAAAAGTAAAATAAATAAATAAATAATTAGGAAATTATCAAAAGAACTCAACATCATACTGAAGAAAAATATTAACAAAAACACACGTATATTCTTTTACCAAGATATGTGATGACTCCAAATTTTTGAATTTCAGTATTGTATGCTATGAAATAATCAAAAGGTAATCACATGTATTTCTATGCATGATTACAGTGTTTGCACAATACTCAACATCATTCTTAATTTAAAATTAAAGATAATTGTGTGAAGAAGTGTAAACAGCATTGCCTTAGTTGGCCTCTCCTTAATACAGACAAATTCGGAAGTAGTTCCATTTAATCCAAGCTAGAAAGAGAAGTGTTCCATTTTACCTCTATTACTTTCTGTGGTTCTAGAATCACAGCCAAATTCAACTAAACAAATAAAATGAGAGGTATTAAGGCTTGAAATGAGGGATCGAAATTATCATTCTGTGTTTGATCTGATTATATACATAATAAATTATAGGATAGAATTAAAATACTGTACAGAGAAGTTTAGTTTTGCTGTAAATTATCATGCCATAGCTTTTTAAAAATCACAAATGACATTTTTCCTTATAGCATAAAGAACAATATAATTTTAACTAATGTAAGCTATCTAAAACAAATTTCAGGAAGAATACATTAACATATGTAAATATATGTAAATAATATATGTAAATATGTCAGAGGAGAGTAATGATTAACTAGAACCAGGTATTAAAACATACTAAAAAGCAATAGTAAGTAAATGAATATAATACCTAACACATGAATGACAAAGTTTAGATATCAGAGAAGCAATCAACTAATTTAACCAGGAAAAACCAAATTCTAGACTGAAGTTAATTTATTGGAAAACAGTATCAGAAATTTGAAGACTCTTGTGAAAAACTGTACTCAGGGAGACTAAAATGCTTATACCAGTTCTGGTATGAAAGCTTTCGGGTTTTACCAAAAATAACTTCAGCGATAAACAAAAAATCCTACAAAGATAGGAAACTTTAGGGATGGCCAAAAGCTCAGCACGCTGAGGTGCCTGCAAGTAGGCTCAGGAGCGGGTTCGAACCCTGGGCCTGTCCTGCCGGCCTCGCCCTGCGGTGCCCTGAGACAGCAGGGAGACGGCGCGGTGGCGTGTGCCTGTAATCCCAGCTCTTGGGAGACGGTAAACAGCAGACGGTCCTTTCACCCTTGAAGGAAGGAAGCACATGAATGCCTTGTGAGAACAAGTAAAATACGGAGCCATACTTGGGCGCTTTCCGGTCGCTGAGCCCTGACAGCAGACACCCACACCCTGAAGGAGGAGAAGCTTGGTTTGGCTCATGCCTCAGCACGTTCCCGGGGGCTCCGGGGCAGAAAGGGCAGCCGGGAGGCGCAGGGACGCGGACCACAGGCGCTCTTCAGGCTTTGGCCCCGGAGTCCCCGCGACCCAGCCCCACCTCCCAGCTGCACCCCGGATTTGCACTGGTCAGTGGAGGAGGGGCCTCCTGGCGCGCGTCCCCCGTCGCACACTTGCATCCTCTGGGGTTGACGTAGACGTAAGCTGTGATGAGCGAATTCAGAGAAACCTCCGCCTGGGCACCAAGTTAGATCGGTATAAGCAAACGAGAACAAGTATCTTAGGTACAAAGTAACAGAAATGTGAATGACGGCCTCTCAGCAACAATGCAGATCAAAAGACGTAAGAATGGCCTCTTTAGCATACCAACACATAGATAATCCAGATTTCAAGTCAGTGAAATTATTATTTAAATTAAGGGTGAAATAATAGCTCCAAAACTGGGCGTGGTGGCGCACCCCTATAATCCCAGTGCTTGGGAGGCTGAAAACAGGAGGCTCACTACAAATCAGATCTGGGTACTGAGACCCTGTACTAAATGTATTAAAAAAAGAAAGAAAGAATAGCCCCAATAATCTGTCCAAATTCTATGACACACACTATTCAAGACTTTAGCAACTTTCCTGTTACAGAAACTGACGAGGTCAGAACAGTGCTACCAGGTGATTCTGCTTTTAGACATGATAAGAAAAGAAAATGTTTACGCTTTAGATGACATTAACACAAAATGCAGCTACATTGCCACGTTCACGCTCAGCATTCAGCATACGCCGTCTTCCTCCGCAGGCTTCTCTGTCATTCTTCTTTCTGTTTGTCCTGCACTGCTGGTCCTGCTGACTGACATCAATGCGCTCACGAGCCTTCCAGCTCCCAATGGCCACCAGCAAGGGGAGGTGTGAGGGAGAGCGCAGATGAGGGCTGGGCTCAGCTCCTCCCTGTCCCAGCGTCCTCCCTTCTTGGCTAAGCTTTGTCCCTGGCTGTATTCCTCCACCAAAGCCCCGGCTCCTTGGTGGTTATATGTTGTAGCCGCCGACCTCCTTCTTCACTCTTGCGACCAGGTCTGGCTTCCTTCATGGTGGGAAGAGTGTCAACTCCTGGCTGTTCATCACCACCTTCCGCTGGTCATTATTAACACTGATCGACTCTTTGTCAAACATGTGTTGAAAATAGGTGCAGGCATCCATTTATTGCATTGTTGTGTGCTACGAAACACTCAGAGTTTTTATTTACAAACAACAACAGGAAGAAACACTAGAAATTTGAATCTGAGGCTGCTAGAAAGCCTAGAGCCCTACCTAAGCAGCCAGAACAGTGCTACCAGCGGTGCTGAAGAAGGGCTTCCCAAGATTATCCTGCCACTATTGATAAAAGCACACACTCCAGCCTGCACTGCCTGGACAACAACGCCAGAAGTGAGAGCCTGCCCATGACTTACGTGCCCGTAGGGGGAGCGGTTATGGAGGTTGATGGTCCCCCATAACATTTGTCTTTCTGGCTATCTATATAGGCTTCTCAACTTCCAGTTTCCAGAAAAAAACATGCATGAAGAAGCCTCTTACCTAACCTAAGATGCCTGTCATCCCTTTTACTGCATCATCAAATAAGCTCTGCTCAGACACCTGAATTATTACATCAATTTTAGGTTCCAAATTTGCAGGATACTTCTACGTTTTCTTATTCTGGCATCATTCTTTTTCTGTTTTGGAAGAAGAGTACAACAGCGTCTTTGGTCTTTTGATGATTTTATTCAAATCAAAACACCCAAGGATTAGACAGACTAGAGGTTACCTGTAAAACTCTATAAATAAAAATAAAAAGGAGACTGGGCAGGTGAGGAGAGTGTCGCAGGGGTGGAGGTCCTCTTGATGAAGGGCGGTGAGAAGGAAGGCTGAGCAGAGGCTCCCACAGCTGCTCTGCATTCTGGGACAGTCTGCCAGGCCCCAGGAGCTCTGATCCAAAGTTGCATACCAAGGAGCCCAGTGTCTCCTAGGAAAGGGCCACATTAATTAGTGTCTCAGCTGTGCAAGGTCACTTGCACAGTCAGCAGAAGTGTGGTCTGGGATTTCAGAGCACAGCAGTGTAGAGGGTGCTGACAACGTGTTCCTCCTTAGACGGGATATCGTGAAGAGGATTCTTATGCTGACTACTTACAACCCTGTTGTAGTTGTCGGTAGCCATGTGTGCATGGCTTTTGTATAACTAACCATAGGTACCACAGACTATACCAGTTAATAGGGCAAAAAAAGAAAAAAGAAGACATTTAGCTAAAAGAGATGGCATTTAAATAGTAGAATGCATATATCTTTATTATATTACAAGCTATTAGACATCAATTTTTATTTTTGTAATTGGCCCCAAAGATGTAATTGGCACTTATGCTAAACTTTTGTTTACTAATAGCTCTACCTTCAGATTCTCCATAACAAATACATCAATTAGAAGGTGTCCTGAAGGATGTTAGCTTTCAATGGCCCTGTATATATGGGATACCCAGTCTCTGAATTTATGCCTACATAAAGTGTTATTTCTCTCTCAGAGGAGCTTCTGAAACCCCTCTGGACTCTTCCTTGCTACAATTATGGATTGCGAGAAGCAGTTAAGCTGGGTAGCATGGTGACTCCTCCTGGCAGTTGTGCATGTTTTGTATGGTTGGGAATACCAACCTGGTCATATGGCTTTGTACCTAGAGTCCTTGTCTGCTTTCTCATGGTGGCAAGTGTTGTTTCCTGACTGCTGACTTTTTCCTTTTAATTGCTCGGGATTGAACCACGGCCTTTGCACTGTGCTATCACCATGGATCTTGTCTGTGTGTTCGAGACATGGTCTTGCCAAGTCACTATGTTATTCATGCGGGGCTCAAGCTAGCGCCACTCTTGTCTCAGGCTCCTGGGTGCTGGGCTATCAGGCATGCCACATCACACCCAACTTGTGCCTTTCACTTTAAGTCAAGGGGGTCCACTTAATGGACAAGGGCTTTAAAAACCATATTATGAGCGCCGATTCATCTGGAATAGTTGGAAGTGCATGTCTTCTCTTCCACCTCCTGTTGGGTGCCAGCGAGAGAAATCCTTCCCAATCCCTTGCATATGCCACTGCTCCTTATTTGTTTCTTAAAGTACAGATAATATCAGACGCCATAACAATGGGTGTGTATGGATGTGTATGTGTATGGAAGGTGATGTCCACAGAAGCATGGCAGGCAGAAAAAGGGTAACCAATGCCGAGAAGGGCACCACCGAAGAGCAAGGAATCTCACAGGGCTTCCAGATGGATGAGGCGATGCAGTCAGCGTTGCTTTTCCCTGTCGCCCTGGACCCAGTGCCTTTTTTTTTTGAATGCTTAAATTTTTTATTTTTTTCTTCTTTTTATTTTTTCATAATGTTTCTTCTACCAATGTTGCAGGTTTATATCTGGTAACCTAAACAGGTAAATTATTTTTTTAATAGTTGAATTTTTTTCTGCAATGAATATATAGCATGAGATTAATAATAGATTTCACATTGTTAACACATTATTTAAAAATTTAACTGACTATAACAATAAAAATTGTCCAAAATATAAATGAAGAATTTACAGATTAGTCATTTAATAGTGTACTCTGTGCCAAAATCAAGAAACTTATATTCATATAACTAGAATTTTCACAGTAGAAAGGGGTAGACAATAAATATATAAAGATTTATAATTTCTGAATTTAGTTGAAATTACAGTACATTTCCAAGAAAAAGGAATCTTTCGAAGAAGAAATTTGAACAAAATCATATCAATATACACAAAAATGAAATTGTCCAAAACTAGTTGTAAAGAAAAAACAAATCATTAAAGCATGTACATGAGAATATTAGCTATGGACGAACAAAATTAAATAACATCTTATTTCACATTAGAAAAAAAAGAGTGAATGTGTAAGAAACTAGACTAATTAATTCAAAGGACTAAAAGAAAAAAAAGATCTGTCCTCACTGAATTTTATACTTAGCAAACATACCTTTAAAAACTAAAAGCAAAATATTTTCCAGTTATGCAAACTCAAAATATTCTAATACCTCCAGATATAACATATAGGAAATAACAAAGAACATAATCCAGAAGAAAAGAGAAGTTGCTGTATGGTCCTGGAGAAAGAATGCAAAGCTCTCTAAATGGCAGTTATGCAGGACTATGTAACATGTATTAGATGAACCCATTTAAAAGGTCATTGATGATTTCTACAAACAGTATCAATCTTATGTTGTATACATACATATTTTTCATATTTTCAAAACAAAAT
>NW_004524618.1:5444953-5450107 GCF_000260255.1 Octodon degus
ATAGACAAGGAAGAAGTAATATAAAGCCACAGAGATAGGTGTGGTGGTGCACACCTGTAATCCCAGCACTGGGGAGGCTGAGCCAGAAGGGTCAGTATGAGCCCGAGCTACACAGTGAGAACCTGTATCAAATAATTAATGAATTAATTTCTAAAAATTCTGTTTTTGTTTCAAATTTCAGTTTTCTCATTAACAAATGGTCCAAACAGCGTTTCCGGCCTTATTAGGTTATTGTGAGATATTCGTGACAGGTTCTGTCAAATAGTATTGCAAAAATCCTGTTCCATTAAAGGGAATAATAATAGCAGCTTTTCCTATTTGAGGAAACCATCCGTTCTTTGAAAAATATAGTTTTCAACATTTACATTGAAAAATAAAGTAACAGAAAGAGAATGCTTCTATCTAAAGCCTAACAAAGATCCTCGGCAGTGTGTGTTTCCCCCTCTTCAGTGTGGTAGTTTGTGTACTTGGTATGCATTTTCTGGTCAGCAGGTGTTTCTAGCCCATTATCGGGCACAGTGAGTGGATAAAACTCCCCAGAAGTTACAGTACAAGTTCCCAATATGTCCTGAGTCTTAATTGACCTTGGAAGGCTAGGGCCAAAGTGGTGGCTTTCCTTGCAGCCCTCCTTTTCATCTAATTTTGGTCTGCAAACTTAGGTTGTTAACCATCCAGAAGAAAAGCTTATTGTTATTATCAAACAATTTAGGCTATCAAGCTTAACCTCACTATCTCACTGCATTTCAAACATCTTAGGCATAATAAGGAACAGGTATTTTTCATCAAGTGTTGATATGTTGAACTTTAAGTCCCTACATAATATGATAAAAAAAGCACTTAAAAATTAGAATATATATTAAAAATAGGCATAAAGAATTATATAATTCTTATGTTTACATATAAGTCCAAAAATCTAACCATAGGAAACCTTGAAGCAGGACAGTCCCACAATATTCCTTTTCCTGTCGCTTGCTTTCATTCACCACCTGCTTCTTTTTGAACAATCATCTCCCTGAGAGACAGCACAGCAGCAACTGGCATGTCATGACAAGCAGCCCATATTCAGAAGACCAGGATGACAGGCACTCCAAGCATGAACCTACTATTACAGATTACCATCTTCAGTGCAGTTGCTTAGTTCACAGATGTCAGTAGTTAGTCAGGGTAAGAATCTTTCCAATTAACTGCTAGATTCAAAAATCTTCTGGAGATTCTCAGGATCATTGCCTTGCCCATCTTCTACATAATACTGTTTGGCTTGTCATTGTCCTGTTTCCTAGCTCTTCTCCTTTTCCTCTCTTAATTAGTTAGTCCTCGAGTTCCTGCTTTCCTTTTACTTGTATCATACCTTTCTATTTGTCTGCTTGCAGACACTTTAATGTGCTGAGCTATTTGGCCTGCCCTGAAATTTTTATAGTCAATTCCTTTCAAATGTGTGGTTATGATGGGAAGGATAAATCAATTAAAATAGGAATTATGGTTATAAAAGTAATTGCGGGGCTAGCTGTGGCAGCCCCAGTGGTGAGGGTCAGGCTAGCACCTGTCAGCAGCACGGCTGTTTGCTTCCTGGGCCTCTGTGCCTGGGTGGCACGGGCCCTGCAAGACGCTTTGCACACATTCCAGCTCCGACTGGGCTACTGATTGAACAGTATTCTTATTTTACTTATGTGAAAATGATACTTGGAGAGTACACGCCAGCGCCCAAAGCGCATGTGGCTAGTGGCTCTAAAAGCATGCTTTGAACATACTAATAATGAAATAAAGCAAATGCTCCTTCTGTCATTTCCTTGTTTATTTTGCTCTGGCTTTCTTTGTGTGATGCTGCTTCTTGTCACGTGACTTCGCACAGGACTTCACTTGGCTTCCTGCCCAGCCCTGCCCTCCTCCCCCATATGTAGGTCAGTCCCTGGCCTTCGCTGCCTCTGCCCCACCTCCTCATTCCTATGCTTCTGAACACAGGGTTCTGAGCACAGCAGTTGTAAAGTAAATATTTGTTAACCAACTTTCCCTTTTGTATTCACAAGAAGGCTTTCCCACAGTGCTCCCCACTCTACAAATTACCTTGTTTCAGATCTCAAAGTCACTCCATAAATGCAAGCTTAACGTGAGGTTGACACAGCCTACAAAAGCTTTGTTCATTTATCCAAGAAAAACTGGTAAAAAGCACCAGTTAAGTTCTTTACAAAGAAACAAAAGAAAAGATTTTAGGCTAAGTAAGTAAATAGAAAACTCAAAGCTTTCAATTGTCTAGCTAAAGAATAGAGGAGAGGGGAAGCAAAAGCTAGTAAATAAAAGACTTGTAAATTAAAATCCAAAATGAGGCCTGAGAACAGTTTGACATTTCTCAAAGTGAAAGTCCTGTTGGTCTATTATATCAAAGCATGAAGGTAAATATGAATTTTCTTCATTTGTACATTTTAGTTAATGCTGAGGAATGAAATTATATTTGCTAAAGAATTCAGCAATATTTTCACGTGGTTCAACAAACAAAACCAAATGAAAAGCCCTTGCAAAAAGAAAATATTTCACTCCTTTCAGGGTAGTTTAAAGAAAACCACTGGCTTGAAAAATAAAGGTTAACAGGTACTTTTAAAGTTTGAAATTTAATTGGAAAGTTATGTAATTTTTAAAAGTCCATTGACTGATATTTGCCACTCAAGGTGAGTGATACAGAGAAGGCTTTGCAGGACAAATGACAAATGACTGTCACAAGTAGCCAACTTTGGTCAAAAAGCAACAAGAGATAAAGTTCTGCTTTGAACTGTGTTGTCTCAGTTACTTGGGACGTGAAGTACTTGGAGCTGGCAGCTGGACCCTTGATCTCAGCCACTTCAGAAATGAGAGCCACTTCCTCAGTAAATCTGGTGCCCATCCTGCCAATGTCCAGCCACCTTAGCATCTAAACACATCCAGGTAAAGGGTAAAGTTTCTCTGTAACAACTGGAAAATGCAAGAACTATAATTATTTCTCCTTCTTTTAAAAATATAGGCAAGTCACATCTGCTAGGAAGGAGTAATTCTTCTGTACTTAACTCGAGATCTTTATTTGAGCCATAATAACAGAGCTGCCGATCAGCACTGTTGCTTCACTTCTCCAATTACAGTAACGGAACTAAAAGCTATTTCTTTGAAGTTAGCAAAAGCTCAACTCCTTGGGTACACAAGCTTCTGTGAATTGGCTGAAAACAGAACAGGCCATGTGAAAATCAAGAATTATGATTAGGCTTGGGCATACACACATATCTGTAAAATAAAACAAAGGTACATGTTTAATAGGTAAGGATGAAATACAGAGAAAATACTGTGCAGCAGCCCTTCCCGAGCAAGCACACGCACTGGATGCCTCCCTGCTATATCTCTGGCTCTTGAGTACAGCCTTGAAGGGGCTTATGGACGACAACTCGGGACAGGTGGCGCTGAATAATGCCTGGCCCACAGAAGACTCCTGAGCTTCTGTGTTGAATTTAATAAGTAATTATCTAATTATCTTTTTTTTATTGTATTTTGGGGAAAGGGTCTACAGGGTGTTCAGAGTCTCACTACTAGATCGGACTCATAGTGATCCGCCTGATTACATCCTCCCAAGAGCTGGGATTATAGGCGTGTACCATCATGCCAAGTCTCAATTTCTGTCTCAGTGTGCCCCAGGAGTAGGGTCAGCACAGCAGGCCTGGGGATCGCACCCCTGGCCCCTGTACCTGCTTCCAGGCACTTTAATCCACTGAGCTATTTGGTTGGCCCTATTAAGTAATTTATCTTAATGATTTTGTTCTCTTCTCTTCTATCAACATTTTCTTCACCTGGGAAAACTAGGGGAGCTCATTTAAATTAAACATTAGTTAAGTGAAGGGACAGAAAGAGATTGAGCATAAAGGTTATGGAGGCTTTCTTTCTGTTGGCCTAGGTCTGACTAGTTCTGTGATGTTAGACAATTACCACCACTTTTATAGCCCTAGGTATTGTGGCTGAAGAATACATGATTACATAATATCAGGGCTCATGGATAAGTGCCTTAATCAAATATAAACATGAAAAATTACTGTCGAATGAGGAAACCAAGGCTCGGAGGAGTTAGGCACGTGAGGCTGTAAAAATCGTCTGTCTTCAAATGGCATCCACTTAAATATAAATGCTTCAAGTTTATCATTCTTTATAGCTGAGTAATACTCCATTGTATAAAAATGCCACATCTTTTTCAACCATTCCTCTGCTGACAGGCATCTTGGTTGTTGCCAAGATTTGGCTATCACAAATTGTGCTGTTATAAACATAGGCACACATATACCACTATGATATGACATTTTCAGTTCCTCCAGGAAAAAAATTCCCAATAAGGGAATAGCTGGCTTGAATGGGATTTCCAGTCATAGTTTCTTAAGGAGTCTCCACACTGATTTCCATAATGGTTGTACGAGTCTACATTCCCACCAGCAGTGGAGGGTTCCCTTTTCCCCACAGCCTCTCCAACATTTGTTGTTGGTTGATTTCTTTATGATAGCCATTCTTTCTGGGGTGAGATAGCATCTCAGTGTTCCTTTCATTTGCATTTCATGGATTGCTAGTGATCCTGAGAAACACCAGCAGGTTTTTGAAACTAGTAGTTATTGGTAGGATTCTCACCCTGACTAACTATACATGCTGATACCTGTGAACCAAGCAACTGCACTGAAGATAGCAATGTGTAATAGAAGGGTCACGCTTGGATTGCCTGTCATTCTAGTCTTCTAAATACGTACTTCTTGGCATGACATACCAATTATTACCATACTGTCTCTTAAGTAAAAGTTTTGTTTTGTTTTGAAATGGGTAATAAATGAAAAAATGACACAAGAAAAAGAAAAACAAGTCACAGGACTGTCCTGCTACAATGCTGTATATGGTTAGATTTCTAAATTTCTGTGTAAACATATGTAATTGTTTATTCATATTCTTTAATTTTATTTTATTTTTTTTCAAAATTTTATTGATAAACAGCAATGAGACAGTTTCAAATCAAATTGGAAGTACAATTTCAACAAATAACACACTGCATATATTCTTCTTAGTGGTTAATTGCTTTACAAGATGCAGACTTGAAATCCTATTTACAAACACCATTAGAACAAATCATTCTATTCATTAAGAGAATGCAACTATATGTCTATCCTAACCACT
>NW_004524618.1:5453552-5469448 GCF_000260255.1 Octodon degus
GTTCCAGATAAATTTTAGGAATGATTTTTCTATGTCTGTGAGATATGTTGGTGGTGGTCTGATAGGGATTGCATTAAATCTGTACAGCAATTTTGGGAGTATGGCCATCTTCACAATGTTGGTTCTTCCTATCCAGGAGCATATTCATATTCTTTAAATATTTTCATTTTTAAAATTTTTAGCTCCATATTCTGTAGGAACTTAATGTTTAACATATCAATACTTGGTGGAAAATACCTGTTCCGTGTTATGCCTGAGGTGTTTGATATTCAGACAGATAGTGAAGTTACGCCCAACTGCATATGTTGAAGGATAATAATAAACTTCTCTTCAGGAGGGTTAACAACCTAAGTTTGCAGACCAAAAACTAGAGAAATAGAAGGGCTGCAAGGACAGCCAACATTTTGACCCTAGCTTTTCAAGGTCAGTGAAGACTCAGGACATAGGAGAACCTATAGTGTAACATCATGTAACTCAATTGTGTCCCAAATTTTCTGATCAAGGAGATTATGGGACCACAGAGGAACGTGATTGACAATGTCGAGTGTGTCTAAGGAGAGTCACCTGGAGGGAAAACATTCTCTTGGGCTTTCAATGAGAGCAAATTGGTCAAGCAATGGCTGTGACTCATCCACAGGGCTGACACTGACAAAGGATCTACAAACTGCGGTACAGGGTTACAGGATAAATCCTGAGGGTACTTGACTGACCTTACCAGATACAAAGTTACATTTATTATTATATAGGTCTTGCTTTATCTTGGTCTTAACCGTCCAGCACAAAAGTATAAAAATGAGGTATATGAAATAAAGCCATATTAACATGCTGAGCTGTGAAAGGCTCAAGTCAACAACCTCTGTGGATAACCCACTACTATTGTGGACTGCTGGACTGTGTTGGATTGTTTTGCTGAATTCATGCACCTATAGTATTTAGATGCCAATGAAATACCCATTTCTGACAGGACTGAAAAAAAAAGGAGATACAAAGGAAGGACTATTTTGTATCTGTATATGCAGAATAGTTAGGATAGATATACAGCTACTTTCACTCAATTCAATGAGAAGAAAGATTTGTACTAATAGTGTTTGGACAGGATATCCTGTCTGTATCTTGTACTATGGATAACCACTAAGAAGGTAACAATGTACAATGTATTAATTATTGAAACTGTCCTGTTAATCAGTTTAGATTTCCTTTTTTTTTTTTTTTTTTTTTTTTTTTTTTTTTTTTTTTTTTGCGGAACCGGGGATTGAACTCAGGCCCTTGCACTTGCCAGGGAAGTGCTTATTCTACTGAGCCATCTCCCCGGCCTATTAATCAGTTTTGAAACTGTCTTATTGTTGTTTTTTTCTCAATAAAATAAAACAAAATAAGAATAAAAATAGAAATAGAAATAAACATAATTTGTCTGTCCTGACACTGTGTAGTAATATTTTAGAAAGCACTTTACAGCTGACAGCAGACTGAGATAAACTATATTTCTGTCATGTTTGTGTCTAGATTTTCCCCCCAAAGCCTCATGCAGTATGCAACAGACTTCTAGAGCTTGTGATGAATTCATAGTCCATGTTGGATTATGGGTGTGACTGCTACACCCTCGCTGGAGCAGACAGCAATATGAGGGAGGGAGAGAGGGCTGTTTTCTGCTGCTGCTCTCCTCCCTTGTGGTCTTGCTGCTTTCTGCTGCCGTGCACTGTGGCCCTCAGCCATGCGTCACCCTGCCTTGGCGCCAGCCAAGTACGGGCTGAAATCTCTGCAAACTGTGAGCTCAATAAATCTTTCCTTCCCTAATTTTAGGTGTTGGTAATTTTGTTCATGTGAGAGAACAGTAACTGAGCCTGTGTCCCATTCCATCAACCTACATTTTCTTTTCAGGGCCATAAAATGGAAAGCGCGAAGGGCCTGAGCCTTGCTGAGAGAAACAGTTTTAACCTCTTCAGAGTCCAGGCAACATAAAAACTCGTGGGACTGGGTCAGTTTTACCAATCATGATATTCTGTCAAGGACTGTCTCAAAACAGTCATGATTCCCAGTGTAAAGATGACACCACAGTGCCAGGTTAGCGTTGCACATAGAGGGAGACAGTGACACCGGAGGTCATAATCCGAAGGCTGAAGACGTCCTACAGAAACACACTGAAGATGTGGCTCTCAGTGAGATTTTTCATTTCTTTTGTTCTGCAGAGTTATCTGAATTCCGATAAAATTTGCCTATAAATTTTAAGTCTCAAATAAACAAATCCACACAAAGGACTTTAAATCACAAGACCATTTGCAAGTGCCAAACCATCCAATCCCTAAGAAATTTGTCAAAACAAATAGGTGGTGGGTTTTAGACCAATGAGTCACAGAGATGCTGATTCTGCCTTGTTGGGGGACACTTTAGACCAGGGTGGCAAACCTATGCCATGTGTGCCACAGGTACCTGCTTGTTATAACTGAGGGCTATAAAAGGTTTGCCTCATTGCAGGATGCCAAAACAAATATGGGGCTGGTGTCTTGTGTGCTACGGAATCTAGTTGATAAAGAGGAAGGATATTGCTAAATATCCTATGTTCATAGGACATAAGTCACCTCCCCCTTAAGAAGTGCAAAGTAGGGCAAGGGAAACGGCTCAGTAGAGTAACAGCCTGCCTGGCAAGCATGAAGGCCTGAGTTCAATCTCTAGTTTTGTTCCCTCCTCCCCCCCAAAAAAAAGTAGATATTATTTAGTACAAAAGCTAAGAGTGATGAGAGTGAGAAATTCTGCCATAGACAGAAGTGGACGGGCTAGGAAGAAAACTAAGAGACTCTCTTGTAGCCAAAGACTCTCTTATTCCAGCCTTTCCTACTTTCTAGCACCTTTCTAGAACTAAGAAGAAAACTGAGCCAGTGTCCCAGGAGGTACCACAGTGACAGGATGAACCCAAAGCATGTGTAGCTCAACCTGGGGAACACTTTTGTAATGAGGCAGGGAAGCATCCAAAAGCACCGTTCCCCGGAAGCTTTGAGGTCCCCTAATCTCCAACTCTTGCACTACATGGTGTCTTGATTCATTTCATTGATTCTCCATTGGGTCAGGCTCAGGCCATGTCCCCTCTCAGCTGAAGGAATGGAAAGAGAATTGCTCAAAATCCCTTCATGCTGACTGGCTGCTTTCATCGCAGACTCTCACAGTGAGGCACGTGGGAAGCAATGAAAAGCTCTGGAGGAGGGGGGCAGGAGGACAGAGAGTTCTGGGGACAGTTAATTACTTTGTGGCAATGTGCTCTCTCCAGCTGAGGCCCAGCACCACAACATACCATTATTTTCAACAGAAATAATAGAGTTGCCGATTAATTGAGCTGAATTTCCGACTTGAGCTGCCTCTCCAGGATAGAGCAATTAGCCAGCACCCTTTGCTTTTGGAGGGCCTAATGCAGTCTGTGGGAGGCAGCAGACTGTTTATCACATGGTGGGAACCTCTGTGTCCTTGTCTGACCTCTATCTGATCCAACACTGAGCTTGAAAAAAATTAATCTCTCCAATAGAAAGTATGAAAGGAAGGAAGAGCGAGTAATGGGGGCAGATGCAGAAAACACTATTCCCTCTCCTCCAGAGGGACTTCTGTCTTTCTACACAGTCCACCATACGAAGCAGTAGGTAAAATTTTGTCTTCCATGGATGTCTTGCCTGTGTCAGAGAAGCTGAGACATTTATTACAGAATATTCTGGAATAATTATGCTGCACAGGTGAGAACAGCCAGTAAGGCTGCTTCTTTCAAAGATAAGAAAACATATTAGAACTGGTCCAACAGCCAGAGGTAGCCATGCAATTCCATTGTGGGGGGCTCCTTACCTTGCCTAGATGTTAAAGTATTCCAAAAAGCACTGGAAAAGGACAGATCCAACCAAGGGCTGTAATTTAATCGTCGTGGGGTAGGGCCCAGCCACCTGTAGCTATTAATTGTCGTCCAGGTATTTCTAATGTGCGATTGGGATTAGAGGTCCCTAGCACTGCCTGGACCCACCCTACGATGTAAGCAGAAGTTGGGAACTTGGCAGAGAAGAAAATATTGGTCCCTGCCACAGAAGGACTAGGGTTTGGATTCAGAAATAATATGTTTTTCTAAACTCATCCCACTATTCTAATGTCAGCCATACTTTGAAAACTACTAGACTAGGACGAGTGTCTTTTTCCCTATCACTGTCTGATCTCAGAAGTACTGGTTGTACTGCAGTCCCAGTTCCTGTGCTTGTACTTGTTTCATTTCCCGCAGGGTTGACATGCCCCAAACATTGCGGCGAGGATCTGGTAAGCTCCACCGATACGGTAATGTGGGCCTCCCATGCAGTGAGTGCTACCCCTCCATCCTCTAATAAATTGATCACAGTGACAATGTCTAAGTACTCAGCGTCAGTCCCAAGGGCATATCATGTCCACTGTCCACACTGCAGCTGTCCACAAGCTCCCCTAACTGCCCGCTCCGCTTTTCTCAATGTTGATCGTTCGATGTCGATTGCCTGGAAGCAGACTTGCCGTGCTCGGGACAGGAAGCTCCTTACGTAGTTACTCAGGAAGACGCAGATTTTTTTTTTTTTTTTTTTTTTTTTTTGTATTTTAAGGGTCTTCAACTTTATAGACATCCTGTTATTTTTGGTCCGCAGATGAAAAAGAGTCAAGTCGATTTCTCTCCTTTAATATCATGTGTCATGAATCATCGGAAGGAGAACAGCATGAAACTTGGAACCCGAGGGAAATTTCCTGAAAATTACAACAACATCCAATAAAAATGGAGCAAACATGCCTCCCTTTCCACCCAATGGGAAAAATTATTAAAGTAATGCCAGGCATTGTTGGCCTTGGTCATAAACTTGAGACTCCCCCAGGAGCTGAGGCCTACAGTAGGCTGCGGGTTGAGGTCAGTGCTGGGTGCTGTGAGGAGGATGCCCCCCCCCCCAGGCTCTATGTTTTTAAAAACAAGGCAAAGCAAAATCTGTGGTGTCTGGCTTTAGTTGAATAATGAGAATTATTCTGCTTGAGACGGGAATATTCCACTTCTGGGATCCTGAGTGAGTAGAGGTGGGGCTCCAGGACAAATTCTGGTAAGCCAGCAGGGCTCCAGCTCTTCCCTGGGTGCAGCATCTGTGCATTTGCCAGCGTTCCTTCGGGAAGCGTGGGTGGCCAACAGGGTGTACTTGTTGCTGTGCACCTGCAGCCAGATCTGCAAAGTCTGATCTCTGACAGCAAATTAAATAAAACTTAAGTTAAAACAAAACAGCATATGAGTGTTTTGTCTGGAATTCAACTTTTATGGAAACAGATGGGTGCACAAGTCATCTCTAAGGAGCTCCTCGGAGCTGAGGCGCTTCCTCCAGACTGCAGCTGCAGGCACTTTGAGGGCCCCTCGGGTGTCCTGAGGAAGAAAGAGGAGAAGTACAAAGCTAAGAAAAGAATCGCACCACCTCCTGTGTTCCTGCAGTAGGCTTTTGAACATGTCCTGTTGATGGATGAAAGCATATTTTCAGAAGACATGTAGAGAATGCGCATCTACTGGATGCATCAGTGCGGCACTTCCAGGAAGAGCTGGTGGTGCGGACACGGAGCTTCCTTCTGCACACCTCCGAGCCGCTTGGCTGTGCCCTAACCTGCAGTCATTCCTCAAAGGAGGGGGCATTCGGTGCGATCTTACGGGGAATGGGCTCTGCCGACAGGAAAGCATCTCCCTGACTTTGAGGTCCGTAACTTATTACTTCCGCTACGTTGGTGAATATTCAAAGTTCTAATGGGGCTCAATTTCTTCATCTATAAAGCTGAATTATTTTGAGAAATAAGTAAAGGAATGCTGGTGACATAAGCAGTCCTGTTACTATTTTTGAAATATATAAACATTAAAAACAATGAATCTTGGGGGAATGTTAAATGAAAGCCTTGACTACGTATCTATCAGGATTTAAGGAAATAATCTATTTTTATTAACATAAACAAAGTTATCGCATGGCAAAATAATGAGTTAAATCAACACAGCTACGTTCAAGTGACTGTTGTGCATTCAGGGATTTAGATGTTCCAGATACAGTCAAACCACACAGAATTGGAATCTGTAAGCTCAAGTGCTGACCTAGTGTCACTAATCTAGGCTGTGTACAGAGTAATTTTCAGAAGGCAGAAAGCGGAAGCTCACTTCTGCAGTACAGTTCACCTTTTTCTCTCATGCATGTTAGGTTATGGCAATCGATTTTTGACCCATCACTCCAATTTTCTTTCTGATACTGGGTGAGGGAACATTTTGACTCCCACATAGACATGACCTGTGAAAAGGGTACATATTCAGCCACTCCACTAATCCACACCCCTGGGTCACTCAGACGCGAAGGGCCAGGGGGAGCTCTCATCAATGCAGTCCAGATTTACTGTGCTCTGACGAAAGTGCAGTGTACTCCAGCTAAGAGTGCAACGTAGTCATCTAAGATAAAACCAGATCCCAGCCCTAAATAAACGCAGGTCCTAAGATGGGTGTGCTAAAAATATAAGGCAGAACAGGCTGGTCACAACTAGAAAAGAAATATATACAACCATGGAAATTGTATGGAAGGACAGATAATTTCAATCTGGTGAGATTTAAAACACAGAGAATGGAAGATAAGTAGTATTAGGGAGAATTTAAAGAAGAACGTGGATTGTTTCAGGTAAGACAGATGAGAAATATAGTAGTAAATTCTCATAAAGTTACTGCTAATGGCATGGAAATAGGAGAGATTGTAATTTAGTTTAAAATTTCAGTTTTCCAGATAGAAAGTTCAGTTTTTCTAGATAGAGATACAAGATTTCATCCCAGCTACTCTGAGTTAGATTATGAAGACGGCTGGTAGGGTAACAGTGCTCAGATAAAGGCAGTGCGAGATGAGGAAATTTGAAAGACGTGAAGTTGGAGGATGGTCGCCGATGCGCAGCGGCAAAAATGCAGGTGAGGACGCTGCTGCTGACTCAAGGACCAGCTTTTCATAACGGGCACCTGGACAAGGGGACGCGGCTGTCTGGACAGGGATAGCTGTGAACCAAAAGGAAAAGCTGCAGATTCAGAGGAATACAGCAAGCGGCGAGTAAAGGTTCCTTCCCAGCGAGAAAAGGGATCTGGCCGAGGTTCCGGACTGGGAAGCCCCTGTGATACCTTAGGAATTTCCTATTTCTTTTCTGTTTGTAACTTCTTATTTCTATTGTTCAGATTATCACAAATTTAGCAGCTTCAAACAATACATGTGTTCTCTCACTGTTCTGGAGATCAGAAATCCAAAAGCAATTGCAATGAGCTGAAGTTAAGGTGTCATTACTAGTTCTTGTAAGTGGGTCGGGGAACATCTATTTCTTTCCCTTTTCCACATCTAGGGGTCATTCACCTGCAGATACTCCCGGTGTGCAGACTGCCTCGTCTTCACAGGCCCTTACCACAATCTCTCCTGCACTTGGAAGTCCTCTTATAATGGCTGCTGATTGAGGTCCCCATCTCTGCATCCTTAACCATCACTGTTGGGAGCCTTTCGCCTTAGGAGGCGGCATCCTCGGATTCTGGAGCTTGGCCTCTGGAACAGCCAGAGGGCTGCAAACATTTCCGCAAAGTGTCTTTTCCTTTGTGCACTGTGCCCTGTGCTAAGGGGTGGAACAAAGGTGTGTCAGGCTAGGCGTCCAGAAGTGACCTAGCTTTCTCCTCCTGTGCCCCCAGGCAGGTGGGTCCTTCCACCATGAGGGCACTTTTTTGTGGCTCAGAGTGGCTTGGTCCACATACGCCTGGGTGACGCCAAATGCCATATTGCTTGAGTGACCTCAAGATCACGTGCCTGGAACACGTACTCAGGAAAGAGTTTTCCTTCCAGGACGAAGGGCAAGTGAACAGCAAGCGAAGCCAGCACCCT
Source organism: Octodon degus (assembly GCF_000260255.1). Taxonomy (NCBI): domain Eukaryota; kingdom Metazoa; phylum Chordata; class Mammalia; order Rodentia; family Octodontidae; genus Octodon; species Octodon degus. Next base: position 5,461,424 of record NW_004524618.1, read on the forward strand.
CCTCTTGTGCTCCTCTTAGTAGCTTCTAGAGTTTGTTTCAAAGACCTAGGTCTCCTATCCCCTGTGTCCTAACTGGTTCCTGTGCTTGAACTGGGAACATCACGGAACCATGCTCTGATATAGTCTATTTATCTGTTTTTTTTTTTTTTTTTTGAGGGGGCGATGTTTTCTTGCTCCAAAGCATGAGACTGTGTGGACAAGGATAAATATATATCCCTGGGAAAATTCTTTCCTGAATGTATGCTCCAACTGGGTGATCTTGAGGTCACTTAAGTAGTACAGCATTTGGAGTCACCCAGGAGCGTGTGGACACTGCCGCACCGGGACGTAGCACAGTTCTTCGTGTAACATAGCTCCATAAGTAGAACACGTGACTCCAGGCTGTCTGTCAGAGGACGACATGAACCCACTCACTAGAGACTGGGAAGGAGAGCTCTGTGGTATCATGCTGCCTGACATCAGTTCTCCTGCAGCCCCTCACTAGTATGGGGCAGTAGATGAGAGAAATCCTTACCATTGTTTTGGCCTTCTCTGAGACAGTGTGACACTATGCAAGTCAGGCTGGCCTTGAATTCACTTGGTAGCTCAGGCTAGTCTCAACCTTGCTGTGAGCCTCCTGTCTCAGCTTCCAGGGCTGGGATTACAAGGGAGCAGCAAAATGCCTGGCTGGCTTGTCCTTCATCTTCTGAGTTTCATTTCCTCTTATGTAAAGTAGAGATACTAACCACATCTAGCAGGAGTGAGGTAAGATAAATCTGGTATAGACAAGGTGCTGAATTGGATTTAAAAAGTTATTTGCACATGAGAGCTTTCTTTGAATGCCTTTCTAGCTTCACATCAGACGCTTTGTGTAAAGGGCTCACCTTGTGACCACAGCCACAGACTCAAGAGTTGTCTATTCACTGTAGCTTGCCTTGTGACTAAGGCCACAGAGTCAAGAGTCATCTATTCATTGGGGGTCACTTTGTGACAACAGCTATAGACAGGAGAGTCTACTCTCTGTACCAAAGGGCACCTTGAACATCTTAAAATACTACTCATCTTCCACTGAACAGGCTACTGAGAGCTAATCACCGTTATGTAAAACTATGTAGTGAGCTCACATCAGATATCTCCATACTTTTCAGAATGATAAAATAAGGGTTTCACAAAATAATTTAAAATTCTTAATTGCTTTTTCTCAAATAGAAAGAGGATAAATCCATTCTGAGAATCTACTTGAGACATATATTTTTACCACAACTATATAAAAATTCAGAAAATCTAGAAGGAGAAATTGGTATTTAAATAGTAGTTGCCATCTATGACCCTCAGAACACAATGTAATCCCTCAACAGATTCTATTGTCATTAGGACATGACCATATTGCATTGCTTACAATAAAATGGCTAATCTCTTGATAGAAACAGGAGAGAAAGGGAGTGATCAGATTTGATCTTCTTTACTTTCTATACAAAACAATTGATGATATGGTGAAAATATCCAAATTAACAAAACCAAAACTCTCAATATACCTCTAAAATTAGAAACTGTTTCTATCAATCCAAACAAAGAAATGTGTTTGACAATGAATTCTTTAATTTCCTTGGAATAAAATTCTATTTAACTAAACACTATTCAGAAAATTAGTTCCTTTGAAAATAAGAACATTGTAACAAAGTTTAAATAATATAATGTATATCATCTCATCTAAGCAGATTTAAGTCAACAAAAGATGAACATTTAAGAATTTCCCTATGTAACATTTTGTGGATGAAGTTAACTAAAGTTCGGTGGCCACTGGCCACTGGCCACACACACACACACACACACACACACACACACACACACACACACACATCCCACAGGAGCACAGGGATTATTTATTTTCCTGTCCACCCGGATATGCATATAAATGAGGCAAACTATTGACATCATGATCTGATCAAAGTCAACTTATTTAATTCTCTGAAAATAAAGGGATTCTACATATAGGTACCTTGTCTGCCAGAGAGATGCCTAAATTATTTGGTACTTCAGTTGTACAGATTTTTAAGAATTTTGTATGTTTTTAGTATGCGTTTGCAGCACACAAAATTGCACTTCTTATGGCAAGTAAGTATGTATATAATCCTCTTCATTCCTTTGTCATCTACTTCCTTTCCTCTCCCCACACCTCTCGGTCCTCTTCCCATGTAAGGAAGACTAGTTTTCTACTTCCTATTATCTTTCGCTTTGTTTTTTATGTACTGGGTTTCTCTTGTAAGAGCAGCTCTGCCCTACTTAAGCCTGTGTGTCTGACTTACCTTACTTAACAGTGCAATCCCAAGTTGTGCACATTTTTCTAGCCGTGTCAAGATTACCCTGCTATGTGAGTGGTCTTTCTTCACCAGAAACCAACTGGGCTACATCCTACATATAACTTACTGATTAAGACTTCTGGCGAGTTTCTCTTCTACCTTTTAGTTTAATTTCAAATGATCTATAAGGGGATTTAGACTTCATTGTTTCCAGTATTAGAGGTGGGAAAGAGACACACACACTTGTACACACACACACACACACACACACTCACACACACACGTGCACATGCAGATGCACACGCATATGTGCACAGTACATTTGGGTCAATTTATTGACCTCTAGCGGACTGCGTAGTGGCCTGACATCACCAATTAGCAAGCTCATTTCTAACTTTGTCTTCTAAAATTGAAATAACCTAGGAGCAGAAGAAAGCTAAAGTGTTTTCCAATTCAACAGCTAGAGTGCAGACATCTTTAGCAGAAATGCCTCACCTTTAAAACTGCTATGCCTGTCTGCTGAGTCTTTAGATTTGGTTCATCTTGGAAGTTGTAGTTATAGTTGGCAAAATGCCTGTAATGGGATTTCAATCTATTTCTTCTTATTTTCTCTCCAAAATTGAGTGAATCACTACCGCACAGGGAGAACTCTGAACTCAAGCTGCAAAGTCGAAAAGAGAAGTTATGGTGGCAACTGGGCAAACTCCCAGGCACAAACACACACGATTTAATGTTTAGATTAAACATTAAACAGCCTCCTCCCTGCACACAGGCACAGGACGTGGGCTCTAACAGCGGGGCACTTGTGCTGCACGGACCCTTCAGCTTTGTCTCCCTTACTCTATTGCCCTGTCTCTATCACCAAGGGCTCAGAATCAGCACCTTGCCCACCGTAGAAGAAGACAGACACAGCAGAGACTTTAATGTAAGACACAGAATTTGCCACCCAGGTAGGAACAAGTGTACCTGATAAAGGATCATTAGAAAAAGACAGTGCTTACCACAAAGTTTTAATGAGAAGTCAGCGATTTTACATTTTAGCTTCACAGCAGAGTCGAGTAATCAACCAGACTTTGGCTCGGCTCTGGGTCTGTCTAGTCCTGGGCCCTTCACTTGCTGCATGTACACCTTGGGAAAAGGACTTAATTCTTGGGGTCATTAGCACTCAATCCTGAAAATAGAAGCCTATTATTTCATCATGGGTGTGATCACTTCATACAAGTTTAATATATATTGTATGTACTTAAACATAAAATGACTTATAATTATTTATCATTATAGTATTAATGTCTTTGTCCTAGTGAGAACAAGAATGACAAAATACAAGAGAAGAATGTTTCCTCCTTGTAAAAAGATTGTGATGCATGTTAAGATGAGCTATTCAGGAAAAGAATTGCAGAATAAGTGACCCACAGAAAAAAGAATGCAACAATAAGAAAAGGGGCCACGTGTATGTCAGAAGAAGGCCTTGCACTGTTTGTTGGTAGTCAAGTTTAACTTAAGATACATTGGTGATTGGTAGGAGCACTTCTAGGTAGAGAAAATGCGGGTGTGAATAAAGGTTCTAAGGTTGGCATGGAATGAAACAGATTTGACGCAGTATAGATTGGACAAGAGGGGCCCATGTGAGTTATGTGGAAATTGCAACCAACTAGGTAGGCAGTAGGGACAGGCTGCAGAAGCTGTCACTCCAGGGGTGGCGCTGCAGCGGTGCTGGGATGGCCAGCTCAGGGAGGCAGCACCTAGACGCAAAGCGATGCACCCTCACTTGAGATGACAGCTGCCTCCTTCACGAAGTGCACACGTCGAGTGTACTGTTCTTAAGATGGAACTGGCCAGGTCATGGTTTCAAATAGGACTTAAACAAGGCAAGCGTCATTGTCACTGGTGATTGGCAGTCCTTTTGGATAACAGTAGCTGCTTAAAAGAAATGGTATCAAGTTTTTTCAATGTCTCATGGGGAGTAGTTGGCGCCTGTTTTAGGGCAGATGGCCATAAAGCAGATTTATAGTCAAGTGACTTATTAGAGATGTACTCTCCAGAGAAATAAGTACAAGAGAGGGTAATAGACAAAGAGAAAGGAAGAAGTCAAGCATGGGGGAGATTTCAGAGAATGCTTGCATCAGTTGAACCCTGCAGAGGGGCTCCAAGGCTATGAGCACACCCAGCCTTTGCTCTGAATTCAGGCGAAGGGAGATGGACTCTGATTTTCCTTTCACAGTCAGTCACTGGTTAAGGAGTACCATGGGGAGGTGGTAAGAACAAAACTTGCAGGCACTATCAGCTCTCCATGGTGGCAAAAGAGTCCCGGCAACCCCTGAAAGACAGCAGAAGACAGAACTCAAAGCAACAGGAGGCCAGAGGATGCATGGAAATGCTCCAGGAGAATGAGCATAGAGGGTACTGGGCTCAGCCAAGCATGGGCGCTTTGGCCCCCTTTCACATTGACTTAGCCTTGGTCATCATTTCCATTTCTTCTCACCTGAGAATCTGAAACAAAATGTAGATGCTCCACACTTCCAAAATATCCACTACCTCTTTCACCACTCCAGCAAGAAGTGTTCAGATTAAATCCCACATCAAAGAAAATAATTAGGTCTTTAAAGCCTATAAATTACATTTGTCAGCAGCGGAGGCTAAAATGGAGCTCCTGGTGCTGCAGAGGCAGTGATGAATAGCAACGTTGAGCTCTTGCTAGAAGAAGCTTGTGTGGAGCTGGGAGCTTGTTTACTAACTCTTGGCAAAAAGGTGATTTATTCAGGCCATTTTTAGATGGTGGTGGCCAAGCTCTGTTGGAGCTGGTGGGTCCTTCTGGCTTGCAAAGTTATATAAGGCCGGTATCTCTGCAATGCCAAGAGACAATGCTGTCAGGAATCCAGTTGAGAGTAGACTATTTGGCAAAGGGATGCAGATAGGACAATCAATCCATTAACTAAGATTTATATGTTGCTTGTAGGTATTAATAGCACTGATAGTGTCAGCCTAGGACATCAGTTCTTGGCTACTATCATGATGTAAGCTCATTAGCTTCTGACTCCGTATCATAGCTTAGCAGCAAAACTTCAAAGTAAAGTTAAAATGCAATTGATTTAAATGCTTCTCTAGGTGTGGGGCATGCACACTGGGAAGCAGAGCTCGTTGTATCCAATGCCTTCTTACAGGGTACTGACATCCATCTGTGTTCTATTTGCAGTCCTGAAGGAATGCAGGGAGGTGGACAGACTCAGAAGTGGTGCACATGGCTAGAGCAGATTGGTAGGCTGCGTATTTTGAGTTGCTTAAAATAGAACTCCCTGCGACCTGAATCCTGTTCCCACCACACTCATTAGAAGCATTGCTGAAACAGACAGACATTGGGGTTGGGATTAAGCAGGACATGTTCCCCTTTCTCTCTGGTCCCATAGAAAGAACTTGTAGCAAATGATTGTATTTAGGCACATGTGTCTGTGGCAGTTCTCCATCAAAGCTAATTTTGTGTCCCTTAATATGCCCACTAGGAATCACATTTCCAATGTGCTGACAAGACACAGCATTAGAAAATCACATACAATAAGCAGGATGAAAAAGATAACGAAAGAAGCAAGACAACAAGAAAGAGTCAGCCAGCATCGCAGCTTGCTTTTTAATAATCCAAACAGGTGATTGGTGGAATCACCGAGCTTCTAAGGGATGATGTTCTCCTTGCTCAGCGCTCACCTGAACATGGAAATCATGCGAGGTCCACGCTGTCGAGCTCCAAGAGAGAGTCCTCTTGGTCTGAAGTCTGAACACACTCCAGTGTCTCATCTAGACATGCGCAGTTGTATTCCTGGTTTAGGAGCCTCACAGCTAAGGAAGCCAGACATTTTCCAGGTCCTACTGGGTCTGTGAGGGCAAAACAATTTGCAGATCCTTTCGTCAATAGGTGGATGTGGTAAAAGTAGCTGAAATGCGCTTGGGGGTCTCACACAACTCTTCTTCGCCTTTACTCACTACCTGAAGAAAACAGTTTCCACGTCAAGCATTCCTTCATGCCTTGCAATGCGCAGAAGCCGGGCTGCAGTCCCCGGAAGTTGGAGACTTGATGAACCTCACCGCTCTTGCTGTAGGGGATGCTCTTCGAGGGAGGCAACCCAGACAGGTGCAGAAGTTGTCGCTGGAGCAGCCATGCGGCGATGCCCTGACGCGGAGAGACCGATACTGGAAAAGGCTCCGTGACTTATGGGATGGGGAAGGAAGTGGGGCAGCAGCAGCTAACATGCACGAAGTTCTGGCTTTCCCAGGCACCTGCCCAGGATGCGTGGATGCCCAGGAGCACTTTGCCAAATCAATATTTATTCAGTGTACGTAAATTCTATCTGGAGGTCCTTCTTGTTAAGGAAATTATAAGCAAGTCTATATTGTAGACTCTGACAAATTCTTTCTCAGTGCCTCATGGCTATCAGACAAAGAAGGCTCTTCACATCCATTAGACAAGGAAACCTCTAACCACTATTGGGGCATCAATTTCTGGTTTAATGTCACTTTTATTTAAGCTTCAGTTTTCTTTTGTCTTTATGAATTAAACTTGTTAAATGCATAATAAAATGATATGTAACGTTTATTGAGAAGTTATTATATGTCACACCCTATGCTAGGTTATCTTTAAAAACTTCAAAACAATCACACTTTACCAGTTGTACCTCACCTCAGAAAAGCTGGAAAAAGCACCCCCAAGATTGTAGGTGAAAGCCTATTAGCTTTGTTACACTAGTGTATCTTTTAATACAGATATTTGCAAAAACTAGAGATTACAGACAAGGAACACGAAGCTGCGAATAAACTTCCCTCAGAACTTCAGTTGATTATAAGTGTAGATGAAATTTACAAAAAATTAATAAGTAGATATTTTTCTAATAAAATTTAGTTCCCTGCCCTCAAGATGACACTGTGCGGTCCTGAAGCTTGGTCAACTTAGTTCTGTCCTCATTAGGAGGAGGTATACTGATTTGGCATTCTATAAAACTCCCACAATTATTTGTTCGGAAGTAACTACTATGACTGATAGTTCAGTGTTAGCTCTTTCTCTCATATGTAACTTCAAATGACAGCTATAATTATCTTGCCTTCTTAAAGATGGAAATATTTTTGTGAAAATTTGAATGGAAGGTTGTTATAAAGAGGCAAATTTTCTTCATATAAACTAAGTCATCACCTAATACTCTAACATATTAATAACTGACAAAGAGCTTTTAGCTTTTACCTGACATACTTCTAATGGAAAACTTATTGTCTCCCATAAATTCAGTAACAGAAAACACACTTGGCAGAAAATTCGTGGTGCTCTGTACTCCACAGGATTTTCCTTCCTCAGCTGAGGATGAGTAACTCCATGCTAGGAAGTATTAAAAAACAAAATTAAACTTCCAACCACTTCAACATTTTATAATCTATTGGTGCCACTGCTTCTAGTAACAGACAAGGAAACAGAGGCTTAGAGAGCTTCAAGTTAAGATGGGAAGTAGGTACATGGGCTGTAACTCAAACTTGGCTTCATTAAACTCTCATGTATTTTTAATAATTTTAATCCTGTGTTTTCAATGTTGGCGCCAAGCCCACTGGTCACGGCTGTGGACCTCGGCCTGTGTAAATGTCCTAGCCACATTCAGGTGTCAAGAATACATGTGAATTTTGCTGAGTTTACACACCTATAATATTCAATAACGGAACTTAGAAAAAATGGGGTATACCGATGAATGTCCATTTTGTATCTGTGTATTCAAAGAGG
>NW_004524618.1:5469552-5483796 GCF_000260255.1 Octodon degus
GTTGCATTTCTTGTTATACAGGTCTTGCTTTATCTGATCTTAATCATCCAGCAGAAAAGTATGAAAATGATGTATAAAAAGAAAGCCACATTAAAAAAAAAAAAAAGAAAGCCACATTAATATGCTGAGCTGCAAAAAGCTCAAGTTAACACCTTTGGACATGGCCAGTCTTACAGAAGAACCACTACTATTATGGACTACTGGACTATATTGGGAAATTCAGCTGAATTCAAGGACCTACAATATTTAAATGACAATGGAATGCCCTTCTCTGACAAAACTAACCAAAAAAGTGGGATAGAAATGAAGGACCAGAACCTTTTCTATCTGTATACTCAAAATAGATAGAATAGATATACAGCTCCATTCTCTAAATTCAATGAATAGAGACGCTTGTTATAATAGTGTTTGAGACAGGATATCCTGTCTGCATCTTGTACAATGAATAACCCACTAAGACAACAATGTGCGATGTATTAATTATTGAAAGTGTGCCAGTAATCAGTTTTGAAATTGTCTCATTGATATTTGTTTCTCAATAAAATTATTTTTTTCAAAAGGAAAAAAAAAAAAAAGAATACATGTGAAAAGGAAGGAAGAGAAAGCTGGGTCTGGGCCAAGGGCATCCTCTGGCTGTATTCTCCTGCAGCAATCAAGACGTTTCACGAACTTTGAATGAAACAGGAATCCTCGTTCCACACTTGAGCCATCCTCAGGTTGGGCTGCAGCTCGGTGGGTTCACCACTGTGCCATTTGTTCTGATACTGCGCTGTGCGCCGACTCATGTGCTGTCACCCTTGTCCCAGCCCCTTCTGTCCAGAATTAAGGCTCCCTGCAAAGACTTCCCTTATTTAATGCATTGATCAGCACTATAGCCCTGCACCTAGGACAGTGCTTGAGTAAGAGTTAACTCATGACCTTAACTGAATAAACTGTGAGCGGAGAAAAGCTCCTACGGCCCCTGTTCAGTGAGAAGGGCTCTTCTGTCAGCAGGATGCTAGCATGAGCTCCTCCTCACACTTATGGTTCATTGTCTCTCTTCTGCTTGACAGGTTTGGGCTCAGACTTGACCTGGTATCTTATCTTTCATTTCAATTCATTGGTTTTTAACACTTTCAGATATTAGATTTAAAAAAATATTGATCGATCTAGATGTACAGAGATGTGAGACTAAAGACTATATATCATAATTAATCTCTAATTAGGTGAACCCATCATTTGGGGTATAATTGTCTTCAGGATGACAATTAGCGACATAGAGGGAGAGCAGTTTGGGAAGGCCCTGGTCTTTATTTTGTTTCAGGTAGCTGGCTGTTCTCCCCCTGAAGACGGAAGTGCAATCTCACGGCTGCCATCTGGCTGCTGGGCAGCCTGTGAGCTGAGCGCTCGGGCGCTGAGGGAGGGCAGTGAAGGTCTGGTCTTCCCCTGGACAGCGCGTTGTTACCACTGCCTGCTCAAGCTCTGCTCAAGCTCTTCTAAAGCCGGAAGCTTGCTGGGCAGTTAGAGCCATCCCAGCCCACCCATTTCATCAGGCAGTGTTTGCCTGGAGCGGAATAATCTGAAACTGGTTTAATACCGCAGTGAGAATGACTTGAATTTCTTACATCCAGGAAACCCCAAAGCATAATTAGATGGGTTTTGTGTAGCTGAAAAATCTTAGCATCTTTTATTAATCCACAGTTACCATAAGATGCACCTGTATCATGTATGTATCAAATACAGCTCAAATTCATATTCCACTTCATCAGAACTCTTAGAGCACACTGTTCTGCATTCGTTCTTCCATGTGTTCAAATCAATAGGAGTGACTTACTGAACTTAGGCCTTGAACATTCATTTCTGTACGACTTCAAGGACGTTACATGTACAGAGAAGGCTGAAGTAGGGTATATCACAACTTCACCAAAATTTAAACTTTTTTAACCCATAAGAGAGCATTCCAACTTGATAGCAGTTTCATTGCATGACAATCAGTTAGGTGCAGAGTAAGTGCTTTTAAGGGACTGAAGTGGCCCTCTACTTTGTAGCCTACAGGACACTGTCACACGCAGGAAATCATGTGAGGCTCTCAACATCTCTTCGGGAAGGTGAAGCATGGGTGTGTGCTCATCTATGTTAGTGGTCCTATGAAGTGTCAGCGGGTTGGAGTGACTTACTCCATGTCCCACAGCTGGGACACGGTTATCCTGGGACAATCCTAGTGGTCGGTCTTACTTGCTTTTCACAATAGCTGGATACAACGTTCTTTTCTCTAATTGACACCCTTAGGGTAGTTCAAGTAGGATTTGATACACAGACATTGTATTTGCATACCATCTCTTTGCAGTCCTTTCTGTACAATACTGAGTGGATACCCCTGCAGGCATCTCTGAACATCCAACTGACAGCCAGTCTCAGAAGCATAGTGCTTCTAGTCTAGAAAAAAATTCAAGGTATTTTGGAGACAGCTTTTGGGCTTGTGGCACACCCAGTTGGCCTGACCCTGCCGAGCCATTCCAGGTCCTCAAGGTTCCGGGTTTCCACCTGAGGTGGCCCTGACCCAGTAGCCCAGGGAAGCTCTGCCCCTCAGTCAGCCCAGACACCTCTCCCGACTGTATTCCATGGCTCTATTTCTGTATTATTTCAGGATCACTTTTCCTGGCCCCTTCCTTGTAAGTTTCCTAGGCTAACACCCCGTGTGTTGCTGGAGCCCACGGAGGATGAGAGCTGCTTGTCGTGTGTTTATGCACATAGGATACCAAAAATCAGATGAGGACGTAGACAGCTGACTGTATCATTTTACATCTATAACTTGAATTTGAGTAATATATTCAAATAAAAATTCTAGATAAATAACTATAAAATGCTGGATATCCTCCTACACTGAATTAATCATCTTTAGTAAAGATGTAATCAGATTTCCTACAGTAGACAATATTGTTAATAAATCAATCCAAGTATAGAAAATGCTCAAGTGGCTTTATATGGCTATTAACAAAGATGACCAAATGTATAGTTCTAAAGAATATTTATTGTTAAAAGAAATATATTTGGTAACCTGCATATGGTTATCGTGTTTTCAACGATAATAACCAACATGTAACCTTCACTATGGGCTTACCGTGTGCCAGGGACTCTTCTAGTTATGGTACATGTCTTCCTTCATTGCTGAGACAGACTGCCCGACTCCCACCATTAAGGAAGCAAAGGTTCATTTCACACAGTTTGTGGAGGTTTCATTCCTTGATCAGTTGGCCCCAAGGTGGGGGGCTGGCACAGGTGAAACAGCTCAGTGTGGCAGAAGACAGCAAGAGCAGCAAGAGCACACAGGAGGAACAGCCTCTTTGTCCCTCATACCGTGTGCAGGCTACCTGTGCTAGGCAGGTCTAGCACTCGCCCCGTCTCCTGCCCTCTTTGTGTGCAGGGTCAGGATGTTTACAAAGTGAGGACCCTGCCTTCCTGCTGAGTGACTTAGTTAACTTCTAAACTTCTTAACTTGACGCAAAGAAGGACACCTGAGAGCAATGAGGACATGTCCTCTACCTTCAGATACAGAACTGCCGAGTTACTTAGTTAAGCCTCTAAACTTCTCACGTTGATACAACACCTGCATCAGGACAGGCAGGGACACTCGTAGCTGTGGCTTTCACACTAAGTCATGCATTACTCATGGGAACGTCATTTGCAGAGGCAGAGCATGAGGGGTTGACGGGGTGGATGTGTAAGGCACCCCTGACCCATTCCTATACTTCTCTTAGATCATGAACTTTTTAAATATAGAATTTTGTTTGCTTAATTAGTTCCTGGTGACTATTATATGCTTTATAAATATTTAATAAACAGAGAAATGAATAAATAATGCAATATCACTCAAAAGCCGTGTTTGGATTCTATGTAGGAAATTGACAGGCAAGAAAATCCTTTTACATACTCTGTGGTCACACACATCTCAGTCTAGGAATGGCACCATCTAGCTTTAGGAACTTCCACAGCCAGGAGACAACCATAGTAAATCATTAGAAAATTCCACAAACTTGACCACCTTGAAAGATATCAAAATAAATTGTGTTCTTGCCATTGGGACTACTGACACCTTGAACAGGGTAATTCATTGCTACAGGATTTTTCTCTCCCTTGTACACTGTAGGATTCTTAATAGTATCCCTAACTTCTGCTCTGTGGGTATCAATAGTGGCATGTCATGACCCATCCCAGGAGCTATCTCCAGTCATTGCCAAATGTCCAGAGTAGTAGGTACTACAACAAAATTAGCCCTGATTAGGAAACACTATTGTGCTGGGTACTAGTACTGCTGCACACCTATAAGTCCAGTCCTGCAGGAGGCTTGCAATTTCACCCCCATCCAGGGAAACTTACTGAGTTAATGTGGCCTTTTTTTTTTGTTTTTCTTTTTTTCCTTCCTTCTTTTCTTTTCTCTCTTTCTCTCTCTTACTTTCTTTCTTTCTTTTGTTCCATTTTTTGATTTTTAAGATGTAACACTTGATCTTAGCCCAAAGGCTGAGAAGCAAAGGCCTCGAGTTCAATCCCTAGTACCAGGATGAATTAGTAAATAAATAAATAAATGAAACCCCTGCAAGAAGCAAAAACAGAAGAACTGCTCTTCCCCCCTCCTCCACACCTTTTTCTGACAGTTCTCCAAAAGGCATATCAATACTTACGTAACAACAGCTTCTTTGCAATAGTGATCCCTTCATCAGAGGACAAGTTCAAAGACAGCCACATCAGGTTTGATGTGTAAGATTTTGAGAGTCATTCAAGTTAAAGAAATGCATGCATTGGCTGCTGCTTCTCATTAACCAGACTGGAAGGGCACAGGGTGCACACAGGGCTGAGCTTTGTCCGTGGAAAGCAGTGAGCCTGCTGCATGCCCTGCCTCTGCCTGGGGCCTCACCCTCCCCTCCCTTGTTGCTCCAGTTTCTGCTCCATGCTTGGGTCCACCCTCCAATGATACACCTGCTTCTGCAGCAGCATCTCAGATTCACAGTTTGTTTGGTGACTGTCAGGAAGGATGAATGTCTCTTGGCTTTTCAGAGGCTACAACCTCCCCACCACCCCTACAGGCACCGTTAAACACATGGGTGTCCACAACATGGGAAATAATGGGCTGGTGGATCATGGCAGATTGTTAGAGATGCTACAGTCAACACTCCTCCCTCTTCCTTGGCCTTGAAGCCCCACGGAAGAGGAGTGTTGGGCTGCCAGCCTCATGGCCTAAGCCATCAGCTTTATTTAGCAACTGCACTGCCACTCCAATAGCTCAGCAGCCAATTAGTGGCCCAAGTCATCAGCATTAACTTGTTCACATTTCCTCCTGCAAATTGCTAATTGGCCTGAGTGAGCCACGGTTGGCTGGGCTGCAGGGGTGGAAAGAAAGGTTGGGCCTAGCTTTTCCTTGTTGAGCATTTTTAAGATTAGAGGGGATGCTAAAGGTCAAACTGCTTGGAACTCTTTCTACAGCTCAGAATCATGGTCCTAGATACCAAGACGTTATTAGGTTTGTAACATATATATGGTGTTCTGGTTCACTTGGGCTGACCAGCATCCCATTTGGTAGAGTTGCTTAAAAGATACAAAGACTGAAACACTGTTCTCCCACTCCCTTAACAAGACTGTGGTGAATTTACATTTTGTTCTCTTAAACGTTGGTATCACCCATACTTTGCTAAACACTATTCAGTGCATTTGTTGCTCATAAGCCCAGTGCTGCTTCCCTACTTCCCAAGTCTCTGCTCTTCCATGCCTGTGCGGCAGATTGACTCCTGTGAATAGCACCCTTCTTGTTTCCTGTGTGACCCCTAATTCTGGTTAGTGAGGGTCTTGGGGAATTAGAGCGCCAGACACAGGCAGGCTCTCCACGTCCCCTTCCTCCTTGCTTTGGCGCCCACTACGGTCCTGGCTTCGGCTCCTCGTTATCTCTGTTTCCCCGCAGATGGCACATTGGCTGGGGCTCCACTTATCCCCAGGCTGCAGTCATGCCACCCGCTTCCCTGGCTTTTCTGGTTCCGTCTATAGTAGGAGCCTTCTAGGAGCCTCAGCAGGGAGTGATGATCTCCTGATGCCTGTGCACACCTCTGCTGGTTGTCCTTCCATAAATCCTTTTACAAATACTACCTGAGTGTGCTTCTATCTGCTTCATGTGCCTGACAGGTCTTGCAGCTCTTCATCCAGCACACAGAGAGCTGGGTGTGCAGCCCCCCTGATCACAGGCACTCCACGGGCTGGTGAGCCAGGCTTGTGTAGGTGCTCAGTGCTTCTGCGGCTGAAATCTCACTGGCAAGCAGACCACAGGACCACCTAGGACCCTACAGAGGTGAGGGATTTGGACATACTTGTAGCAGAAGAAACTAGGATATTTAGTGAACAGAAGTAATGGCCACAGAAGTACTATTATGTTATTTCACAGATGATAAAACTCAACTCAACTGGGCCACATTGCCCAGCATCATCAGAGAAAACAGTGGCAGAGAATCAACCCCGAGGCTGTGTAGTCCAAAGTCAATGGCACGTACCACCCAGCGGTGGATGAACTGATGGCTTGCTTGGAACACCCAGGTGAACTCAGTTGGCCCAGTGTGGCATGTGGAAGGCCCACCCCCGGATTGCTGTCATCAGCGTAAAAAGAGAACTGGAGGGGAAGATGGCGCACTGTTGGTTCTCTTGGAGGTGCTCCTGGTGCTGGTTTTCCTGATATGAGCTCATCTGTGGTCATCAGAGGAGGAGCTTGGTCCTTGCTGTCAACGAGGGTGGCTGCGGTTCTTTTCATGGGAGCTCTGGTCTTCGTCCCGAGTGGCTCTTCCTGGCTCCAGTGCAGCTCCCTCAGCCTACTGATATGGATCTCTCACCTCGCTGGTACAGATTTTCCAGCTTCCACCACTGACCTTTGGGGCTTCACAGTGCAGACCCTTGACACAAACTTGTGTGGACATTGTCGTGGGCTCTCCAGCCTCCAGCTGGACTTGTGCAGGACACTGCCACACATTCTAGGCCCGCAGCTGGGTTCTTTAGATCCCTTGTGCACGGGAGGATCTCTATTATTAAATAATCCCATAAATTGTATGTCTTGTATTAAATCTGTTCCCTTGTAAACTCTGATTACAACAGAAGTATATGAAAAGTTATTCTTACATGGCTCCTGACTTAGTCCAGTAACTTAATAGGTTCTTTGTAGGCACTGATAGGTTCTTTACAGATAACTTTAAAAAGTTCTATCAGGTTGAATGAAAGGGCATGTGCTGCCTTTCTTCTGGACACAAGTAAGGATGTGTCTGGCTTTTGTTCAATCCCATGAGTAAATTATTGACTCATAATAAAGAGAAGCACACGGGCTGTCTTCTTCCTCTTCTTCCTCCTCCTCGTCCTTTTTTGGGCTTTGTTTTGTGCTAGGGCCAGCATGATGAGGGTCTCGTGCATCGCCGGCCTGGAGGCCTCCAAGAGCCGCCTCGCTAAGAGCAGGGGCCTCAGTGTTCTCCTGCCAGTCTGTGAGCCCAGCTGAGCTATTACTTCTGCGGAAGTTCAGAAATGTCTATGTTAACCCAAAGGCGAGACCCGCCCAGTGTGTGCCCGTCGTGGGACAGAGCGTGAGAATCCGCTGGCTTCGTACCCACCTCTTCAGCGCTGCAGAAAGAGGACTGAACTGGGAATCAGGACGCACAGGATCCAGGGCTGTTGTCAGTGACCACGTCTCGGTGACCTTTGAGTCTGTTTCTTGAATGAAGTCAAAAAGTTCTTTTTTAGCAAAGTGTTTTATGATCAGCTTGACAAAATTTAATGCTTTATGAAATAGATACTAAAATAAAGTGTTGCCGCTATTTTCATCTAAAATGAAGGGGCTTCTCCTTACTGGAAGTCTCCTTTTTCCTGGGTACAAAATGTCAGAGGTGTGTGTGTGTGTGTGTGTGTGTGTGTGTGTGTGTGTTGGGGATAGTTACTTCTGTTGTCTTTTGTTTATATTAATTGTCCTTTTCCTAGATTATTAATTTTTTCCTAATTAGGGAGCCACCACTTTATAGCATCCCCCAAAGGATTACAATCAGATAAGCTTCTCCATATGTCACACTTCTTAGAATCAGAAAATAAACACTTGCAACGGTCTAAATGATAGAATGAATTGCTTTTATGCCTTTTGTGGACCAATGACAGTCTCACAGGTCATAGGAAATATGCTTCTGTCCTGGGAGAGCGAAAGTTAATTTTCTTAGAGGCAAAAAAGCAACACATGCTACTGAGGATGAAGCAGAAGGGCATACAGATGTGTGGGGTGAACTAGATCTCAGGACCGCTCAGCTCCTGCTTCTGGGTCTTGTGCAGGTGCAGGGTGCGGAGAGTAAAGAAGACTTCGCGTGGACCCGGGCAACCAAGCTGAGTACGCATGCTGCACATGCACCGCGACACCCTCGGGATTCCTCAGTGCGGCCTGGACCCCAACTTCTCTCTATGCAGAGAATATATAAAGAATTGAAAGTGAAATTCTGCAGGCTCCTGGCAGCACTGTGCGGTGTTGGGGCCATCCCTCCTCAGGGCCACAGCTGACCTCCCCAAGCCCAGGGGCCTCTCCTGCCCGCCTTCTCTCACACACCGGAATACCTCAAAGAGGTGTGGTCTCTCCTGCCTCTTTCACTTTTCCTTCAAATGGAATATATCTGAGCCTAGAAACTCACTAGGTTTTAAGGTGAAATATATAATATCTTGTGACAAGTAAGGCCTAACCAAAAAATAAACCTTAGTGCGAGTTTTCAGAATACTCAAAATATTAATCCTTTCCTGAAAATAAGCCCCTGCTAGGATCGTCAGCCAGACAGATGCCTTAATATGTCTGTTGCAATAAAGATGGATGTATTGAGTCATAAAGAAATAATGTTAATATATAGTTAAATATATAAATGATAGTATTAACATTAATACTTCAAATACATGATTATAAAACTTATAATTTGTATTTGCAAAGACTCATGTGGGTACCTGTGGATAAGAAGTAAGTTCCCAAGAGAGTGGATGAACGCGGGACTTACCGCACTAGGACCCGCCGAAGGCAGATAGCACACAGATACCGCGCACACTTGAGAATGAGTGGCCGGGTTCTGCCTAGCAGGAATCTACACCACTCAGTATGTCACATGTTTGTTTGTTTGTTTGTTTGTGTTTTTTGATTTTTGTGGGTTTTTTGCAGAACTGGGGATTGAACTCAGACCCTTGTGCTTGCCAGGGAAGGGCTTATTCCACTGAGCCATCTCCCCAGCTGTCACATGTTTTTGTGCTACCTTGCAAGCAGTGGATGTGCACAGGAAGCGCTCGTTAAGGAGAGCTCTGTCGCTGGACAGAGTGGATTGGGGCTGAGCTGTGAGACATTCAGGGAACAATTTGGGGCTTGGAAAGCTATGATCATGTTCCAGAAGACAACATGATGATATATGAATAAATGCAGATTTTGTTCTTGAATAAATGTAAATCTTTGTGCACGAATAAGTAGGTTGTTGTATGTGAAAAAATAAGATATTCCTGAAAAAGAGCCCTTTGATGTCTTTTGGAGTAAAGATTGTACTCATGGAAATATGGTATGGCAAATGTTATTCCCGTTCTCCCGTTCAGTTGCTTCCACTAGTCCACCATTTACCATCTGCCTTTATGTTTTCCTGGGGGTTTTCATATTTTATTTCAGATTTCTCTCCACCAATTTAGTATTCAACATATTCTTATCTGGATTCCTTCCTTGAAATTCCTCTGAACATACTCTTGTCAAAAATTCCACAAAGCATTCGATGTTCTGAATAAACTCAGTAATTAATTCTTAGACCTAATTTTGACATTTTTGGTTATATCTGCCTTGTTAAAATACTCTTACACTTGGCTTCTAGGACGCCTCTTCTCCTGACTCCCCCATTCTGTAATTAGACCTTTCTTTCCTACCTCTTTTAGTTGTTCCTTTGAATCCACCGAGAGGTATAACGCAAAATCCCGGCACTGAGGCGTCTGCACAGACATCTAAGTCATGTGGGCTCCAGCCATCTCGAAGCCCGTGCATCTAAGGCCCAACCTGCGTCCTGAGCTTGGTACCGTCACCTACAGTAGGAGTGAGCACCTTGGAGACCCTCAGAATTAATCTGCTCAGCTGCGCCTTCCTGCACCTCCTCCAACTTGCTGCTCCTGCAGCGTTGAGGAGCAGAAACCTTTCCTTTTGTGTTGCTCAGGCCAAAATCCTTGGAAAGCCATTTGGATATTTTGTCTGATATCTCTGCAGTCAAACAGCTTTTCCATAGCTGAATATAGTGTAGGCCCACAGTTTAACAAATCTCGTGACTGACATGCTCAGAAATTATCCACAGTTCTGCTGCCTTGTCTCTCTTTCCCCATTACTAGGCCATTGCATGGTGGTTTTGTTCCCTCGATTATCACAATAACATGCCCTGATGTTGCCTTCTGTTTGTTCTTCTTACAATAGAACAACAACAGTGAAACCAGGAAAATGCAAAATATTCCATGCATGGCTCAGTTCACACCACCTTCTACCCTTCATTCAGTGATTTCAAAGTAAAAATTTAAGTGCTGTGAAACATAAAAAGTGGTTATGGCTGCAGCCTTTGAAGTGGAGCAGGGAGAAGTTACAGGCCTGTGCCCACATCTGCTGAGGGTTAAGCCATATGATGTCCCAACAGACTTCGGAAAGTAACTGACGTCAGTTCTCACCTGAAAGGCAACATCACTCAGCTAGGAGGCGGCTAATTAGCCAGTCAACATGGATTTGTGATTTAGTATTTCTGCGCTGCCAATGATCAGCCTCTGGAAGCAATTTTTTGTGGAAAACCTTTGTTTAAAACAAAAAAACTTTCCTTCACAAGTTTCCCTTGGTAGATACTATTCAGAACTGCTCTAATCCAGTGTAACTGAAGTACAACTTTTGTTTCCCAAATAAATGCTATCTTTTGTGTTTCATGTCAAGTTGTAAAGTTACAAGTTCTTATAGTGACCCACAAATTCTAATGTCCCAGTTTTTCGTGCTCCAATACATCAGCACTCTTCTGACATTTTCCTTCTGTTCTTTGGACATATGAGGAAGACTTCCATCTCACGGCCTCTACAATTCCCTTTTCTTCTGCTTGAAGTTCATGTCTTCAGACAGTTGCGTGGCTCATTCAGTCTTCATATCTGCTGAAATGCGCCTTCAGTAAGAACTGCCATTACCTCTCTTTGTAAAATGCCACATGTCCTTCCAACGCCACCTTGTAGTCTGTTGCCCTTTTTAATTTTTTATTTATTTTTATTTTTTCCATAATTTTATTGATAAACAAATAGCATTGAGACAGTTTCAAACCAAATTGGTAGAACAGTTTCAATAATTAACACTTTGCACACATTCTTCCTAGTGGTTAATTGCTGTACAAGATGCGGACTTGATATCCTATTTACAAACACCATTAGAACAAATCCCTCTATTCATTAAGAAAATATAACTATATATCTATCCTAACCACTTTGAATACACAGATACAAAATGGATATTCATCTGTATTCCCTTTTTTTGTTAAGGTCCATATCATTTAAATATTATAGGTGTGCAAACTCAGCAAAATATTCTAAAAGAGTTCAGAGGTACATAATAGTATTGGGTCTTCCGTTTCATTGGCAATGTCAGAAATTGTTGACCTGAGTCCTCTACAGTTCAACATAACACCATGGCTTTACTTCTTATACTTCGTTTTTATACTTTTCTGCTGGATGGTTAAGACCAAGGTAAAGCAGGACCTATGCAACAAGAGTTGTAGCTTTTGGGTCTGATAAGGTCAGGGAAATCCCCTCAGGATTTATCCTGAGATCTTGTACCTCAGATTGTAGATCCTTTGTCAGTGTCAGCCATGTGGATGAGTCATGGCCATTGCTTGGCCAATGTGCTCTCTGTGAAAGCCTGAGAGAATGTTTTCTCTCCATGTGACTCTCCTTAGGCACACTCTACATCATCGATCACTTTCCTCTTTGGCCCTATAATCTCCTTGATCAGAAAGTTTGAATACTACAGAGTTACATGACGTTACAGTACAAGTTCTCATATGTTCTGAGTCTTAAGTGACCTTAGAAGGTTAGGGCCAAAATGTTGGCTTTCCTTGCAGCACTCTTTTTTCTCTAATTTTGGTCTGCAAACTTAGGTTGTTAACCATCCAGAAGACAAGCTTGTTGTTATTACCATGCAACCTAGGCTGTGAAGCTTAACCTCACTATCTGTCTGCAAATCAAACATCTTAGGCATAATATGGAACAGGTATTTTTCATCAAGTATTGACATGTTGAACTTTAAGTCCCTACAGAATATGATGAAAAAACATTTAAAAATTAGAATATATTTTTAAAAATAGGCATAAAGAATTATATACTTCTTATATTTACACATAAGTCCAAAAATCTAACCATATACAACCTTGCCCTTTTTTAAAGCTTACTATGTACATATTATTACCAAAGTATGAGTTCATTGAGGGCAAGGTTTTTGTTTTAGTTATTGTTGTAGTCTTATAGTCTACAAAAATGCCTGGGATACAGGTAAAAGTCTGTTTTTGATGAACAGAAAAATTAACCTACGAATGTACATACTTGAGACTGCCTTCACATGCTGATATCGACAACATGCGAATGTTCGGTGCTTTATGTGGGCCAAAGCAAGATGACAGGAGGTAGGAGCTCTGTATGAAGTGTCCTATGGCTCCTCCAGCTTGCTCTTTAGTCCAGCCTTTTTTCTTACCTTCTAGTGATGTATTTCTACAGCTTTTGCTTCAACCAGCATCCAGGGTGCCTCTCTTCCCCTCTTTGCTGAATAAGACAACATGGGAAGGAAGAAGGCCAATCTGCCTCCAAGCATCCACCTGCAGGACACAAACGAAAATTCTAACAAGGTGCAAGAGCAAAAAGATGCAGTCTTTAAAAGAGAAGTATCATAGAACACATTTTTGTGAGTAAGGATTTGCACCTCTGATCAATTGATCCACTTGCGCGAAACCGAGATGCCTGACAGACTCGCCGGTGGTCACAGAGCTCTCACATCAGCCCAGGCTCCACTGAACATCAATCCACAGTGGCCACTAGACTGTATAACCAACAATAGGCTTGGAAGGTGGCAGAAATGGAACATCTGACCCTGCAGTAGAGAGCGAGTGGGCAGTGGGGTCACTGAAGAAACGGACGCTCAGGATCATTCCTGTTGGAAAGCAAGACTTTACGTGGATGTCTTCCCAGGCCAGCCAAAGTGCTCGGTCTTGATTCGGGGGGAGCAAGTGAGGAGTCCTTGTGTTTTCCTAGATGGGATGAAGGTGATGAAAGCATATTTTGGAGTGACTGGGAATCCCAGTGACAAAACGTATCACAGTGGAGTCCTTGAACAACCTGCATCAGAACAGAAACCATAGTATGACAGACACTTCAGTTGGTCTGGAGTAGGCCCAGCTGCTTCACCAACCTACACCTTCATCAGATCTCCATGGTTGAGGCCTGATAATTTCCAGTGTTCAAGCCCACCAAGTTAATTTGATGTGCACTACTCAGAAGATGCATCAAAACAATTTTTGTTTCAAATTGTGGGTTATATCCCACTAATGGGCTATAAAGAGAATCTAACGGAAAACATTCTGTAAAAATGAGGAATGTTTGCTATATGATTATATCTATATAAAGTCCATAACTAGGCACAGCTAATCCATTTTTAAAAATGAGAATGGCAATTTCTTGGATGGGAGAAGAGCACTGACTGTAAAGGACGAGGAGCAGTTTTGAAACACTGGTAAAGTTCTGTATCATGATTTTCATAATATTTTCCAACATGGATTCACTTGCCTAAGCTGATCCAACTGTCCTCTACATTGTGCTGTGCGTAAATTATTCCCCAGTGATAATATAGCCCGGAAAGGGGTGTACAAATCACCAGGGCGCTAGCTGAATGAAGGCACCGTATGAGTGTACTTGATTATGACTACCCTGCAGAAGGGTGAACAATGCTCGCTGGGGTGTGTGTGTGTGTGTGCATGTGTGTGTTTGTAGCACTTAGCTAGAAGGAGACCAGCACCTGTAGGATCATTCATGCTTCCTCTGTCTTCATTTCATTTTCTGTGGATTGATGCTTCAATTTGCTGTGACTATTTCTTGTCAATATTCCTAGCAATTGTTTCTACTCATGAGAGCCCTTGAGTGAGCTGGCAACTTTTCCTTGCACAATTCTGAATCATTCTAACTTCCAAAGCAGGTCCTTGTGGCATAGCCATTTCTGTTTTT
>NW_004524618.1:5483921-5486452 GCF_000260255.1 Octodon degus
CTCATTCCACTGAGCCATCTCCCCAGCCCCTCAGTTCTGTTTTAGCTGCATAGTGTTGTGAGACCCAGCTAAAGAACGGTTGGTCATGTTTGTTCAGTCGGGCAACTGACTGCTTGTTTCTGATGCCTTGTCTAAATGGGTTGCAGGCTTCCGGAAGGTCTATCTTGCTGGTTATCTCCAACATTCATTTCATTTTGAAAGAAATTAATATGCTGTCAATTCAAAAGAAGATGGCAGCTATTAATTTCCTCTTCTCAGTATTGAGAAAGGGGGTGCATGGGAACCCTGGTAATCTGAAGCATCTGGCAAATAACTTGTGCTTATACTCATTTTCTGGCTGACAAAAACATGAAATCTGTCCTTGCTATAAAACTTTAGAAAACACAGAATGTTCAAATTCCTTTCCTTAGGGTAGTAAATGGACTATTGTGCCAAACCTGAATTTCACCTTGATTATTCTGGACATTGTTGTGACACATAGTGAGCTTTTGTGTGTAAGCCACTTTTCTCCAAGGTGTCCACGTGAACATGAAAGGATTAAATGCTTCAGTGGGTGCAAGACAGTCCTAGGAACGTTGCACACAGAGACATTTGCTTTTTCTTCTTCTTGTTAATCCATTTAGCTGTGAGATATGAGACGCTGCGGTGAGAGGTTTGCAAGAGGTGGCTGAAGATGGCCGAGTAAGGAATGAGAAAGATTACAAAAGATCTGCTTAAGGAAAGAATCAGGAGACACGTTTTGCCACTGGGCTGGCCTAAGGTGTCACACTGCCTTATTCCATGGCATTCGAACTGTAGGCAGCTAAATGAGGTAAAGGTATTGTAGACAGTGAGGGAGGGCTGGACCCTCAGGAGGGTCAATGCAAAAGATGAAAACACATTTGCAGCTGTGGCTGGAGGGGCATCTGTTGGAAGTCAAGCCTCAAGACAAAGATGGAAGGCTTGGGATGTAGTGGCTGACATACCTGCCTGGCAAAGGCAAGGTGCCAAGTTTGATCTCAATCACAAAAAAAAAAAAAAAAGAAAGAAAGAAGAAAGAAAAGAAAACAAAAGATAAAGATGGAACGATGAAACCTAAGTACCTCCCCAGGGCATAAGATAGTTGGCAACAGCTGGTCCAATAAAGTCTAGGTTGACATCAGTCACCCTGGTGGTTGACTAAGACCTCAGATCCATCCCTTCCTTAATGTCTTTGTTCTTTCACGGACAGTTGCTACATGATCTGCTTCCCCACTGGATCAATTTTACCAAAGAGGCTAGACCTGTAATCCTATTAGTTGCTCATAGTTTTGACCCACATTGTACCTACCTTGTGCCTTTGCCTTTGCTCTATAAAACGTCCTCTGTGAAGTTAGGTCATTTGCAACCCACGTTGGGGCCCTTCCTGTGTCTCAGGAGCTGTCTGTCAGTAATATTTTCCTACTGAAACAGCTGTTCCTTAGAATTTGCTCTTTGATTTTTGGGAAAACTGACTGGGTGTATCTAATAATGACACCGAGCAGTTGAAGAGCTGAATTTATTGCCCTTGTGTCACCAGGAGGAATCATAAGTTCAAAGACAAATTGTCTCCACATTTTAAAAGGGGGCAACAACCGAGGATGCAGAATAATGCAAAGGCCTCAGTAACACACACACACACACACACACACACACACACACACACTCTAATACAGAGACTCTAAGAGTGAGAAAAAAATAATGAGAACCTTTAAGAAGACTTTCAAGTTCTGCTGCAGAGATCGTATATTGCAGAAGACAAGGAGATGCTTGCCACAGATGAAGTACAATGGGTGCCCATTAGGGTTCTTGGTCACCAGCAAGAGAAAACACCTTCACTTAGGTAGCCAATAAGATTCCGGAGGTGTCATAAAAAGTGACATTCACATATGCCAAGCTTCACAAAGGGGTAGAATGAAGAGAGTGAGGTAGTGGTGGGTGAAATATCACATCAGGAGCACGACACAAAGTTACACATCCGAATGTGGAATGACGTATGCTGGATGCATGGGCTGCGGTGTCCACTTGTAGACGTGGCTCTGCACGTGGACAGCGCCTGTGGGTTGCGCTCATTATATCTCTAGTTCTCTCTGCTGTACTCATTCCACACGCACGTGCCTGGTTAGGAAGACATAATCCTTCGCTGTTAGTTCATATGCCTTGGTCCTCACTAGAAGGGGACTGGGAGGGAAGGCACTTCCATGTGGCATGTGGAGTGAAGTCAGGCCCTCGCACTTGCCAGGGAAGCACTTATTCCACTGAGCCATCTTCCCAGCCCTGTAGTTATATTTTTAAGAGAATAAAAAATAATTTAAAAATCCATTAGAAACAATACAGAATTTCATTGAACAAAACAACGTAGCTATATTGAGAGAAAAGTTAGAAGATATTTTTCTATGAGCTCCTGATCCAATTCCAGGATTTTATGGGATACAGAAACTTTAGAGTGACATTATAATGTCTCTTTCTTTCTTTCTTTCTTTCTTTCTTTCTTTCTTTCTTTCTTTCTTTCTTTCTTTCTTTCTTTCTTTCTT
>NW_004524618.1:5486552-5491552 GCF_000260255.1 Octodon degus
TTTTTCGGAACTGGGAATTGAACTCAGGCCCTTGCACTTGCCAGGGAAGCACTTCTTCTACTGAGCCATCTCCCCAGCCCTATCAGGAAGTTGCACATTGCTTTAGGCATTATCTGAATAAATTTTCACCCCATCCATTAAAGCTAATTCTTAAACACTATAGATTTGGTTTATGGCCACTAGGGGTCATGTGTTTTCATGGGTTGTTCATGCTTCCGGTTGAGGTACCTGACTGAATCTTAGAGATGTGTTTTCTTTCCACTCTTTAGAAACTGCTGCAGACAGTTTTTGGGGTATCTGTTTCTGGTGGCAAGGTGAACAAATTAATTGCAATAGGACTTGTGGTGTCACTAAGAACAATAAAGGACTGCTGGACGAAACCATTTACACTCTGGTCAGGATAGAAGACGTAGGAAGGGAGGGAGGAACCGCTCGAGCTGGTACCTAACTTCACTTACCCTGGACGAGTCTTCTTCTGGAAGGGAGGAGCCCTTACTTCTACTCCTACTCTGACTTTTCATCCTTTGGTCTTGCATTTTCTTTTTCTTTTTGCAGCTTAGCTTGCTGATTGCTTAGCCAGCCAGCTGGTTGAATTAGCTCCTTTCTCTGACCCTGCCCTCAGGCCACTCTGCCATCCATAACAACAAAACCAACCTCATGCAGAAGCAACATTGTCTTGCACAACCCTGAACACCCCAAGGGCTCAGGATCTCTGCCCTCACCACCCAACCTGCGGCCCTTGGAATCCGTCGTCTGAAGGATAAAAGCCCACAGTGACCAAAAGCGTGCACTTGATCTTCCTCCGCGATCCCTTTGCCCTCCCCTTCAGTGCTTTCCTGCCCCATCTCCTCCCTATGGAGATGTTGATAAGGACAACGGCAGAAAGTAAGGTTAGCCACACTTTACTGGGAACAAAACAGAAAGGTCCTCCTGAGAGCTGCCGTGGGCTCTGTTTCTCTGGAACAGTAAGGGAAGCAACTAAAGACAGTGAGCCGAATGCCTGCTTCTTCTTATTGCTGCCATGGGGCTAAAGATCAAAGTCTTTATCTGTGATTATCCATCAGACCAATGCAATAAAACGCCCAATTTGCAGCCAAGGCTAAGTGTGTGCTGTCTTCCACAACACATTCCTTTCCAAATCTTCTGGGAAATCTTCCTTCCCTGAGGCTCCTGAGGCCTGTGAAGAAGCGGCCCTGCCAGCAGGAGCTGCACAAGATCTACATATTGTTGTTAAATATTAGATCCCTCAAGACAAGACCTGGTCCTGCCCTAAGCTGTGCAGAGATCTAGTGAGTGCTTCAGGCATAAGGATCCGTGGGGAGACTGGGGTGGGCTATCATGAACCCTTGTGGCCAGAGAGATGCAGCCCCTGCTGGCTCTTTATTCCCTATTAGATCTTGCTTTAGTGTTGGGGCTCAGGCGTAGATAGACAACAGGCTTTGAAATCAGTATGTCAGCACTGTAGGGTGACACAAGATGAAGTGGTTCTCAGGATTCCCACTGGGTCTGAACCACCACACTTGGATCCTGGGGCCATCACCTCTTCTCACCGACAACATGCAGGCTAACTGGTCTCTCCGACGTGTTCCAGAGGAAATACAGGAAATGGCCTGATGTACAGAGAATACAGAGGAGAGAGAGAGAGAGAGAGAGAGAGAGAGAGAGAGAGAGAGAGAGAGAGAGATACAGCAGCCCCCAGCTTCTTGTGCTAGCAAGAACACACTTAACTGTGCATCTGTGAGGCCACAAGGAAAGCGAAAACCGGAAGCGTTCTCCACCAGCTCCCCAGGCAACGTCCATGCCAGTCAAGCTGAGACAATGAAGCCTAACCACCACAGTGGGATAAGCAACTCAAGAAGTGTTGCTTCCTGGGGATCCAGTGGGTCCCTGGTCTTTTAGTTCCAAATTCTCTGTCTGCCACTCTTCGCTTAGGTTTTACTCAAGCATAGCTAGAGGAAGAGGGTGGAAAGGCTGTTGGAGGTCCTTGACCAGCTTTACCAGAAGATAATCCTCCTTTGACTCTTCCTGTGCCCAAAGCATTATGGCTGGGAAGGAGGCGGTAGCTAACTTTACTCATGTTAGAGCCTGTATTAGAAATTGCTTCAAATGGATGAATGATAGTGACATCAGTCATTAAGACTCACATTTCCTTTTGGTTCAGAATGTTCCTTTGGCCTGTTTCCACAGTATCATTAACAACAGCACTGTCTATCACTCTTAGCAGAACCCAGCTTGTTTTAAAAATTCTATTACTACATGTCTGCAGGGCACAGTGATGACCTTCATGGTGTGGAGCTGGTTGGTCCCTTACCCACTGCAGGTCGTTGCTCTACCATCTCTGCCTTCCCGGCACTCACTCACACCCAGGTCATTCATTAAACCAAGAATCAACTAAGCATACGCTGTTTAGGTGTAAGTGGAGTACATCAGTTTTTGGTATTTTCCTCAATGAAGGGAGCAGAGATGACTTCTAATTTCCAGAAAGCTGAATGTCTTACGGACTTTCAGCTTAAGAGACAAGATGGCTTCAAGCCCGTCTGAATGGGAGGGCAGGCCTCACAAGCCTCCCAGGCAGCTGGAAAAGGCAGTTGTCAAAAGTGCCTCTCTCATGACTGCGAGAAAAGAATGTGGAGCCTTACAGAAACAGGCTTCCCTTCCTCTCCAAGCAGGGCTGAAGCATTTTTCAAAAGCTGTTAATGGGAAAAGGGGTGTAATTTTTGATTGATGGAGAATTCCTCCTAGAGAGTTTGCATCTTTTGTTGCCTCCATAAAGGGGAGAAGCCATCTGATAACCCAATTACAGGGAAATTACTCCAGCGCGAAGGTTGAGATGAGCATGTGTGAAGTAGCATAGCTGGAGAGGCCCCACGTGAGCTGTTGGAAATCTCTCAGCGAGAGCCCCAGCTCAGATTTCACGGGTAGTAGGCAGCCTCCTTTGAACCAAAATGCAGCAAGAACGATGAGAAGCGGACCTGTGCTTGCTGCCCTATCGCCTACACGTAGGCCGTGAAAGCACACAGCTGACAACCCAGTGAATTCTATTAGAATGAGAGGATAACCGAAGTTGCATCTTTCATTTAATTCTAAGGTGCTTCCTCAGGGAATTAGCGACAATGCTACTGTCTTGCCCTTATTTGAGAATCACATCATTTACGTTCCAGTTTGTCTTCAGAGGAAGGGACTCCTGACTTTCCCCATAAAAGAGTCATGCTGCGAGGTGGACCAAGAAACTTGGTGCATCTGCAAAGAAACTGTACAATTAAAACTTACCAGGTAAACAATCCATCCTGCTTACATACATGGATAAATCTTGGACAACTGTGCTAGACATTTCTGCTGGAAAGAAGAAGTCAATGCTTTAACTTGTTTTGTCTCCTTTTTTCAATTCTTTCTCCTTTTTGTCTTCTTAATTTCTTACACATTTCTTTCTTTTTTCTTTCTTCTTCCAGTTTTATATGCATATATCTGGTAAGATGCATAACAGGTTGGAAGACAACACTACGCATTACAACAAATATGTGAAATCCGTATTACTTTAAGCGAAAATCTGTATCACTTGTAATTTTTTCTGTTTTAATTCTAATTTGTACTCTCTTAAAAAAATCTTGGCAGATAAATGCATTATCATAATGTTCTGGTAAAGTTTCATGATGCCCAGGCACATTTCCTGTCCCTTTAGAACAAAAGCACAGTCACAGGCACAATTTGTACATGAATGGAGAAGTCACAGTTTCACAAAACGTGGCCAGTAGGCCTCTGCTCCCCAAACCTGTCCTGTCTGTCCTCTACATGCAGACTGCCCAGGCCCTGTGGCTGGTGGGAGTGGCTGGTGGTGTGCTCCGGTTAGTACTGTTGGAGCAGAGGTGCTGTGACTCCCTCAGTTGTGGCCTTGAGGATGCCACAGGTGCATGCTTCCACGCTCCGTCACAGTGTCAGACCTAGGTTATGACGGACACAGTGGCCAAGACACCAGGTTGACGCGTGCAGAATTCCTTCATGCTTCTGAAGCACATAGGAGAGAGCTGCAACCGCCCTACAGAAACCCAGTCCTTGGGCCTCTACAGAAGTGAGAATTCGCTTGCTCTGTGTTTGAGATAATTATAAATTTGGGGTTTGCTCTGCACAGCAGTCAGCGTTCCCTGTGATTATAGGGTCTTACAACTGCAACACGCTCTTGCCGGCTCTATTTTCTGCTTCCTAGAGGGGAAGTTTCCTCGCTAATTGGATACACTGGCATTTTACATCAGAATCTCTGAATAACATGCTTCTGTTGCTAGTTATTTCCTTTAATTTTAATACTTAGCTCTTGACATATCATTCTGAAAATTAAAAATGTAGTTTTTATTCACCGCCATTCCGCCTTACACTGTCAGCCATATGGTTTGTATCTTCTACCCACCCAATACAGACATGACATAAAACTCTCTAGGTCAGTATTCAGTATTCCTATTCTTTTTGCCATTTATACTGTTTTCTAGCCAAGACATGTAGGTTCCAACATGGTTAATTTTCTGTTTCTTTCCAAGAGTGTATTCTCTCATGAGTTTCTGGCTCTGCCTCTGTCTTCTCTTCATCGCTCCTGTGGGCCTTTTTTTTTACCTGCTCAGTATTCTAGACACTTGTGTTGGACTCATCCCCAAATTCTTCAGTTTCTTCAAAGAAAATCAATGCTCTCAGGTGCACCTCCTAACGAGGGTCTCCCACCCACAAGCTCTACCCTGGAAAGCAGCTCCCTCAGCCTTGCTGGAGCAGCGGTGCCAGCCGCTCCTCCTGTCACCAGAAGGAAAGGGTTCGCCCACCTTTTGCCCTCTCCTGTTTCCCCACCTTGCGTCTTCTTGAGTTTCTCCATCACTTTCATAGAACACACTTTTCACAGCTTTCTCAGATGCACTCCGCTGGAAGTACAATTATAAGTATCTCACAAATCTGGCATGTTGTAGTATAGAATTCGATGTTAGACTATTTTTTTGGAATTGTGAAAAGATTTCTCTAGTGTGGAC
>NW_004524618.1:5492995-5565686 GCF_000260255.1 Octodon degus
TCTCTCTCTCTCTCTCTCTCTCTCTCTCTCTCTCTCTCTCTCTCTCCCCCCTTTCCTTTTCTCTTCCCCCTCTTCTCAATTGAGTCTGGAATCCTCAAATCCTCAATGTAAGATGCTATCCATTCCAGTTTATAGGTAAACTCATGGTCATCAACCAAGAATAAATACAGCCGGCCATGTGACTGGAGAGTCAGACAAGCTTTCTAGGAGCCTCACACCTTCCTAAAGATATCTTTGAAACACTTGTTATTTCCATGTTCAACTCCACTTCCAAGATTCCTGCTGCCCTGAGTGCCAGCTTTTAAGGAGCCTCCATAACTGTGTGGCTTCTCCTCAGCTGCTTGCTTCAAGCACAGAAGCCGTTTGCCTGGTTCTGTTATGATTTACCTTCACCCTTTTGCTTTGTGCTTCCAGAATGTTGAATTCATCTCACCCCCTGGTTCTTGCTGCTTAGCATTTGCTGCCTAGGGACGTTTCTGTCATCTCTGAGGGGCCTCAGGAATGGATCAAATAGAAATGTGTGCATTCAGCCTGCCATCTGCTACCCTAAGGTGAATGCAATTCAATTCTTATCAATAATGTATTGAATCATACACATCTAGTGCAAGAACATTTCCTGAGTGGTATGAACTCCAACCTACCACCGTTTACAGGAAACTTTTTCCTGGAAGCCAAAGTACTTGTGAGGTAAGTGTATGAACATTTAGAAGACTATTAAAACTCACCCAGGATTCAGTCAACAAATAACTACTCAGTGCTGGTGACAGACCAGCTACCGAGACTACTTCAGCAAACAGCACAAAGTTCTATCTTTGGTGACTATACAGGCTGGGGGCAACTCAAAAAAGTATGAGCAACTCTGCTTTCGTGCTTCCTTAGGAACAACAGCAGGGAAGCTTAGAACTGTGAGGTCTATGCTGATCCAAATGGCCTGGAATGGAAGGTGTCACAGGGGCTACCATTCCCAAGAGATGGAGAGAGAACACCCCAATCCGATAAAATAGAAATACTTAGAGCCTGGAAATATAGGAGAATGAAGTAAATTTACGTAACAAAACATAATGTGAAAAGGAGGTGATATGAATAGAGAGAAAGTTTGGCAGGAGCCAGAACAGAAATTGCTGAATATAGCAGGCCAGTTAGCATGGATGTTGGCCTCTGGGAAGTGCTCAGTGTGGTCATGGACTGCGACGAATGGAGTCATGTCAGGGAAACCACCAGGATCTGGCAGGGTTCACTAAGGATATCCGTCTGACTTACACCCTGCCTCACTTGTTTACTTGCCTTCTCACAAGCTTTTGCTGACGAAATTGTGGTTAGCCTTCTCCGCAAGTGATGGAGCGCATGCTCTGAGGCTTAGTATACCAACAACTCGTAGACATCAGGATTCAGAGTTGTATCTCCCACCTTTGTCCGGAAAAGGTCAGGCTGCAAGGGGAAGGGAAGGATTTGTTCTGGTTTCGTTACAGGCCATAGGATGGTTCTTACTGATTGCTAAGTCATTAAAATCCAGAGCTAATGGATTTATTCTCCACACAAGTCATTGCCCCTGCCAGCCCTGGGCCACAGATGACCCCTGATATAGCTCACAGACATCCAACCAGGGATTAGCTCTGTCCTGGCAACGTGCAAGCCCCACTCCGCGTGTCACACAGAGCTCCAGGCTTTTGCAGAGTCCGCTATCCCTACATTATCTGAAATTCTCCCATGCAACATGGTTTTACAGTGCCTCAGGTGCTTGGCAATGGTGAACCTTAATCTTGGGTTCTCCGAGGAAAATAGGACAGCTTGAGAAACAAAGCTGGACTGATAAAAGCTGGACAGAGCAGGACTGAAATCCTAGGTGCACAACGAGCTTATTGTAAGCGGCGCCCACAGTTCCTTGTACGTAACGCTAACCCAGTGCACGTCTATAACATTGTTCTGAAGCAGCAAAGGGGTGCTGCAACTAGGAGGAGCTATGAAAATTTTAGGTTTTTCATTATTATATAGAAGTAGATGGCAGAATGTGTGCCCTGTTAATTTTGTATTTCTATGACTTCAGTGCATGGTAGGGATTTGTAAAAATATATATGTTGAATTTTTAAAAATGATTTTAGTCTAGAATCAGCTAGGCTGAAAGCAGCTCCTGGGGAGATGGGCTTCAGGGCAGTTCCCTCTGCACCCTGCTGCCCTCAGCTTTCTGTGGTCCTCTGCTTCCTGGCTCTGTCCTCCCCTCTGTCGTCCTGGGCCCCTGCTGTGTCCTTCTTGTCATTATATTAAAATTTAATTCCAGGAAATAAGGAATGCCTCATTACAATCCAAACCTCCCAATTTAGGAAGATTTTGGCTACAAGTATCAGGAAACCCTTCTTCAGCTGTCTTCAAGATTATGAAGTGAGTTTTTAGGTAGCAGTGTGGCACTGGGGCAGGATTTAAGCTGGCACTTCCGTGGCTCTGCAGTGTTAAGTGCTGGTCTCCCTGTTCTGCCAACGACAGTGCAGATTTAATGTGGAGCCTGCTTGCATTTACAGAAAGAATTCTCTCTACACTTTGGCATACCTAGTTTCCCATCACATCAAGCAACCAAAAATTAGAAGTAAAAAATAGTCCGCAAGTAGCGATTGATCTTCCCTCCTGCCTCACGGGAGCAGCTGAAACACCCAGCCGTGGATGAGGCACTATCTCAGGGACGTGCCTTCCGGCCTGCGGTACCCCGCCCTGTGAACTCAGGAGGAGGTCCTCTGCCTCCGGGTGCGAAGGCTGCAGAGGGGCTTTGCTAAGGAGCCACAGTGGGAACCGCTCCTACTCCGACAGCTGCTCGCATCCGTCGCGCTTCTCCCGCTTCCTCTGAACGCTGGCTGGTCCCCGTGTGGAACCTTTGCCTGCAGTAAGCAGGCAGTGGGGTCAACTGGGAGGACAGCAGAGTCACCTTCGCCAGCAGATGCGTGAATGAACACGCGGCTTGACGTCCTCACCGCACAGAAGCTCCATTTCCTGAGGGTTTAGAAGGCTGAAAAGACAGAGTGTGTACGTATATGCTGTCTTCTGCTGGCCCTTCAGCCAAAATCTTGCATTTTGTCTTTTATCAATCTGTCCAGACACCCTCCCATTAAATCTCTCAGACGCGTTTAGAAGAGACAACAGCCAAAGCAAACACGTTGATGCATTTCTAAGAAAATGCTGTTCAAAATTCTCTCTGACACAGATTGCCTCTTATCCCTCTGGAAATACAGGAGGGTTTTCCTCCCCACTCATCTTTTCAAACAAGGCCGGGGCCTGGAGATAGCGTGTGGATTTGCTGGGAATATATGGCGCAATCCATGTACATGACTCATGCGATGCCAACATGCGATCGTTTCACCTCACCATTATCTGTGCTGTTGACTTTTGAGTTAATCTCTCTCCTGTATCTCATTGCTTTCAGTTACTGCGAAAGGTGAGGTTTTCCTTGATGTCCTGGCTGACCTTAAGATCTCTGCTACGTGTGAATTCTAATTTTTTAAAAATATAAGTGGTAGGACTTGTGTTCATGTAAGTTTTGGATTTAATCACCTTGCTTCTGGGTTTGATTTTATTGTGGAGTCACAGATTAGTTTTTCCAGATAATAGTAGATTATAAGCCTTAAAAAGAGAAAACTAAGATGAAGGAGAAGATTCTGTAGCGCTGCGTGGCTTCCGTGAAGGCCTGGCTACACAGAGCAAGAGCCTCGGAGGGGATGAGGAGCTGCTTGGATGCTGCATTGGCGGGAGGTCCCCTGAGGCGAGAGGCAGCGCCCCAAGCCTGGGTGGGCACGAGGAAACTGGGCGACGGACTAGACATGCAGCTTTCAGAGTGCGCTAAGCAACAAAATCGTGAGGGACCAGAATCAAGACGAGAATGAGAATGGCAGCATCGAACGTGGTTAGCGCTGCCACCCTACCCACTGTATTTGCTTTAACTTATTGACTCGTGTAACAACTGTAGTTTGGGCATCTCAGTGGGTTAAATAAGCAGGCTTTGTATTATCTCTTCAGAATGAAATGGGTTAGGAACTACTCCACTCAGCATGGCAGAAGCCACGTGGTATTGGACTTTTACCGAGGCTGAGGAGGCTGAGCAGGGCTGAACGCCTACAGTGGGAGTGTTCGCTCATATGCGTGGTGCTTGAAGGGAGTGACAGGGAGGCTGGAGGTGGCTGGGCACTAGGCAATCTCTGAAGTGTCGCCACCTTTCCATGGCCTCTCTCGGTATAAGGTAGTTTAGGGTGTGCAAGAGAGTCTTCTAAGAGAAAAAGGAGAAGCCAACAGACTTTTAAGTCCTGGGCCAGGAAACTTTTCTATATTCTGGAGCAGTCACAGCCCTGCCCAGATTTAGGAGGAGGAGACAGATTCCACCTGTCACAGGGGCATGACCAGAGAGGCCGAGGCTGTGTTTAATCCACCCAGCTCTAAGGGATAGTTGTGCCTTGCTATCCCCTTAGAAGAGAAAGCCATCCTCAGGGACAGAGGCTGCTCAAAACTCACATTCTGCTAGTGAGTAAAAGCTGTTGCTTCAAACCCATGCAGTGTGACTCTGAAGCCTGTTGTTGTTGGTTTTGTTTTGTTTGTTTTTTTTTTTTTTTTTTTTTTTTGTGTGTGTTTTTAGGGAAGAGTCTACAGGGCTGCAGGGTGTTCAGGGTCTCATTACAAGATCGGGCACATAGTGATCTGCCTGTTTCCAGCCTCTCAAGAGCTGGGATTACAGATGCGTGCCACACCCAGTCTCAATTGCCATCTCAGCATGCTCCCAGGTGGGGCTGGCATGGCAGACCCAGTGATCAAACCCCCAGTCCCTTTGCCTGCTTGCAGGCACTTTAATCCTCTGAGCTATTTGGCCGGCTCATATGAAGCCTGTATTTGTAACTACTTGAGGACCTTTATTTCTAGACATGAATACCTTTGTCCTTTAAAGTTCTTTCTATCAGAAACACCTGTGTTGCAATTCTGCTTTCCTCTTCGGCAAAATGGAAAGTGTCCCTGGCAACTCACAAGTCAGAGAATGTCTCAGATCTACCTTAGATCGTGGCTCCCTGCATGTGGCAAGAGGTAGAGATTTTCCACTTGATTCTAACTAGGTTCTGACCAGCTAGGCTCTGGGTTTATTACTAGGAAAAGTGAAGACGGGTGTGGGGTCAAGAAAGAGAAAATCTCAGAAGTTGTTGACTTGAACTTTTCATAGCTCATCATATTAATATGGCTTAACTTTTTATACCTCGTTTTTATACTTTTGTGCTGGATGGTTAACACCAAGGAAGACCTATATAACAAGAAATGTAACTTTTGTATCTCATAAGGTCAGTCAAATCACCTCAGGATTTACCCTGAAACCCTGTACAGCAGTTTGTAGATCCTTTGTCAGTGTCAGCCACGTGGATGAGTCATAGCCATTGCTTGACCAATTTGCTCTCTGTGAAAGCCTGAGACGATGTTTCTTCTCCATGTGTCTCTCCTCAGGCACATTCTACATCACTGATAATAGTCATGTGGATAACCACTGCTACTATAGACTACTGGGCTATATTGGATTACTTTACTGAATTCATGCACCTACAATATATGAATGTCAATGGAATACCCTTCTCTGACAAAAGTAAACAAGAAAGCCCTATAAATGAAGGAGCATTTTGTAGTGAAAAATTATATGCAAAATAGCATAGTTATGCAGCTACTTTCTCTTAATTCAATAAGAAGAAAGTTTTGAACTAATAGTATTTAGACAAGATATCAGATCTGTATCTTGTACTCTGAATAACTACTATGAAGACAACAATATTCAATGTATTAATTATTGTACCTGTCCTACTAACCTGTTTTGAAACTGTCTCATTGACACTTCTTTCTCAATAAAATTAATATAAAAAACCAAAAAATAAACAAAAAAGAGAAAATATACAAAAATAAAACAAAACCAAAACCCCACCACTAAGTCCCAGAAGAATAGGAACTGACCCACAGCTTTAGGCTGACATCAGAATCAGTGCTCACTCCACTCCACAGAAACTTTCTTAACTAACTTAGTTTTTCAAAGAACTCGTTGGCTTCTAAAAATGCTCATTATTGTTAATGAACTTCAAGCTTCAGAGAGCAGAGCAGGAAGAGCTCTGGCACGTGTGACTACTCTCAGGCTTAGGATCCGAATGGCACTGCAAAGATGCATCAAGAGAGGACTTGGTCCGCTTCTGCCTCTGTGCGTTTCCACATCGGGATCCCCAGCGTGTAGAACGGTTGGATGGATGGTTGTGTAAACCCAATTCAATGCAATTAAACAAGCATTTATTGAACCATCAGGCTGATTGATTATCTCCTCAGCGAGGCTGATAGTTTGGCAGTGAGGGCAATACGGACTCAGGAGCTGTGAGAAAGTCCTGAGGGGGCCGTGCTTCCCAGAGTCAACACTGCTTGTGTGTATTCTCCGGAGCAAGGGAAGCTTTGCAGAAGCGCTTCCTCAACAGACCAGGACAAGCCATGCTGGGAATGCAACCATTCCCTTGTAAGAGAAGATTTCAAGGCAGAGCTTCCAGGAGGGCCAGCATATCTGGGATTTGGAAAGAATAAGTTCTTCTACTATATTGCAGAGCTAAAATGTTAGAATCTAAGCCATATGATCAATTAGATCTGTCCTAACACTATCTAAAATTTATAATTTTAGTGCTGGAAAACAACATCTTCTGTACAATGTAAAAAAATAAGTTATATTGTAAATGCTCTTGGTGCAAAGCAATTTAAAGGAACTCTGTCATGAAATCCACAAAATGAAGATTCTATTTTACAATCTGTCCATTATTCCTGTAAACCCACATTTTGAAAGACAGAATTTCTCTCAGCGGCCACAGCAGTGCCTCACTGTCACCAAGGCAAGTTTTGTCCTGGATTCTAGAAGCTCCACAGAGAGCAATGAGAAAGCTATTAGTGGGGCTCAGATAATCTAGGGCAATCCACGCAGCAGCGCCCCAGACGAATTCAGAGCCAACGCACAGTGGTGTCAACCCATATTAAAGCTGCTCCTGCAGATGAGATAGCCCGAGAGCTGCGGTCTCAATGCCGTGAGGGTGCTGGTTGTGACAGAGGAGGAATGGGGTGGCAGGACACACCTGCCACTACTGTTCAGGCACCAGTGAACTCCCAGTTACCGAGGAGGTACACGGGCTGTTCCAGTCCTGGAGTCACAGAAAGGTATTTTAAACTAACTCTAGTTTCTCTTGACACAAAGAATGATCCATATCCTTTGAGAATATTAATATTAATAATCATAACTAGGAAAATTCATAAATGTACATATACGAGTGGATATATTCTTATAAATGTTTATATAAAGGGCCAGCAAGATAGCTCAGTGGACTAAGTGGCTGCTTAGGCAAGCGCACAGGGACTGGTTCAATCCCTGGCACCACACGCTGTGCAGGCCCCACCCCCTGAGCACACTGAATCTACAACTGAGTCAGGACGTGGTGGCGCAGGCCTATAATCCCAGTGCTAGGGAGGCTTAAAATAAGAGGATCACTATGAGTCCAGGCTACACAGTAAGACCCTGTAACAAATACACAAAAATGTTTACATATACACAGGCATAGACAAGTTATATTTGTAACAAAATTGCATTTATAACAAAATATTCTAATATCACTGCTCTAGGAAAATAAAAGGAAAGCACCATAAAGCAAAACAAAATTCTCTCTACATATTGACCTCATGGGTACATGCTATAAATCAAATAGGATACGTGTTACTCCTTTTCTTGCACAGGAATATTGCTGGGCACTGGAAGAGCAGTGGGATCTGGAAGGGCTGCTATCTCAGTGAAGCAAATTAAATACCTATTCAAAAGGAAAACTTCAACTTGGTCAGTTAAATGTGACTGGAAGTCTATCCCAGCACATTCCCACGGAGAATGACAGTCTGCCGCTCTCGCGGAGCCGCTTCTTGGCAGTGGCGTGATTGACCTCTTGACTCCTGTAATTCTGTGTTGCAGGGTAATGTTCACGGCGCTGAAGCACAGGCCTAAGGTTTCCCGTGGCTGGGCCCAAACACCCAGCGCCTGCAACTCGGGGCAGGAGAGATTTATTTGACTTACAGATTTTGAGAATTCAGTCCATCGTGGGCTGGGTTCAGGGCAGAACCACCCTAGCAGATGGGTGCTGGAGCAAAGCTGCCTCAGTTCAAGGAGACTGGGCAGCAGAACAGGGAACATCGCCAGAGAAGAGGGGGGTAGGGGCCAGGGACCGGATGTGGACCCCAAGTCCTCACTCCGTCATCCATCCAGACGCACTCTGAAGTGTGTTTTCTCCATTCCCAGCACGGCTCCAAAGCCAATAAGCTGGTAAGCAGGCTGAGCTCTCACAGATAGTTCGCCGTGTCCTCCACTGCTGCGTGTAAGACATTAGTAGCCGCTGCCCCTGTCCCTATCTTTATCCCACACAAAAATGTTTTCAATGGGGCAGAATTCCTTCTGGTTGAAAAATCGCTATTCTAAAATCAAAGTCTCACTTACCATTCCAGTACATAGTACCTTCTTATCCACAAGGAATATTATTTTCAAACACTTGTCATTTAGGCACACAGTTCTTACAAAAAGAGACAAAGATAAGGGCTTGTGTGCAGGCGATTTTCCGCAGTAGTGCTCCCTGGGGAAAGCTCTAAAGAGGGAAACTGATGAATGGACAAGAACGAGAACCAGAACTAAGATCCAGATGAGATCTAAGCTCAGGCTGATTCCTTAGAAATCAGTAAGTTGTGCAGCAGAATTCATTCAGCTTTCAGACAAGAGAACTGGGCTTTTGGATCATACCCAGGTCAATTACTATCTAATAATAGTCCCTGGGGAAGGAATTGAAAATTTCCCACATTGAACAATGCTGACATCTGTACCCAATTCCTTAAATAAAGTTGGGTGGATTGGATTGCTTTAGTATATTTTATCCGGAAACAAATGCTATAAAAATGAAGAATGACCAGATGAAGGCATTAGCCTGGCTTAGCATAAAACCTTTCCATTTAAAGTATAGACTTTAAAAAAGATGTTTTAATAGAATCTGTGTTGGTGACATTTCTAACTATTCTTTGACTACAACCATGCCCCTAAAAATAAATTCATGATATTTCTCCTCTTAAATTTGTAATTTTACACACAGTGGGAATATATATTAATGTACCTTTTAGAATGAATTTTATTGAGAAACAAATAGCAATGAGACAGTTTCAAAACCGACTAGTAAGACAGTTTCAATAATTAATACATTGCATATTGTTGTCTTCATAGTGGTTATTCATAGTACAAGATGCAGACATGATATCCTGTCCAAACACTATTAGTACAAATCTTTCTTCTCATTGAATTAAGACACAGTAGCTATATATCTATCTTAACTATTTTGTATACACAGATACAAAAGGTCCTTCCTTTGAATCCCCTCTTTTTATTTAGTTTTGTCAGGGACGGGTATTCCTTTGCCATTTAAATATTGTAGGTGCATGAATTCAGCAAAATAATCCAATATAGTTCAGTAATCCATAATAGTAGTGGGTTATCCGTAGGACTGGCAATATTAGAAGTTGTTGACTTGAGCCTTTTACAGCTCAGCATATTAATACAACTTTAATTTTTATACCTTGTTTTAAAAATACTTTTCTGCTGGATGGTTAAAAAAATACACATTTAAAGAGGCAACAACCCAGTACTTCAATATATGTTGAAGATTGTCTCATGCCTTCTTTTCTTATTAGTTTGTGTTCAAGGAAAGTGAAAATGAAAATAAGAATAAGAAAGGCCAGAAGACATTTTCTTAAACAAAAATAAGCAGTTTAGCTTGAATGTAGCCAAAAAAGAAAAAAAGGAAAAAACAAAAAGCAAACAAAAAAGACCCAAGGAATTCTGAAAAGCACGGCACATAACTTTCTGATCTTTGTGTGGAATTGTTGTGGTATTATGTCCCCGACAAGAGGGAACACACACAAATACAAACACAATGCACACTCAATTTTTGATAAAAATATTTATTTAAAAATACAACTGTTGCCCTTGGCTAGATGCATATACGCCCACCGACATAGCAGTACTGTTTAGAATTCACAGTCAATCTGCTGCAACGCTTTCTAAATGCCAACCTGCATTATACGAAGTAAAGTCATGTGTTGGCTCTTATGTAAATGTTTTCAAAAATATGAGGGCTGGCCAAATAGCTCAGTAGATTAAAGTGCCTGCAAGCAGGCTCAGGGGCTGAGGGTTTGATCCGCGCACCCCCAGGGCACCCTGAGAGGGCAATTGAGACTAGGCGTGGTGGTGCACGCTGCAATTCCAGCTCCTGGGACACTGCAAACAGGCAGATCACTAGGATTCTGATCTAGTAGTAAGCCCCTGATCACCCTGTAGACCCTTCCCTAAAATGCAAAAAAAAGGTATCTTTTTTCTTGAAAGGCACATGTCACTATTATAAGCTTGAACAGTTGTTTTTTTTTTTTTTTTTTTCATAAAACTTGGGAAGCAAAAGAAAGAACAATCACTTTATGTTGATAGGT
The DNA here is from genome assembly GCF_000260255.1 of Octodon degus. Lineage (NCBI taxonomy): Eukaryota > Metazoa > Chordata > Mammalia > Rodentia > Octodontidae > Octodon > Octodon degus. Next base: position 5,503,508 of record NW_004524618.1, read on the forward strand.
TTAAACATCAGTAATCAAATATTTCTTGCTAGGAAAAACATATTATTATATCTATATAAGACATGTTACATATACATATATATGTATATATATACATATATATATATATATATGTATATATATATATATATTAGACATTGCTTATAATTCAATGAAGTCTATGATATTGCGAAATGAATAAAACTGACTATGACAGAGCTGCAGCTCTCCTATGGGAAGTGGCAATGTGCACTGAGAGGTCTTTGAATTATACACCACTAAGTCACCAAATGCCCTGCTAAGCGCTGCCATGGGACAGCTCATTTTTGCAGAGCTTGTGGTCTCATTGGATCCCAAGAATAAGCCCTTAGGAGTGAATGACAGTTGATTCCAGGTCAGAAGCTGCTCACAGATGCTGACTGTAGGGTGTGCTGTGAGGGCTTCTTTTTAAAAAAAATATTATTATTATTATTATTGTTATCGTTATCATTATTATTAACGTACTTGGTGCAGGTCTCCCTCCTCAGCTTGGACTCACACTGATCCTCCTGTGAGGACTCACATCTCCCCAGCGCTGGATCACAGGCGTGCACCACCATGCCCGGTCTCGGAAGTGGGCTCGGCACATCCAGGGCAGGGCTGGTGCGGTGTGTGGTGCTGGGGTCCAACCTGGGTCTTGCACTTGCCTTGGAAGGCACTTAGTGTGCTGAGCTATCTCACAGTGTCTCTGAGGCCTTCTTCAAAAAGAGATGCTGCTCTTGAGAAAACAAGGGGCACTTAATAGAGAAAATGGTCTCTAAATGCAGATTTGAGGCTACTCGAGTGCCTGATCTACTCTTGTGCGACTTATAGGTACGGCAGAGGGGAAAATTCATTTTTGAGGCAAACCAAAAGAAACAGTGTGATTTTCCCTTTGAATATTTGTAATTACTTTGTTTAAGAACATTGCAGGTAGGCTCAGGGGCCGGGGGTTCGATCTCCAGGCCTGCCATGCCAGCCCCACCCTTGGGGTGCTCTGAAATAGCAATTGAGACTGGGTGTGGTGGCGCTGGCGCAATCCCAGCTCTTGGGAGGCTATAAACAGGAGACTCACTAGAAGTCCAATCTAGTAGTGAGACACTGAACACCCTGTAGACCCTTCCCTCAAATACAGAAAGAAAGAAAGAAAGAAAGAAAGAAAGAAAGAAAGAAAGAAAGAAAGAAAGAAAGGCATTATATGTATGAATCGCTATTCCATTTTGAGAAATAGGAGTAGTTTCACCTTAGAGCACGAGGTACAAAGTTGCCCTCCATGGCTGTGCTTGCCTGGCACTGATGGCCCGGAGTTGTCAATAGCTTTATTACATCAGCAGCTCTCCACCTACCAAAAGCCATCCAGTGACTTGAATTCAGTGGTGTCAGGAAACTACTGAGTTTCTCAGTAGTTATCAACTACTGAGAAACTCAGGCTATTTTTAGAGACTTGGTGTAGCTTAAAATCGATTCAACATAACAAATTTAAATCTTTTGCCTCCCAATTCTGACTTCAGTATCCCTGGAAAAACCTAAATTTTGCTCTCAAGTGTGAAGTTTTTGTGGTCTCTTGTCTCCTTCAGTGTCCCCTGACCCAGTTTCCATTCACTGTCTTGTTCAGGTCACAGATACAGAGAAACAAGTTGGCAGGATTCGTGCCGTAGAACACGTGGCAGACACCCTACAAGTTGCTCACTGATTGATAGGACTAGGGTCACTTTTGGAGAGAAGGAAACTAATAACTAATAATTATCATACAATATGAATAAGAATATGGCTGTTTGCAGGGAAAATCTTTATTATTCAGACATCTCCTGTCTGCCTGGGCCTGCCTCACACAGCCTCCACAACATTTAGGCATTTTCACTTAGCATTTATCAGGAGATAATTATCTACGTCAGCTTTCATCTGGCAAGTGATAGGGAGACGATTTTAACATAAAACTGAAGTTCCTACAGTTGGCACTTTCATGAACTTTTGTATGATTTTAATAGTGCATGCGTCGTCAAGCAGGAGCCTGAAGCTGTTTAAAGCGCTTCTCTGACTGCACGTGCCCACCTGTCTTCTCATTGGGCACCAGAAATGTGTAAGTGTTTTCGGCAAGAAGGACAGAAACAAGTCTGTTTGATACTAATGACTTTTTTCTTGCTTTACTTTTTTTAAATTTTATTGATAAAAAAATATCAGTGAGACAGTTTCCAAGCTGACTGATAGGACGACTTCAATAGTTAATACATTGCACATTGTATCTTCTCAGCGGTCATCCACAGCACAAGAAGCAGCCAGGACATCCCATCCAAACACTACTACTACAAATCCTTCCTCTCACTGAACCAAACGAAAGCAGCTGTACATCTATCCTGACTATTCTGTATATACAAATACAAAATGGTCCTTCCTCTGTATTCCCCCCTTCCAGTTCAGTCCTGTCAGAGATGGGGATTCTGTTGGCATCTAAATATTATAGGTGCTTGAACTCAGCAAAACAATCCAACACAGTCCAGGGGTCCACAATGGTAGTGCTAATTTAAAAGAAAAGAAGTAGGACAGTTAGAATGTAAACTTGTGGTGGAGCGGTCCTTGCTGGCCCTGTCCTTCATTCTGCCGTGGGCTGTTTTATACCCTTCCTGCAGGCCTCCCAAGCCCAAAGACTTGTGGAGTCAAGGCAGGGGGCGTACGTGAGTATCGGGGGCCAGAGGAAGACCGGGCAGCCCGGATGGGCGCTTAACCTTGCCTCCGCAATTGGTGTTTTCTGGAACTTTGCTCTCGCTTTTGTTACCAGATCTCCTAAGTTTTCCAAAATGACCTTCAATCTTTGTGGTGTGTGCGTGATTGCATGTTTCCCTAATACCCACAACTAAATCACTTTTAAAAAGAAATATTGAATCTGGAAACAGTGTAGGGAATGTTTGGATGACTTAGTAAGAAATGTTGGCTTTTAAGAAAAAAAAATATTCTTAAGGTCCAAGTTTTATTTCAAAAATAATTTTGCTCCAATGTACCTGGGGCAAGAAAATAAATTGCAGTCCCTTGTCCAAAGAAACGACTCCACTAAGCAGCTCAGGAAGTCTCACTAGTTTGGGTCGAGGGGAGTGAAAGCAAGCTCCTGATCCCATAAACTCACAAACGCTGTGCCAGAGACTGCGCAAGGGTCCACTGCCTGGGTGTCACCACCCTGGGCTGTCCGAGGTGCAGAGGATCTTAGGGCAAGTACTGCCCATGTGGTTACACTGCATGCCAGCAAGGGAGCTGAGGCCCGGAAGAGAAGACTTACTCGGGAAAACAGCCAGTCAGGGCTTGGACCCAGGAGACTGAGTCTTTTACTCAATGTGACCCCGAACCAATCTATCCAATAAGGAGCAAAAGCCCAAACGACATAAAAAGTTTAGCTGTGAGATTCCTCACCCAGCAAGAGAGAGAGAGAGAGAGAGAGAGAGAGAGAGAGAGAGAGAGAGAGAGAGAGAGAGAGAGGACCTACCTGGTGACCCACATGGTGGAGCTCTGGCGCACGTGGATGTAGGTATTTTAGTAGACCAAACATTACTTATTTTAGCACTTTAAACTTATGGGACTTTTGACCACTCCTCTTTTGAAAGGATAGAATCTAGGCTGTCTTACTGCACTCTGATGTCTACCATGTTTCGTTCTTCCTTCACTACCATTAGGAATTGAGCAATCTTGAGAAGAAATATTATTTATAGCACAGAGAAACTGCAATTTTTGAGGATATCGAAGTGGTTGCTGGATTCTATCTGTCTGTAATTTCTGTCCCTTGCAGACAGAATAAGGAGGTGGACTTGAGGGCCCTCAAGCGTCCTTCTTCTTCAAACATTCATTGAACAGAGGTAACAAAAAGCAATATTTTCACCCTTTTTCATATGCCTAATTTTTCAAGCAAACAACTTATTTGCAAAACTAAATTGTGTGTGTGTGTGTGTGTGTGTGTGTATTTGTGTGTGTATATCGGTGAATGGGAGTGGAAATTGGAACTTAATCATAGATCTCAGTTTACTCCCCAAACAGAGAACTAAAGCAACATGCGAATTATTTATACACGAACGAAGGGGGACAAGGAGGAAGCCTGTGGAGCTACTGATTTTTGAAATTTCATGAATTACATTTAAATAAGGTTCCCTCTGGTCAGCCTGATAGCTCAGCAGATTAAAGCTCCTGCTTAGGGTTTTGATCTCCGGCGTGCTGTGCCCGCCCCACCTCCAGGGCGCTCTGAGATGGTAATTGAGACGGGGCTTGGTGGCGCCGCCTGTAAGCCCAGCTCTTGGGAGGCTGAACACAGAGGAGTCGCTAATAGTCCAATCTACGTAATGAGACCCTGTAGACTCTGTAGACCCTGTCCTAAATACAGAGAAGTAAATAAATAAATAAATAAATAAGGCCCCCTCTGTCACCGCACCACAGTGCAACGGTTCTGCACGGAAGCTTTGCCTGTGCGTTATTCTTCAGCAGAGCAGGGAGCTGTGCATTTTCAGGTGAAGGTGTGCACAAGCCACGTGCAAGTACTGGCTGTCCGCTGACCAGCTGTCCGTAGGCAAAGGGCATCCAGGAACGCTGAGCGGTGAACCGCGATCTGGCGAGGACGACAGCAGCAGCGCTGGCTTCCTCACGTGACATTTCGCCTCGGCGGGGACCAGCAATGCCTATCCAAGAGGCGCACGCTTAGGCTGTGATAGGGCTCACTGAGGAAGAACTGCAGAGAAGTCCGTGCTGTTTGCAGAGGCTGCGGGTTAGAAGACAAAAGCTGTGCTCTTACATGGGAACTAAACGGGAAATACTCTACCACCGCGATCCTTTACACTCATGCAGGAAAGGTGTCCTGGAGGGTCAAGCAGCTGAGAAGGACTCGGCAGGGGCGCGGCAGCGGCAGCTACCCACAGGCTTGAGACAGAAGTCAGCTCTTCCAGCTCCTCCTCTCCTCACTCACAACCTGTCCCCTTCCAAAAGGACATTCTTGTTTCTCATCATTTTTAAGGGCAGATTTGGGTTTATCGTCCTAGGCAGACTAGCAAGCAAACACATCGCCCTTCTGTACACTGAGTAGTAGGAATAAATATCTTTATTAAAATATTTTAGTATCTCTTACACAGTTGTCCTCCCCAGGGGACCCTCCGTGGATATCAAAACAGGAGGTGCTCAGGTCCCTTCTACAACGTGGTACAGCATTACTATGTAATCTCTATCCAGACCCCCACATACTTGGCATTGTCCAAATTACTTGTAACAACGTAAGTTCCACGTAAGTGGCTGCTGTACTGTATTGTTCAGGAGACAAGGGCAGGAAGACTGTGTTTGCTACACCTGCAATTTCCCACTAATACATTAGCACGGTATTGGCTGAACTTGCCGAAGTGGAACCCAACATTTCACTGCTAACCGTATATGTTTATATCGCGAGGCCTCCAGGGCGACCTGCATTTCAGAAATTCTTTAGGCAATGTACTTTGGCTGCACAAAACCGGTACTCCAAAATTTAAAGGTTGGTGCGCAAGTCTGAGTTATGTTAACGGAAAAGGCAATTATTTACAGCAGATTGAAATGTAATTATTTCCCTCAACGGCAACAGCGTAGTGTTACGTGATCATCCCTGCAGACTGTAAAGTATGTCGCATAACATTAAATGTGGCCAAGAGCCAGCCGAGCTGACACTCTTACAATTTTAATACTCAGAACTGTACCGGCAGCAGCTCTGCTGCCAGGCTACGCTCAAGCTCGGGAATGTGGAAAGACAGAAAGTTTCTATTTTGGGTCATCTCACTATCCCCCGACATGCCAGAGCAGCCATTACCGCATCTGAGGCCGGGAGCGTCATTGCTCCCGGCAGGTGGTGGGGCACACAAGTTCAGAGCACGCCACGCAATTACTACTGCTTTACCCACGGCCCGTTCCAGCACAGCCTGCTCTGCAGCACGTTTGGAGCAGCAGTCAGCAGGCTCAAGTAAAATACCTCGCTCCTCCTGCCCGTGGGATAAGGAAGCACCTAACCAGCACGAGTCCCAAACCTTGGCCTTCCCATGTGGTTCAAAGTTGTAGGATTGCACCTTCACCCGGAGCAACCGCAGCCCACCAGGTTTCTCGTTTCCTGGCAGAATCGCAACTGAGGGTCGCAGGGCCGGAGGGGCAGCTGCTGCGGGCGTGCAGAGCAGGCAGGACTGCGCGCGCTGAGCCCCGAAGCTGCAGGGCCTTAGGCGGTGGCGGCTGCTAGGCATCGCTTGGCTTGTTGCGCGGGACCAGGCCTGCGACTTCCGGTGCACACCACGTTGGAAAGCTCCTGCAGGTCTGAGAGTATATTCCAAAATCACTGCATAGCGGCGTGTGCTGTGGCCGCATATAACCCCCTTGCTTCAACTGAGCCAAGAGAATGAATCAAAGATCCTTCTGTTAGGGGTTTAACAGGCTCAGCGGCAGCCACCGAAAACAGGAGTGTGGCACACTGTCGCTTCAGGCCTCCAGGGCTGGCAGAGTAAGTCCTTATTTGCAACTTTTTAAGCCACTAGTCTAATACATTTAAGAGCTACATATATATATATATATATATATATATATATATATATATATATTTACCATAGCGTAGTTGAACTTCATGTGTCTATTTTATTTAATCCTTGCAATAACTCTATGAAGTAGATGTTATTGATGCTCCGTTTCCAACGTGGACCCTGAAGCACAGAAAAAGCCTACTGAGAGGATCCAACGAGAAGAGAAGAGGCAGAATTCTGTCCCACCAGCAAGGCAGCATTTCCCAGCTCCAACAGCCGCCTAGGCTGACACACACCGGTCCCGTGTTGACTCCTTTCCTGACGTAGCCTCTTCTCGGGAGAGTCGGGGACTGAGTTCTAGTTTACACTGCCAAAGGATTTCAGAAATGGTGTCAAGAAAGGGAAACAACACACCTCTCAGTTTTATCACTAGGCATCAGGGGATCAAGGGGAATGTGGCTTTTGAATTCATACAGTAAAAATATTTCCTTCAACAACTTTCAACCTGAATCAAGACAAAGAGCCAACACCAGCTTGGGGAGGCGAGCTGAAGTGATGCTGGAGTCGGGGAGACGCCCCGTGGGGCCCACCTGTTGTCTGTGGCAGGGGTAAGCTTCATCTGACCGTATGAAACAGGGTGCACCATCGGAAGACGCGCTCTGTCTCTTGACAGTGATGCAGATCTGGATGCTAAGTTATTAATTTGCAACATGAAGTATGGTCCCCCACCGACCCCGTGAGCTAGAATACTTGCATTCCCATGGCTGGAACATCTTCACCCTGTAGGCAGGCCAACGCGGGAAACCAAATTATAATCAGCAGATCGTTTGATTAGTATGGAATTAGAGCCAGGAAAGAGAATTAGATGATTTGGGCTCAGCTGTGTGAGACAAACCCAGCCTGATGGGTCCATCTCCACAGCAGGGAGAGTCTTTTAAATGGCAGTGTAGTAGCTAAACTTAATATTTAAATTACCCAAATTTCACGGACCTAATTCTGCCATCGTGGAGCCTGGGTAGGCACAGCAATTTTTTTTATTTTCTTGTGATTGTGAATATTCTGTAATTATTTTTTGACTGATCTTTCATCTGCTGGAGAGATGTTTCTCTTTTCTTTATTTTTAATAAGTCTGGAGAGATGTTTCTCTTTTCTTTATTTTTAATAAGTTGACTGTTTTTAGTTTAACTTAATTGTCAGCCAAAGAACTGTTAGGTTTTTTTTTTTCCAGATTTTTTTTTCTAACTCTTCTAATTCAACTTCAGATTCCTGCTCAGAAGGCAATTCAAGTTCTAAGTATTTACATATATCATGAACCCAGCTGAACAGATATCTTAAAGAATGAGCACATAAAATGTTTGATTTCCTGTGCATCTTCAGTCATGTCTGTACATCTTGCTTAAGGGCTGAGAAAAACCTCATTTGCAATGATTTTAAAAGAGAAACTATATACAACAAGTCCCACATTTCAGGCTTCTATTTACATAAATTATCTAAAATAGATGGATCTGTAGACCTAATGTAGCTGGGTCTACAGGCAGCGGGGAGTGAGCAGTGGCTGCCGGGAAGGGTTATTTTAGGGTGATGAGAATATTCTAAACTTAGATAGTGGCAGTACTTGATCACCTCAGAAGATGCACCAAAAATATGTATGCTTTAAAAGCATAAATTGTATGATGGTTAAATTATGTAGAAATGAAATTTTGTTATAAGAAAAGTTAGCAAAGGTCAATAAGTGAAAAATTATTATGGAAAATTTAAGACCTGAGAGTATAAACTAGACTCTATTCACATACAAGCTGGACCTGTGTACATTTGTGGATCAAGAAAATTGGCATTCAAAAAGACGTTTATGCCCTCCAATGTCCTCAAGATGAAATAGCTGCTTAGCTACACCTACTGGTCCAATATTAAAATAGAATAAAAATTTGAAAAACTTTTTATCAAGTGTTAAATACAGACATCTAAATGCTATTTTGAAATTGACTTTTCACGTAATTTGAAAATTCAACCAGAATTTCTTTTTTCTGAAGTGTTTGGTTCAGTCAATATATTTATGATTCCATCAAACCTATAAAGTAAGCGCTTGATCCTTCTGAGAGCAGACCACAGTCGGAGCTCCCTTGAGGCTTCGTGAACTCCTCCAGAATGGTTCTAGATGTTAGACTTGCGCTTCCTTTGAGGCCAACACTGTGACAAGAGGCTCTTGTCGTGGGTTGCAGTAGGTGCTATGTGCCCACTTGTCTGCCTCAGAGCTTCCTGATAGCTTCGGTGAATACTCCCTGATCACGAAGGCAGGCTCGGGCCCAGACTAAATTGTTTCTGTCTGACAAATTTCGCCAGTGCCAGGAGAGTAAGGAAGAATAAAGAAACTAAAATTTGCTACTGGACTTTGGTATAACCAAATAGGATGTTAGTTGATTGAAAAATATCCCCCTCCCAAAACTGCTGCTAGAATTAATGGTGGGTGCCTTGCACCGGGCACCTGGAGACTCCCGTAGGAGGTGGACCTACGTCCTAGGCCTGCTCTCTCACTCACCTTCTCTTGTCCTCCATTTCCTGCACCATCCAAACCCGGGCTTCCCTGTGTTTCCAGAAGGAGCTCTTGAACAAATTGTAGCCAAGTCTGTCCAGGGCCTGCCAGGGGACACTTGTAAATGATGTCTCTGATTCTGCTTTATGGCTGTAGTAGGGTCAGATTGCTAAAAAAGCACATTGCACTTCTGAACATAGTAATTAAGTTGGCTTTAAAATGAGTGAATATAGTAAGCTTCCTTTTTGAACTCCCCGAAGTGCCAGCAGGAAAAATTTTATTTTCTATCTCTGAGCGTTCCCATGAACTACTGTATAGGTGATTCTATTGATGGTCAACCATGTTTCCTCCTTGAGAAACCAATTTTTTGAATTGTATATATATATATATATATATATATATATATATATATATATATATATATGATTATATCTTCTGATCCATTAATTCTACGTTTGAAAATTTATTTAAAGAGTAATCTACATCACCAAAAACATATCTGCTGTCGTCATGAAAAGATGTTTCAAGATTGCTATAATAACGTGAAAAAAACTTAAAAATAATGTATGTCCAACAACATTGATATGAGGTTATAGTGCAGGAACTATTTGTAAAATTACCTGTCTAGAACACATGAGAACAGCAATCATCTCGTTAAGATGGTAAATAGAAGGACGCCAAGCGAGATTACCTTTGTGCTACGATTATCATGTTTGCATACGCACAAAAGCTAGACTAGCACGAGGTCAGGTTGCCTATCAAAATACATGTTTTCTCCTTGTCTAGCAGGGAGATCAGATGTGATGGGCAAGGCACTGTGTCATGGCTATAAATGCAGCTTTCAATGCCTGAAGACTTGCCTGGGGATCTGCTGTTTTCAGTTGGTACAGCAGAGATAAAAGTGCTATGTCTTAATCTAATTTTTTTTTTCTTTTTTTGGTGAAGGATGGAATAAAATTCTTGGCTTTATTCACTACCTTGTCTTTGCACAATAACTGACATTTTAGGAGGAAGTGACATAATGCGAAAACATGAACAGGTGTTTACTCTTTTTTCTCTCCCTCAGTGAGAAGAGGGGTATGGTTAAGGGCATCAGTATTTTGTCATCAGTTTGAAAATCCTAGATTCAGAATGTTTTTTTTTTTTTCAAATGACAACAGCATGACTTTATTCTTTTTTTTTTTTTTCAAATTGGTACAACAGTTTCAATAATTAACACATTCTATACATTCTTCCTAGTGGTTAATTGCTATACAAGATGCGGACTTGATATCCTATTTACAAACAGCATTGGAACAAATTGCTCTATTCATTAAGAGAATGTAACTATATATTTATCCTAACCACTTTGAATACAGAGATACAAAATGGACATTCATCAGAATACCCCCTTTTTTTTTTGCTAACTTCCGTTATTTGAATATTATAAGTGTGTAAACTCAGCAAAATATTCTAAAAGAGTCCAGTAGCCCATAATAGTTTTGGGTTTTCCGCTTGACTGGCAATGTCAGAAATTGTTGACCTGAGGCCCCCACAGCTCAACATAACAGCATGGCTTTACTTCTTATATTTCATCTTCATACTTTTCTACTGGATGGTTAAGACCAAGGTAAAGCAGGACCTATGCAACAAGAGTTGTAGCTTTTGGGTCTAATAAGGTCAGGGAAATCCCCTCAGGATTTATCCTGAAATCCTGTACCTCAGATTGTAGAACCTTTGTCAGTGTCAGCCATGTGGATGAGTCATGGCCATTGCTTGGCCAATGTGCTCTCTGTGAAAGCCTGAGAGAATGTTTTCTCTCCATGTGACTCTCCTTAGGCACACTCTACATCATCGATCACTTTCCTCTTTCGCCCCATAATCTCCTTGATCAGAAAATTTGGGACACTACCGAGTTACATGATGTTACAGTACAAGTTCTCATATGTCCTGAGTCTTAATTGACCTTAGAAGGTTAGGGCCAAAATGTTGGCTTTCCTTGCAGCCCTTCTTTTTCTCTAATTTTGGTCTGCAAACTTAGGTTGTTAACTATCCAGAAGAAAAACTTATTGTTATTACCATACAACTTAGGCTGTTAAACTTAACCTCACTATCTGTCTGCATATCAAACATCTTAGGCATAATATGGAACAGGTATTTTTCATCAAGTATTGACATGTTGAACTTTAAGTCCCTACAGAATATGATGAAAAAACATTTAAAAATTAGAATATATTTTTAAAAATAGGCATAAAGAATTATATACTTCTTATGTTTACACATAAGTCCAAAAATCTAACCATATACAACCTTGAAGCAGGACAGTCCCACAATATTTCTTTTCCTATCTCTTGCTTTCATTCACCACCCCCTTCTTTTTGAACAACCATCTACCTGAAAGACATCGTAGCAGCAACTGGCATGTCATGACAAGCAGCCCATATTCAGAAGACCAGAATGACAGGCACTTCAATCATGAAACTACTATTACAAATTACCATCTGCAGTGCAGTAGCTTAGTTCACAGGTATCAGTATATATAGTTAGTCAGGGTGAGAATCTTTCTAATTAACTGCTAGATTCAAAAATCTTCTGAAGATTCTCAGGATCATTGCCTTGCCCATCTTCTACATATAATTGTATGGCTTGAGTTATTCATGTTTCCTAGCTCTTCTCACTGGAAGAAAGATAGCCTTTTTAGCAAATGGTGCTAGAAAAACTGGCTCTTTACATGCCAAAAACTCAAACTTGACCCAGGTCTATCACCATGCACTAAACTAAGGTCAAAATGGATTAAAGATCTAAACATGAAAGCAGAGACACTAAATCTTCTGGAAGAGAAAGTGGGAGGAACTCTTGAAGACATAGGAGTAGGCAGAGTTCATGAACAGAAATCAAATTGCACGGGAAACAGTTGAAAGAATTAACAACTGGGACCTGCTTTTACTGAGAAGTTTTTTCACGTCAAAAGAAATTACCAACAAAGTGGAAAGGCAACCCACAAATTTGGAAAAAATCATGACAAATAAGTCTGAGATAAAGGTCTGCTCTCTAGAATTTATAAAGGACTAAAAAACACTAGGGCCCCAAAATTTAAAGACCCAATCCAGAAATGAGCATCCAAGATGAACACATGCTTTTCAGATGAAGAAATTAAAGATTCAGAATGTTAGACTAAGAACTCACACAGAAAGAGAAGAATTCATCCTGAAGATAAGAGGTGATGCACAGAAGGTAATTATTCCTGTAGCCAGAATCCACTCTGCTCCTCTGATCAATCTCTTGATGTGAATGGAATTGTGGTCCTTGCTCACCTGGAGGACTCTGGTTTTTGTAGGGATTAAATGCAAGGAGATTGCTGGATTGCTCTCAATCTAGTCCTACAATGAAACATAGAGCAGAATAGTTATGTGATACTCACATAGAGCTCATTGTAAGTTGGGGACTTGGCCCCTTTTACAATCTGCAGAGATCGAAGGTATATACCTTTAGAGGGAGGATTACTAACTTGTGCAGGAGCATGGGTCCTTCTGGTGATACATCTGTACCAGGGGCCTTGGCATGTGTGGAAGGCAGGCCTGTTGGCCAGCAGAGGTAGGGCTCCCTTCCTCCCACGTGCCAGGACCTTCCCAGTCATGTAATACCTGGAGCAGTACACGGGGTGATCCTGACAGAGGAGAGGCAGGTCTGCCCTCATGAGTGCCGCCCCTCCCAACTTTATTCTGCAGATACACAGCCTGCAAGGTCTGCCTTGGTACCTTTGCTGTCTCCAGGCAGAGAGAGAGAACAGCTCAAACCTGGTGTTTAGAAGAATAACCAGCCTACTAAGAGCTCGTTGAAATGCTGAAAACAGAAAATAAGGTCCTTCTACATAGCAGAAGGCGAAGAAAAGTTTTAACCAGCCAACTAGATCATATATCGAAGGGATGCTTCACCAATCTAAACACATTTTACAAAACACAACTCTTCCAACTAGTATGATACCAGTTTCAATAACTACAGCTTGAATGTGGCCACAGAAAAGCAAAGAGTGTTTAAATCGTATCTTTTGTCAAAATTGTATTTGTTATATGTGTAATTTTCTTCTCCTTCTTCTTTTTCAGGACATGGTATGGAACTTAAGAACAATACCCAGAATGAACTCAGAGTCAGTGTCTGCTATCTACGGGGCCTTAGAAGATTATTTAACTTTTCTGATTCTTACTAAAAACAACCATAATGGCAGTACTTAACTTAAGAGGTTCTTGCAAGGATTAGATGGCATTATTATGCAAAGCTATTAGAACACAAAAGTAACTTAGTATGTGTCAGTATTTAAGAGTTTAATTAATCTTGTGAATATCAATGTTCACTTTTTCTTTGGAAGAAGGAGACTGGATATGGAAGAGAAGTTAAAATTGGTGCAGAGCATGAGAAATAGTTTCTGTAGGATGACCGGGTAGCACTATTGGGCAGGCAGCTCAGCATTCCGGCTGCAGTTCATGAAGACATTGATGCTACAAGTTTGATTTCTTAGGACATCCACAGAAATTTTACATGTAGGTTAGCAAATTAAGCTCAAGTGTGTTGTAAGACTGAGGAAGAGGTGAAGTAACAGGCTTTCCTTTTGACATCTCTCTTTTTATTCAGTCCTATGAAACTGTGGAGGAGAAAAGTTCTATCTAATAAGGAATATGATGTAGTGTTCTAAGATAAGCACATCCTGAGGAAGGACTCCTGTCATTACTTTGTGCCATACCCGTCACTTCATGTGGTTGTGGTTTTTGCCTCTGTGGTAGAACACCTGTGATCGGCACTGTCACCAAGTTTCTAATATTTCTTAATACTTATGCATCTAAATAAGTGAATGTTTGTCTTCTTTTGCAAGTATCTTCCTGTTTAGCTAACCCAACCTCTTACAACCACAATTTTACTTCCTATTTCTCTAAGTTTGACCTTTTTTAAAATGACATATAAGTGATACTATGCAGTATTTATCTCTCTTTTTTGACACGTGTCATTTAGCAACATCTTAAGGCAATGATGGGAGATGCTGAGAAGGACAGACCACAGAACTAGCATAGGGTGTGGATGAGAGCAGCGCATTGGCAGCTGAAGGCCCAACCAAGCAGGCCTTATAAAGAGCCAGGTTCTGTGGACTGGGGCCCAGAAAACGAGTGACAGAAGTCCTTGTACCTGAGAATCCAAAGATCATCACCAAGCTCTGAGATAGAAGGCGGAGCCATGCCGAGGGAAGAACGTACATTTCTGTGGCTGCAGGCATAAGCAGGAGGTGAAACACGAGGCAGGGGATGTGGGGACCACTCAGCATATTATCTAGTAAATGGGGCTCACAGCCTACTTGAGCTCAGGCTGGAGCCCAGGAACCCCGGCTGCTGTCTTTTAAGTGAGTTCAGGAATTTCAAGATTATGACTTAGCATTCTGCACATTTCAGCACAGGGAAGTCTCTAAAACAATGATGTGGAGTAGAGGTTTCACTGGAAAGCTGTTCAAAGCTATTGTGATAAGGTGCAGAAGTTCAGAAGATGAACTCTAAGATGGACAGTCAATACCAGGAAGGCTATGCTTTCGCTCGTTGCTATGGGACGAAGCCGACATAGTGCCAAACAGCCACAGTTAGCTGGGGAAACTTGATCAGCCCACCGTGCTGTCTGCACGGTGCTGAACACCTGCTTGGACTGATTTCCTCACGAAATTCACTTGGTCGGGCACTTATGGTGGCACCATGTAGAGCAGGCCTGGCACTTAAGGGCGCATGGCTTATCCAAATGGCACTACACAGCTAGACTTTCTCATCTGCAAGGCAAATATGTGTGTGGATGGATGTTGCGTATGCGTGTTTGTTTGCATGTGTATATGTAGCACAATTTTACTATGGTGTTTATTGTTTTGTTCTCTGGTTGATTTTTAAAAATGTTTTCTGTATTTTTTCTGATAGCTAGCATTCTTAGGATGACAGATTTTCGTGTTCTATGCCACCACGTAGCTTTACTCAAGTCAAATGAAGCTGAGCCAACTGCTATTTATAGATTTCATTCTATTAAAATGAAGGTGAAGGGAAGAAGAAAGGAGAGAAAGTGTCAAAGATTCAGGTTGTCAATAAAAATGTAAAGACAGACAGGTAAACTGAAGTAGTGGCATTTCTCCTAAAAACCGACAGAGAAGCCTACAGAGCAGGAAGTGAGTTCTCAGAGGTGAACACAGTTCTTCTGCAGGATATTTTTCAACTCTTGAAGGGGAAGCAACACATTTTCAGGAAAGTTTCTGGGCTCATGGTTAAAATTTTCAGCTAGCATTAGTTTAAATCTCTAGATCTCTCCTAAGTTCCAAAATAGAATATAAAATTTTCTCTCAAGAGCTGGAAGGCAAGTTAATCCAGTGGAATATCCTAAGTAGCTCCCAAAGTGGAGCATTTTTATCTCTTCTATTTAAATAGGAGAAGAGGCTAAATATAGCTCCACGGGCTCCGAATTGTCCAATAAATATCACTATGACTGCTTTCAGATAATGTAGCTGTGCTGAATAGGAAAGGCCACAGATCACAGTATGCACACCATTATTTTAGATGACTAATTCAATCTGTGTCACCATTTTGGATGATGACGGCACAAAAGGACATAATGCTTATTGAGCACTTGTTATTGCAAATATTTTTTTACGGGAATAGCTCTTTCTCAAAATAGATTTTGAAAGATATCTGTAATGTTAATGCTTGACATCCTGCTGTCACAGGAAAATCAAACTGTGAAGGAGGCCTGAGAATGGAGCCTGTGCCTCGGCCGCAGGAGCGCACAGGGACAGAGGCTCAGATGCGAATGTGCCCCAGGATTTCCCGTCCAGCTCTGACACTGACGCTACTTGTTTACAGCAGAAGCTGCCCATTCTGTGCTTGCTCAGAAGTACCTTAAACAAGGACAGAGACCTCATGAACAAAATTATAAAGCATACAGAAGTTGACTTAAAGATTCTCTCATCTGTACTCACATATTCTTTACATCTCTAATACAAGTGTTTATGCTCAGCTTCTGATTTTTGAACATTTTATTCTCAATCAGGAATCAACATATATTCATAAAATAACAATTAAGAGTACTCTGCCTACTAGAATTTGGCCCCTCAAGGATGTTTAGATTTTATTTTATTTTTTTCTGTATTTATAGGACAAGGTCTATAGGGTCTCACTATGTAGACTGGAGTTATAGTTCTCCTGTTTTCAGTCTCCCAAGTGCTGGGATTACAGGCATGCGCCACCAAGCCCAGTCTCAATTGCCATCTCAGCACACCTCGTGGGCAGGGCCAGCACAGTAAGCTAGGGATCAAACTCTGGCCGCTGTACTCTGCCTGAGCAGGAGCTTTAGTCTGCCAAGCTATCAGACTGGCAATAAGGATGTTTAGATTTTAAATAATCAACCTACATCTTATGTATTCAGAACCACGTGACATTCATGCAGTGCTCTAAGGGTGTGGAAGACTTAGTGCTTCCTTGAAACATTTTCTTAGGTAGATTGATGAAATGTCTTATAAAGATTATTAAAGCTGGTGTATAAGGATTTCTCTTTCTGGCAGCAATGGAGATTGAACCTCAAGCTTCAGCATGCTAGGCGAATTCCCTACACTGAGCTCTTCCCAAGCTCTTGCTGAAGTGCCATTGATAGAATCATTGTTATAAAATGCTTTCCATTCTGAACAACTTAGTAATATCAGAGAAAGTGCACACCCTGCTACTTAGCATTAAGTAGCCAACCCCTGCTTGGGTACAAACCTTGGGCTCTTGGTTATTGCATGCAGGGATTTAGGCAAGACCTTTATTCTATAAATGTTTCAAGTTCTATATATGCAACATAAGAAAACTTTAATGCCCTTGGGGCTGTGGGCATTAAAGTGACATCGTATATGGCCTACTCTGCTCCAAGTACTATTTTGTTCAATTGTCTTGTTATCAATATTTTTTTTTATGTATTTGGAGCAGAGTCTCACTATGCAGCCAGGACTCGTAGTGATCCTGCTGTTTCAGCCTCCTCAGCAGCGATTACAGGCGTGCACCACCACACCCAGACTCTTCATTATAAATAGATGTTGCTAGAATCAGGTAACATTTTTACTGCATGGGCAGCATGAGAATTGGCATTTATGTATTAAACACATTATTGACTTTGAAATAGATAGTATACACTGTGGGTTGCTCATTTTGTTGAATAACATGTATCAAGTATTACTGTGTCTAGTTATAATTTAAAGTACTAGCTTCTCTTCATTTATCAAAAGGAAAGTCTTGTGCTAATAGTGCATGGATAAGATATCATGCCTCTATCTTCTGCTCTGAATAAGGACAAGAAAGACAGCAACATAGAACGTGTCAACTGTTGTAGCTGTCCAACTAAACAGTTCTGAAACTCAGTTTCATGGTTATGTTCATCTTTTTTTTTTTTTTTTTTTTTGAAAGGAAAGAACACCTAGGATGAGGGAAAGGAGAAAAGAAGGAAGGGATTAGCTAAGATAATTGTACTGCTAATTTCTATTTTTTCATTGAAAGGAATTGTTAATGCTTAATAGTTTGATCCATCTTGTATACCTATATTTGGTTATCTGAGCAACTACTTTGAAGATAACAATATGTAATATAACAACCACTATTCATTTCTGATCATCTTGTTTTGAAATTCTGTATCATTTTTGTTGTTTTGTTTTTGTTTTTATTCTCTTTAAATTAAAAAAACAGACAAATAAATGAAGATTTTACTTAGAAAACAAAAAGGCCCTGTTTTGCAGTAGTGACCATCCAAGGCTTTTCCTTCTTCAAGCTCACGTTCTAGATGGGAGCTGAGGACATTGATAGTGAGATCATACACAACGATAAGAACTCCTGTGATGGCAAAGGCGTCAGGAGGGGAGGAGGTGCGGCGCTATGTGGCATGGACAGAACAAACCCTGAGCAGTTAGTATATGAGGAAGGCAAGGCATTAAAGAGGAAGTGAGGCTGCATTCCTATCAGGGATGGTGCTCCTGGCAGAGGCTTGGAGAGGGCAAAGCTCCCGAAACCTGAAGGTGCTCGGCGTGTTCATGGAATCCGGAGGTGCACATCAGTGGGAGAACCAGCACAGCCAGGAGGGGAGGAGCCAGTGGGCGGAGGAGGCCAGGACAAGGAGTCTATTCTCAGG
The DNA here is from genome assembly GCF_000260255.1 of Octodon degus. Lineage (NCBI taxonomy): Eukaryota > Metazoa > Chordata > Mammalia > Rodentia > Octodontidae > Octodon > Octodon degus. Next base: position 5,521,658 of record NW_004524618.1, read on the forward strand.
GGGGTGAGAGGTCTCTGGAAAATAACAAGATACTGTCTCAGTCACTTTCCAAAGTATTCGAGAGGTAAGTACAGGAGCTACTGTTCAGAGTCGGTAGATAGACCACGAGTGGAAGCTAAAGGATGGGTGCAGCTTGAGGGTCTTTTGGCAGCTGTAGTAGAGTGTTGGCAGTAGGTGGCTTGAAGATTTGGATATGGCAGAAGCTGAGTGTTTTCTGCGCATGCTTATATGCAATTTGTGACCACATTCACTGTAGTACTTTCTCTAGTTCTTCCAGGAAGGAAAGCACATAAGAGAAGAGGAGTGAGAATAACATTTCTACAGCGTTAAACTTGAATTTCATCTAGGTGGTGGAAGTGTGAACTGCTCACAGATGACGCTGTTATCAGCACTGAGCTTCCAGGGCCACACAGTTCTTGCGTATCACCACCATCACCAGCACTGGCTGGCTCTATAGCAGGAGCCAGTCCAACAGCTGTCTGGAGGGGCTGCAGGTGGCATTCTGGGAAGGACATGGAGTAGGTGGAACTTGAAATGGTCACTCATGAGTGGGTCAGAAAAGGGCACTCAATTAGTGACCAGACATGAAGTATGGCCACCTTTCCTGACCCCACACTGCCTCTGTGGAGTGGAATGAAGGGCAGCGAGCTGACATTTGGGAGAAGGAAATGCAGGTAACTTTTCTCTCTAATTAAATGTTATGTACACTCTTTTTCCTGCTCACTAAACTCTCTAAAGCAAACATGCAGGAGGAAATACCTTGAGGAGAAGAGGGATGTTCTGGCACACTTCCCAGCAGCGTGTGCTCATCTTGTCCTCTCTGTATAGATGCTTGGTGGGCTGTGGACCTGCCAACTAAGTTTCTCCAGCATCCTTTTCAGGCTTGCCAGGGAGAGGTGAATAGAAAGGATTTATCACACATAATTAACTTTATTGGATGGTTTGATAGGGCTGCATCTGCCTCTTTATACAGAGACAGTAAATATATTTTCTTCCTTATTGGGTCCAAATTGGGACCAGAAGAAGGGACGGAGATGACATGAGAAGTCTGATGCCAGCAACTCTCTGAGGGCCTAAAGGAATGTCTCTGCCCCTAAACTGCCAAGCGTGCTTAGTGATATCCGCGGGTAGGGCCGATCGGTGGATATAAATAGGCCCCCAGAGTATGACCTGGCTTTGGTTTCCATAGCCCCGCACACTTCCTCCAAACTGTGTCTGATCATACTTACATGCAATTTCTTCCCTGTGTTTTTCCTGTTTTTTGTGTCCCTCTCTATCTGCCAAAATTTTAGATGCACTTCATGTTGTACCCTGTTAAAACTGAGTCCATTTTGTTGCCCTTCTAACCTCGCCGAGTTCCTGCTCTGTATGCGCCGACCTCTCCCAATTCCTCCAATTTCCCAATTCCTCCAATTCCATGATTTCAGCACCCCCGCCCAATGCGCCCACTCCATGTACTCATGACTGCCAATTCAGCACCCCACCCAATAAGGACCACCTAATGAAGTAATGACCCTGCCACTTCTTCCTCTCCACACCTTCCCTGTTTTTGCAGTTTTCAAGCTTAAATACTGACCCCTTGTGAATGCCCAGCGCGCCTCTTTGCACCTTGCATAGAGACCACCGCTGGGTACCAGCTAAAATAAAGCGCTTCTTTTAACTTTTGGACTTGCCTCGTTGTCATCTGATTTTTGAGTTACAACACTTCAAAACTATATCCACTAGACTATGCATTGAGGTTTAATTTCCACGAACATAAAAATCAATGAAAGGAGGAAGGAAAAATACATGTAGACTTCAATAATTAGAATAAATGCACTGAGAATTGCATGAAGAGGTTTAGCATCAAGCACAGTTGAGCTCAGCAATCAAACAACACCATGGAAGGTAGTGATGCCATTGTAGTGTTTAATTACCCATTTGGTAATTACAGAAAAATTTGGCTGTTGAAGAAAAATACTTAACTGTCATTGATGGCCATTGTTGCCACAGTGTGTTGCTTGTATTGCTCCCACTGATAATGGGCTTCAGGTGATAGATTTTTTAAAATTTTATTTTAAAGAGTTAAAAAAAAAAAAAAAAGCAGGGCTAGCCAAATAGCTCCGGGGATTAACGTGCCTGCAATCAGATGTAGGGGCCAGGAATTCAATTCCTGGGCATGCTAGGCCAGCCCAAACCCCAGGGCGCACTGAGGTAGCAATTGAGACTGGGCGTGGTGGCACACACCTATAATCCCAGTTCTTGGGAGGCTGTACACAGGCAGATCACTATGAGTCCAATCTAGTAATGAGACCCTGAACATCCTATAGATGCTTCCCTAAAATAAAAAAAAAAGCAAAAACTAATAGCAGAAACAAAGACAGAAACAGAACAACATACAATAAAACATATGGCACAGAATTTCAAAACAAGGATAGAAAATTAACAATGGTTGTTATATTCCATATTTTTATCAAAGCCGTTGCTCAGGCTATCAGACATAGGTATGCAAGACAGGTCACATAATTAAACATTAACTCTTCCTTTCAATAAACCTTAGTGATTAATTTTTCTTGTCCTTTTTACTTTTTATTTTAATTTACTTTAAGGAGAGTATAATAATAATTGATAAGAGTTAGCAATGGTGTTCGAGATGAGAGCCATCCAACCTTGTTTTTTTATTGCACATTGCTTTTTATGATGTAGTTGCTTAGGTTGTAGATATTAGGATTTATTCATTTATTTATTTATTTTTTGGTGCAGGGTCTCACTATGCAGCTCAGACTCATAGTGATCCTCCCGTTTTCATCCTCCTTAGTGCTGGGATTACAGGCACATGCCACCACCCCCTGACTAATGGATACAGAGATAGTAAAAGTGAAAATCTGAAACATTAGCTGCTACTTTCAAATGCCTGATGGAAGCTAGTGCAATCGTGTCTGCTGTGCTGTATATATACTCGCATGGCATTTCCCCCTCCCCTTCTTTCCTGTCTTTTCTCCTGTCCTTCATCCGCATTGTTTATTCCTTATGTTCAGTTACTTTCCATTTTACTCTGTCTATTATACCTTTCAGATTTTATTTATACATTCAAGTTCTTACATTATGGAGACAATATGATTGTCTCAGTTACTTTTCTCTCATTGCTGGGACAAAATACCCAACACCCAAAATCTAGGAAAGAGAGTTTTGTATAGCTCACAGTTTGTGGCGCTTTCAGTCCATGCTGGGCTCTAGGGCACAGCGGTACATGGCAGAGGGCAGCAGTTCATGGTGGCTGAAAGCAGCAAAGAGCCAAGGGAAGAGCGCTGGCTGTGCAGAGGGCAAGCCCTCTCCTTCCTCCCATTGTGTGCACGCTGTCCACCCCAGGGCAGGTGTCCCACTCACACCCATAATCCCAGAACTGGATTGTGAATGAATCACAAACTCTAAAAGCCTGCCTGAATGACTGCATGAGGCTGTGGAGGGCACAGAGAGACACAAGCCATAACAGCTATGTTCATACATGAGGGTCCTACTTATTCCAGTTAGGAGTATAGCCTCCAGCTGCATTCATTTACCTGCAAAGGTCTCAAGTTTGTCTTGCTTTATAGCTGAACAATACTCCATTTTCCAGCAATACCACATCTTCCTATCCATTCCTCAATTGATGGGTATTTAGGTTGTTTCAAAACATTTGCTTGTGACAAATTGCACTGCTGTGATAGGCCTTTATATACACTGGATCCTGGGCAAGGGGATAAGTCTTTTTAAAAGAAATGTGAGTTCCTCACTCAAAACTGATCAGTTTTGCTAAACCATTAATGCCCTTGAGTTAGTTCTTTGCATGTGAAACAAACGATGAGGATTTGAATTGGTCCCTCTTATTTTAGTACTGAAGTTACATCTCCTTGATTTATTATGTCATGTGCATGGCCTGCCTTCATATAGTGTCTATCCATAAACACTGTGATACTTAAAGAATAACTATAAAATAGTGATGAATGTAGCCATGCAATATGAAAGCACCATCCTGTAGGTGAGGAGGCAGCTTCCTCATTAGGTCGGTGGCAGAACTGGGCTTGCTTGGCCTGCTTAGCTGGTGTGGTCTGAACACCATGCTGTGCACAGGGGCCTGGTCTCCATTGACTAGCCCAGATTGTGCCAGGTGCCTGTATATCACCAGGTGGAGTAAGTGGCACTAGGGCGCAGGGCTGAGATGAGGAGAAGGAGAGAGAATAAAATCTGGAGGTTCTGTTCCAGAAGATGGACAAGTGGTTGGGGGAAAGTCATCAGCCTTGCCACCGCCAAGAACAGGGCTAGCCAGATAGCTCAGCGGATTAACATGCCTGCTTAGGCACGTGCAGGGACCAGGGTTTGATCCCTGGCCTGCCCCCGAGACATGCTGAGAATGTGAATGAGACCAGGTGTGATGGTGCACCCCTTTAATCCCAGCGCTTGAAAGAGTGAAAAACAGGAAGGATCACTACAAGTCTGATTTGTGTAGTGAGGCCCTGTAAACACTGGAGACACTGTGCTAAATACATAAAAAAGAAAAAGAAATATAATCTACTTTTAAGGGCTGGCCTAATAGCTCAGTGGACTAAAGCATCTTTAGGCAGAATTTAGCAGCTGGGGTTCGATCCCAGGCCTGCTTTGCTGGCCCCACCCCTGGAGTGTGCTGAGATGTTGATTGAGACTGGGAGTGGTGGTGTGCTTCTGTAATCCTAGCACTTGGGAGGCTGAAAACAGAAGGATCATGAGTCCAATCTAGATAGTGAGACCCTGTAGACCCTGTAAAAAAACAAAACAAAACAAAACAAAAAACCAACCATGAATCTACTGACTCCTGCTCAGTAACCTTGTTCACCACTTACTTCGTTCAGCGTGGTTTCCTTGATGTCCTGGCTGGGATGAAAGCTTCCTCCACAAGCTCTGCTGAGTTGTGCTGTGTGCTTGGTCCTCTGCTTACACACCTGGATTCCCTTCCCCTTCCTGATCCTTTGTGAGAGGCTCTCTCTTGGCTCTGCACTTGAACCGAACAGAATATTCAACGTGTCACATGTAGAAAGTGCGTCCCTACAGAGACGCATTACTGTGATTATAGATGGGTGATGTTTTGGATTTGAAGAATAGGTTAGTATGATTGTTTTGAAAAATGAAATAAGCATGACTAGAGAACCATGAGAATCAGTAATGAACAGTTTTGCAAGACGACTTTTACTATCAACAGAGATTACTACCTCATTTGATTTCATAGATTCTTTTTCTTTTCATAGATTCTTATTTATCCTCATCTGTTTCATTTTCTAAAGAAAATATTTGGGCTGGGGAAACATCTCATTGGTCTAAGCGCTTGCCTGGCAAGTGCAAAGATCTGGATTCGATTTCCAGTACTGCATGCTGTGCTGGCCCCAGAGCCCTAGGTGCACTGAGCCGCCCGAAACCAGTTGTGGTGGCGTACGCCTGCAATCCCAGTGCTGGGGAGGCTGATACAGGAGGATCACTATGAGTCTGAGCTGCGTAGTGAGACCCTGTACCAAATAAATAAACAATGTTTACCAATCTTTGTTAAGTGCTTATAATAAGTAGGGAAAATCATGTAAATTTCGCTATAAATCCCAATTTCTCCTGAAATTATTGTATCCGCTTAACAGATTATGAATGTTGGTTTTTAAAAGCCAGGAGACAGCACGCTTCAGAGTCTTTGGATTTAAATTTGGATCTGCCAGATCTGAAACTGTGAATGGGTTCACCGCGCATACGTAACTTAGGTTTTCACATTTGTGTCTTCTGGATTCCGTCACACAGGAGTGGCCTGAAGCCTTTCTCTACCACCTGTGGGAAGGCGAGGAGACATTTTGTCATTGATTTTTCCTTTTTAGAGTACAACAGCAGCTGATGGTATTTTTCTCTATGTCTTTTTTCCAGTTTCTTCCATCATCTCTTCTTTTTTTACTTTTCTGCTATTATTATTATTTTTAAAATTTAATTTAATTTAATTTTAAAAAGTAAAAATGAAAGCGAGGACAAAAATCAGAAACAAACACAGAAACAGGGTAACATACAATAATACATATGTTACAGATTTTCAAAACAAGAATAGCTGATTAACAATGCTTGATATATTATCTATTTTTACTATCAAATCTGTTGCTCAGATTAACAGACATAGTTACGTAAGATTAAACATGATTGAATATTACTTCTTGCTTTCAAGAAATCTTAAATGTTTGCTCTTGTCTCTCATTTTCATTTATTACCTTTTCAAAAAGTTTCAAACGCTTTGAAGAGAGTGTAGTAATAATTGATATGACATTATAAACGGTACACACTGAGAAGACCCAGGTGAAAGGTACTCAAGCGTGGATGGTGTGTTGCACGTTGCCGTCCTCTGTGCTGGTGCTTAGATCACAGTTATCAGCATACAGAGTTAGTCAAGATGAACATTCTATATATTAACTGCTATTTTCAAAAAACGATGGAAATTTTTAGAACAAACAGGTCAGCCTTCCTGTATATATACTTGCATGTTTTTCCCCTTACCATTTTCCTGTCTTTTCGCCCTTCCTTCTCTCATCTTCATTGCTTAATCTTTACATTCCATTTCTTTCCGATTTACAGTATCTGTTATATGTTTCAGATTTAATGTCTTCTTTCAGGAAGACTTCATAGGTAAGTGGGTGCAACTAGAGGCTATACTCATGAGTGAAATAAATCAGAACCACGTGTGTAAATATCATATTGTCTGCTATTATTTTTGAAGCATTCTCTCTCTCTCTCTCTCTCTCTCTCTCTCTCTCTCTCTCTCTCTCTCTCTCTCTCTCTCTCTCTCTCTCTCTCTCTCTCTCTCTTCCCTTCCCTCCCTCCATTTACTACAGGATCTATAGGGTCTCACTGCACTGATTGGACTTGCAGTGATCTTTCCTGACTTTCAGCCTCCCAAGTGCTGGGATTACAGGCGCGTGCCACCACACCCAGTCTCAATCTCCATCCCAGCTTTCCTGAGGCCTAGGCCAGCACTGCAGCCAGGGGATGGAACCCCCTGCCCCTGTATCTGCCTAAGTGGGTGCTTTAATTCACTGAGCTATTTGGTTGGCTCTGGTAGTGAGCTCTTAAGGGAATCAGGAGTTCATAAAAATGGACTAAAGTCTCACAGAATCAACTCTAGTAAGGTCACACCTATCTTATGAGCACCAGAATCGATCAAAAATGGTTATTGAAAAATCAAAATGCAAAATAAAAAATGCCCAAGGCAACTCTTGGAACATTTTGTTTTTTTATTTATTCTTTCTTTTTCTCACCTGAAGAATATGAGAAGACTAGGAGAATGGGGTGAATAGGCCACTGCTGTTTCTAACTGTGATATTCTGTCTATTCTGTGAAAGGTCAGCTTTCTGTGGGTGGGTCAAATCATTGGCCTGGATGGTGAAGGATGGAACTGTAAATCCTGAGTTCTGGGTGTGGCCATAGACCTCGCCACTTAAAATGACTAATAGGTAAAACAAAAAAGAAGAAGACAGAGGATGGCTCATATTTAACATCTGCAGAATTAATAACAGTCTCTTCTTCCTACAGCCCATGTTATCGCTGCCCTCTCTCCAATGTCCCGTGGTTGCTAAGCAACCTCTCATAGAAGTAGTGGACTGAGAAAGATCTCTGAAATTCATTATTTTTGCCTTAAAGAGGCGGTGGCTACAGCGTGTGTAAAAGGCTGATAGAATACCTCTGTTCATATCAGCATAGACCGCCAAACAGAAGCTTGCTCTTTCTGCCCCATCTCTCCCTCCCTGCTCCTCCATAGGAAAGCCCTTGAGATCTACAGAAGTGGAGAGTGAAAACTATGGCCAACACAGGGAAGGAGGCAAAGCCAAGCAAAAAACAAAACAAGTGGAGCACACAATTTTTCCTCTCTATTTCCACTTGTGCTTGCTCTGGAACAACTTACCAAATTGCACAGTCTTGGAATTCAGCAAAAGAAACCCCAAATGAAAATTAATGGTAGCTGTGTTCAAAGGGAGGAGAAATCATCGCTGTTCTCCCACACTTATTCCCACTGCTAGGCATGCCTGCTCTGCTGTGGTCTATGCAAAACATAAATCGAGCCCAACGGGAGGTCCAGTCATGATGACAGGTTAGTGAAGATCAAGTTTGCGGTTACACCTGAAATCTGCTGCTGCATTTAACTTTCCTCCAGTACTATGTTGGAATTTGAATTTCTTAGGTATGATTCTTTCATGGGAATTGATGTTCAAGAATACTAGATTGGGGCTGGGGAGACAGTTCAGTGGGCTAAGCGCCTTCCTGGCAAGAGCAAGGACCTGAGTTTGATCACCAGTACTGCATACTGTACTGCCCTATGGGCCCAGTGCTGAGCTGGCCACTAGAACAGGGCATGGTGGCCCATGCCTAAGGACATAAGGGTCACTATCAGTCCAGGCTGCATAGTGAGACCCTGTACTAAATAAATAAAAGATTAAACAATGACAAAAAAAGAATACTAGATGGGTCTGTCTTTCTTCCAAGGAAATCTTATGAAGCTGCTTTAGAAAGATTGGTTCATGTCATAGAAAAATGGGTACACAAGGAAAAATAGAAATGAATATTGTAACTATTGGAAGTATTAAGACATGGCTTAATTGCAATTTATTAGCTGGAGGCTTTAAAGAGTCTCCTAAACTTTACTAATCTTGGTCTTTTGAGCTACAAAATGAGGACACTGAGCTGGGGAGATAGCTCGGTGGTCTAAGTGCCTACTTGGTAAGCACAAGGACCTGAGTTTGATCCCTACCACCACAAGCCACACTGACCCCACCCCTGGGCACACTGATCAGACCACCGGGACTGGGCATGGTGACACACGCCTGCAATACAGCACTGGGGAGGCTGAAAACAGGAGGATCACTATGAGTCCAAGCTGCATAGCAAGACCCTGTGCCAAATACATAAAAAAAAAAATTAAATGAGGACACTGAAAGCACCATGCCCAGGAATTTTGGTGTGTAGTAAATGGGTGTGTGTGTCGTATCTCAGAAGAGTGAAGTACAGGGAATGTGTGTCACATAACCATTGCAGTATTACACTGTTTTTACTCTTTGCATTGATTTTACCTTGTTAATTGTTTTACTGTGAGTGTGCATTGCTTTGGAAACGAGGCAATGGTGAAATCGTACAGTCAAGACCTGCAGGGAGAAGCCAGGGAAAGGAATGTGTTAAGGACATGTACCAGCTCCCCGTGATGAATGCAATCATTATGTGCTGCGCACACAAACTAATAAAAAATTTAAAACATAAAAATAAGATTAACTAGAGTCATGCAGGCCATAGCACTATGCCGACTCCAACCTTTTAAGATAGAATTTTTCATGTTTTCATGTGGCTCTTAAAGTTAATATTTTAAGATGCCGCTTTTAGCAGCGATGGATGTCAGATCTTGCCAAGAGGAGCTTAAAGTTTTGCTCTGCGTGGTGTCCCTCTGGGTGTGGCTGATCAGTGACAATGAGGCTCTCCACGCCCTCCCTACCTCCCAGAAGCACCTCCCTGTACCTCAGTGATTGACCTTATGTTTGGACAAGAAAGTACCTCACCAGACACAGCGAGTCAGGTACCATTGCTGCAATGTCATGAAGAATCCCAAGGCCCTAGAAGTGTGATGGAGTTGCAACATAACTGGATCAGGCTGAGAAATCCAGAGCTTTGAAATGCTTTCACTCTTATAAACAAAACTTCACTAGTTTATTTCCTATGTCGTGGCTTCATATCAAATGTTGTATGCGTGACCTTTTAATCCTTATTTTCTCTGTAGCCACAAATCACATGTGGAGCCACAAGTAATGTGTGCAAGGTGTAATCTACACATCTTAGAGTCTATTGAAGAAAGATCTACTGATCCCTCTGAGGATGGAAAAACACTACACAGAAATACTTTTTATATTTCCATTTTATTTTTCAAATTTAAAGAATGTCTTCACACATTTTTATCATGCATGTGGGTTATGTAGATAAATGGACTCAATTTGTGCAAGTTTTGCAGCCACCCAGCATAGTTTATTCCTTCCACCCCTCACTCCCATCTCCCTATGCTCTCCCCAACTCCACATGTATTTTTAGGAGCTGAAGTTCAATGTGTGTATTGTATTTTGATTTAGTAGGAAGGAATTTTTTTTTCCTTTTTATATTTTTAAGATCATTTAAAGAGACTATAAAAGTAATAGATAAGACATTAAAGATAATACACATTTGAAAAAACAAGATGAAAGGTATTCAACAATGGTTGTTACATTACACATTGCTGTCTTCAATGTGGTTGCTCAGATTACAGACATTAGCATATAGAATTGGTCAAAGTAAAAATTTTAAACATTAGCTGCTACCTTCAAAACACTAATATAAATTAGTACTATAATCATCTTAGCTATTCTCTGTATATACTTACATGATTTTTCCCCTTTGTTTTTTTCCCCTATCTTTTCTCCTTTCTCTAATCTCAGTTGTTTATTCCTTATGTTCAGTATCTTCCATTCTACTATACCTATTGTACTTTTCAGATTTTATTTATTCTTCCAGGTTCTTACATTAGGGAGACTATACAATGTTTATATATCTGGGTCTGATTTACTTTCCTTAGGAGTAATTTGCTATGTGGTTTAGACTGGTCTTGAACTCACTGTGTGGCCCAGTCTGGTCTCAAACTTGTGGCAATCCTCCTGCCTCCATCTGCCAAATGCTGGGATTACAAGTGCATGCCACGCTGCTCAGTTGGTTTATTTTATAATATTCACCCAAAGAATCAAATGTAGAAGAGTGCAGGAGATCTGTCCACACACTAGAGACTCAAAAAATCCAGCTGAGGGCCTGGACTCCACAGAAATGTCTCACATGAGTCCGGCTAAGGACCTGGAGCCATGGCAGTACCCTTCAGAAGCCCAGATGGAAGCCTATAGTTCTCCACATGTCTCCTGCAAGTCTCCACACCACACCACCTTTCCTTCCAATTCCCCTCTTACGCTGTTGGCAGCAGTCCTCAGGTGGGCTTTCCATGCTCAGTACCATGCTGGTTCATTTCAAATGGGTGCTGTGAGTTGCCCACTAGTTAACTCATCATTTTACGTTTATGTGTGCTTACTCACTTTTTTAAAGAAAATTATTGATTAATTAAAAATTAAATATTTCAAAACAATTCATCTAAGATAAAATTTTCATGATGGTAAAGAATTACTAAGGATAAAACATAACAAAAATACTGGAATGAAAAATATATGACCAGCACTTCTAGCAGCTTGGGGATAGGATGTCACACAAAGTTCTAATATGTGGTGGATGTAGACAGTGTCCATGATGCTCACTGGCGGCTGGGTGTCACTTGTGGGACTGAGCTACTGCTAATTTGAATCTGCTTCATGCATTCTATTTCTTTCTTATATTGCTAATTTCTTGATATTCACCCTATAGACCTGGACAGAATCATGACCTATAGGGTACAAGAGAAGTCCATCTGTAGCGTATGCTGATGAAAATATCATGCTGCTGTATACAAAAGAATAATTGAAAGACTGCTTTCGTTTACCTCTTTTTCTCCTGTGTTTAATAGTTTGCACTATTAGGTGGGTTCTTTCCATTCTCATTCATGGAGCTGTGGCATTTTGATCCCTCTCTAGAATATATTTTGGTAGTCTGTGTAGGTTTGGTATTGTTATCGTGAAATTCTTTAGTTGTTCTTTGTCATGGAAAAGTTTCGCTTGTCCATTAAACTTGAAAGAGAGTTTTGCAAGGTATATTAGTCTGGGTTGGAATTCGTTTTCTTACAAGACTTTAAGTACTTTGCTCCATACTCTTCATGACTTGATGGTTTGTGAAGAGAAATCTGACATTCTAATGGATTTTCCTTTAAATGTGATGTGTTTCTTTTCTCTAATGGCTTTTAGTATACTGTTCTTGTGCTGAATTTCTGGGATCTTGATTATTATATATCTGGGTGTGGTTTTAATTGGGTTGATGTTATTTAGACTTCTATATGCTTCATTTACCTGAATGTCAGATTGTTTCCTCATATTTGGGAAGTTTTCTGCTATTACTTCTGTCCATATTCTTTTCATATCATTTTTATTGACTCCTTTTTTCTCATTGATGCCTATTATTCTCACATCGTTCATCTTTGCATCATCTTGCAGATGTTTAATTATTTTTTCCTGCATCCTACTTGCTTCTAAGAGATCTTTTCTTACCTTTTCACTAGCTCCAACTGTGTCTTGAAGGTCTGGAAGTCTATTTTTACTTTCATTCAACCGATTTTGCCAGCTTGTGATTGAGGTTTTAATTTCCTGGATAGCACTTTGAATCTGCTTCATGCATTCTATTTTTTCTTATATTGCTCATTCAAGGATTCTGTCATTTTTCTACTTTTCTCTATTTTTTTTATCAGTGTCTTCTTTAGAAGCATTTGCTACTACTTTCATTATAGTTATTATTTCCTTTTTTACTTCAGAAATTATTTCTGATTTGATTTCTTCTATACCTTTCTGCAGTTGTTTCTTTACTTCCAATGCCATTATTTCAGAGATTTCAGATGTGTGATTTCCAATTTTTTCTATGCTATTGTCTCCTACATTTGTTCTGGATGGGCTCTGGGCCTGATCATGTATTTTCCTCCTTCTCTTTGTCATTTTATATAGCACTGTCCTTTAACATTTGGTGTAGAGCTTTGATGGAGTTATACTATCTTAGCACCAGGTCTGGATCTACGAAGTTCAAACTCATCCAGATGGGTGTGGCTTGCCTCTGGCTGCTGTGCTCCACTTCTTCCTGCTGCAGCCCTGGCGGTGAACCCTCTGTGCCAATCTGGCATGATATTCTGCTCCTGAATCAGCTGGGTGGGTCTTGCCTCTAGCCTCTCTGCTGGGAGTTTTACACCAGAGATCTGCACTGAGCCTGTCTGATGAAGTAAAGTTCCATTTACAAGCTGGGCCTGGGCTCTGGGTTGAATAAGGATTCTGGAGGTCCTGGGTGGTCTCACTCACATGCCGAGCGTGGGTTGAATCAAGAACGTTCTTATACACAGATGACATATTTTACATGAGACATTCCCAATTCTTTGTCATTAATCCTTGAACTAAGAGGCTGGGTGGCAGCTGGGTAAGCAAGCTGCAAGCCCCAGCAGCGATCTCAGCCATGATTTCTCTTCCTAGTTCCTCACCTAAGAAGACCAACAATGGACCTTGTGTGACTCTCAAGAAACCATGAATGAGAGCCTTCTCAATTACTTTTCAGGAAGAGCCTCAACACATCTCTGAGGAAATCTTCATTGATGCAGCTGGATTTGGGATGGCGGTGATTTCTGTAATTGCTCCCTGGCATGGAGATATTTTATAACAGCTCTGGCTTCTGTCATGTATTTATGTAATTGCTGTACATCTTAGAGTCCATGTTAAAACATGAGTAGTGGCAGTCGTGGTGGGCCTATGACTGGCGCAGTGACAGGAACACGTGTGCTACTGCAGCTGTTACTGTGCTCTTGCGGCGGCCGTGTCCCGTCCTCATTTAAGTCCTGGGCATGATGTCACAGGATGAAGTCCTCATAAATGAACAGGTGTTTTAAAGACTTTCTAAGTGAGGCTTGTCTCTGCTTTACCCCCACACTTTTGGAGAAGACACCTAGGTCCTCTAGGTCCTCTAGGGAGGTGGAGTTGCACAGGTAGAGTCTTATGACTTAAGCTGGGGACACAGGACAGACTTGAGCCAGGGCTAGCACAGGTTGGACAGATGTGTGCTGTGCCCAGGAGTCAGGGGAACCTGCCCTTCAGGCACCATGGTGGATGCTGCTAACCCTGGGATTTTCCAGCCTGGGAATTAACAATGGCAAGGACTCTGGGAGATGAGTCAGAACAGACAGGTTTTAGGGGTAGACTTGACTGTTTTATGAACATCATCTTCCTTACTTACCAAATTAAGTCATTCCTGGAGGGCTTATTTGATGTCAAATGTTTCATCATAAAAGCTCCTGCAATCCTAGCATTCTGCTTTGCGGCCATAGGCTCTTTCCTCGCTTTCCTCTTGAATTGGGCTAGTTATAAAGAATCAATAAATATGCCAATTTTTTTTAACATAATCATTCAGTTTTTATCAGGAAAAATTTATCTGCTGTGCCATGCAATTCCATGTTGGAATCCTGGTTGTAGAAATTATCTGAAACTGTGCCAGTAAAGGATACGTACCTTAAAGGGCAAGGAGAATGTAGCATGCAAATAAAGGGCACAGCTGTGCAAGGTCACCCACTGCCTCAGTCACAAGGCAGAGGCTGCATGCAAGACACTGATTTTCTGTGCACTGTAAGACAGGTGATCTTAGCCATTAGAATCTCTTCTCTGTAAGTATTGCTCATTCTTTTAGCAATCTGTGCTCTTTTTTGTATCGAGTTCCATTGTCTAGAACCAATTCCCAATTCAGGGAGAGCCAACTCTTTGCTAAGATTTCCTGAATTTCCAGGAATTCTCAAAAAATACAATTTCTAGCTCAAATCATAGAAACTGAATGATTATATTTAAAATTCTACCACAATTGTTTCTCAGAAAAAAATTAATTTCATCCTGACCACATGGCTTTGACCTTCGCATGAACTTAAATCACTCAGTGTTTAAAGAAAATGATTAAGGACATCCTTCGGATCAACCTTTGTTTCCTAAGATCTTTTTTAAATTTTTTTCTGAATGTAGAATTTTATTTTTTTATTTATTTTCTTCTCTTTTTTATTTTTTAATAGATTGCAAATTGAAAATGAAATCTTTACAAACATAACTGACTATAACAATAAAAACTGTCCAAAATAAAAATGAAGAAGAAATTTACAGATCAGTCATAATCTTTGTGTGTGAGGGACAGGCTTGCTTTTAGGCCTCCTGATAGCACATGACCATTGTCAGAGGCAGAGCCACACTCTTCAAGCCACACTCTATTTATTTTTGCAAAAATAAATTATATGTAATATCACAGGAGAATCTCTCTTGCATAGTATCCTTTATCCTCTCCAAGATTGACCCCTGAACATTTCAGGCTCTGTGGCTTTATGTGTTCCCACCACCGTTACGTAGCTTCAACCTTTACACATGAGTGAGTCACTCGTGGGCAGCCAGATGAGCAGCGACAGCGCTGCTGCTCCAGAGCAGGCATGTGGGAAGCAGAACAGCACAGTGCCTGCACGCTCTGGCCTCTCTCAAGTGACTTTCTGTCATGGTTGCAATAGAGCAAGCTGTCGCTAAAGATTCCCAATAATGTGTGTTTTTCCCAACACGCATAGATTTCTTAATCACACCTATGACTTTTGTATCCGACACATCAATGTGTTCTTTCCAGATTTGACTGTTTGTAAAACAAACTAATAAAGCCAACTTTCATCTTTCTGATCCATGAGCTCTTTTATCCTTTTCTAATTAAAAGCAATAAATTATTACTTAATATTTACTAAGTAGATGTACTGAAAACATAGTGGGTAGTAACCTCTTAGAAGATGACTGGAATCCATATAAAGTATGGGGAACAATAGTGCAGGTAATAATAACAGGAGGACCTCAGCTACCTAGGGTTTTAGATGTTCTCGTGTGTGTGTGCGCGCGCGCTGAGAGAGAATTTGATGGCATTAAAAGGGCACTACTTTAACAAGAAACTAATACATCATGTTTTGTTATATGGATTTTTTATTAAATGTCACTTGCATTCTGAATCATTGTTTCCAAGCTACAGCCTAAAGATTTCCCTCAAAATACAATACTGCAACTTTTTTCTCCAAGGCAGCCTGCTGTTATAAACACTGCATGAATACAGTTGCCCTGGGCCTCTCCATATATATGGGTTCCAAGTCTAATTGAGAATTGCTGCACCCATTTCCTTTCAAAAACTTTATTGCAGGTCATGATAGCAGGCAGTCCAACATGGAGGGAGAGGATCAAAGGCTGGTACGGCTTGTGTCTAGGTGTCTCCTCCAAGCTTCATGTGGCTGTAGGTGGAGCTTTTCAAAGGCAGCTAGATCTAGGGTTTGTGCTTCTAGGATCAGGGACACAATTCTGGGATTGACTCTCAGGGCCATGCTAGAATTAGGGGTGATCCCTACATTTGTCCCTGTGTTGGGTTGACATTCATCATAACCAGGTAACTAGATAGAATATGAAAGGGGCAGAAGGAAGCAGCTATGGCCGCCCGCAGCTTCTCCCTTTGCCTACTGGCTTTGTCCATCTTCCCCTGTCCTCAGGTGTTTCTCCTCTGTGAGGTCAGTCTGCCATGCACCAAGAGCCAGCCAGCTTTGAAACCTCTGCAAACTGTGAGTGAAATAAGCCTTTCCTTCCTTAACTTGTAGGTGTTGCCTTTTTGTCTGAACAAGGAGAGAAAAGTAACTAAAACAAAGGCATAGGTTATGGAAGAGATAGGCAAAAACATTGGCATAAGAAGCAACAAATTTACTAATTAGCTGTTCTTTAACTGAAATGAATGCTTTATCATAACCAGCAGTGAAGTGAACTGATGGCTCAAGCTGCACTGATTCACACTTATGAATTTTGAATACCTATTCATTTACTAATGATTGCTAATAACCACCAATGGCCAAAATCAAGGCAAAAGCTTTTGGAAAAAAGCACATATTACCTTTCTCCATAGGCACGAACATGGATATGCCATTTATTCTTCATTATATACTTGAAGTCTGAGTCAGTTTTCTTCCTTGCTCGTTACTGGCTAACAATCTAAGTTAATTCTGCCTTGCTAGATTTAATATGCACTATACAAATGCACAATGCACGGTCATGTTCTCACGGGTATCTACATTGTATGTGGCTAGATGAGGGTATATGAGACACGAATCGCGGTTCGTCTTTAAATCCTGAATCAGGACTATGTGAGAAAATATAGAAGACAGCTCTAAATAGAAGTCCTCTTTATCTCTGTTGGTGCTTCAATTACCAGACTGGATGCTCCTCAGTGTTTATTCTTCCCCATGTTCGCAGCAACTAAAAATATTTGGCTGCTTTTTATGACAACCTCTACCATTGATGGCAATCGGATGTTTGTGCTTTGGGGAATCTGTACATAAAGCGAAACTACCGCTCAGAGATCTTAAAATATTGGGCTCGATTGTAGCATTGGCTACAATCACAACAAATCATACTCACGTTTCTAGCATCACAGTTAATCTTTTTCAGAAAGCTTGTTAAGTTCTACCAGCACCCAAAGACACAGTACAAGAATCGAAGGAGAGCAAGCTTGTCACTGAGGCCACGGGAGACACGCAGCGTGAGAAGAACAAGTTCTCCTCAGTCTAGAATTAGCAGACTCTGCCAGCACACAGCTGATTTTTGTCAGACTGGAAATTTGAATTTTAAAACATCTTTCAAATCAAGAAAGAAGTGGCTGCTGTCCTAATCAATAAATATCTCGGGATTTCTGCTTATCAAGTAAGGAATTCTGAATTCACAGTTCAACCTTCATGTGACCAAAGGCTACCTGCTGACTCTGTCCTGGGAAGAGACAATGATGTGAGAAACTGGAGTAATTGATGAAAACGTGGGGCAATGAAGGAGAAGCAACACCCAGGAGACATGATGTGAGGTCACGGTGCTCTGTTCTTGATACCTCACACAACCGTGTAAGTACCTGTGCAAGAACAGGCTGCCAGTGAAGGTCTCTCTGAGGTCTGGTGGTCTCCACTTGCAGAGTGAAAGCTGGTTTGCAGGAATCCTACAAAGCACTGGGCGACCTTGCCCAGGTGTGTGGACGGCACCACGCCTCTGTGGGCAGCTGGGAAGGCAGGCATAGGGCCAGGTAGTGCACCAGTGGCACGCATTCCGGGGTCACCCACCTGCCCCGAGCGCTCATCTGCAGCTCATTGAGAGCCACCTCCTTGCTCCTCCTGCTCTCTGAACCAGGTGGCACCTTCCCCATCGTTCTCATTCTAGGATTTTGTGAAAGAGAATTTGTTTTGGTTTGTAGAAGCACTTGCTTGGCAAGCCGGCTCCCCTGCCGCCCCTTCCCACAAGCACCACGATAAGCAGCGCCGCCCAAAGAGGCTATTTTTGCCAGACTTGCATCCCGTCAGCGAGCGCCTCCCAAAGATGGCCGTGTTATTGCAAAATTAGACTTTTTATGACTGGAATAAATACTGTGCGGTCTTTGTAGCCAGAGCTTAATGGATTCCTTTACTAATTCCACTGAATAACAAGGATTCCTTGTGAAAATAAAAGGCAGACAAGGTAGAGTAAACCAGCAATTACATATAATGTGCTGCTGTTAGCTTGCCAAAGTGGTCCATAAACTCTGAAGGGAAAGACTAGGGTATTTTTCAGGGCTTTCACCCCTATCGTCTCGCTGAACGCTCCCCCTCGGTGAGCTGTTTACGTGGAGGCGAATAGATTCCGCAGCTGCCTCTTTCTGTGGCTTAGCGGGGAGGCTTTATTACCTTCTTTCCTTCTTCCCTTCCATGAGAGAATTTAGTTTCCAGCCTAAAACCTTATTCACTTACCATCCAACAGCTAAGCTCTGGGAAAGACAGAAGTACAAAAAGTTACTGTGTCAGGGAAGGGTAATAGATCGGGTGGGTTCGGAGTTTGGGCATTCCTGGGAGGGCGCTTCAGTCCAAGCACCTTTTGCACCATGTTCAAGCTGGGTGACTGCAGGGAAAGCCAGCAAAGTTTCAATATTGATACTTTTTGCATCATTCAGCAAGACATATGCAAGGATGCAGAGCCGCTGGGGGCAACAGAGTCCACCGCAGAGCTGGGTGACTGTTGAGCTTCCCTCCCAGGGCTGATTCGCAATTCTGAAGAGGCGACTGGTAATTGGTAATTGGCACTTGGGGCCCATGAATGCTTAATCCTGCGAGTGCTCATCCAGGGATAAGTGCGTTGTGACCCCTGACATACTGATATGGTGATGCCTGTATAGGAAAATGTCGGTGTCATGCAGCGCTATCTTCTGTCATGACTCAGCACATGTTTATGTGAGCCATCATTTTGTTCCGATTTTCATTGAGACATTTTTTCGCTGCTGTCTTCTTCCCTACTCACCAAACTCTTAATTTCCTCTAACTTCTCTTCCCCAAGTTCTTTTGGATGCTGTTTTAAAAAAAATTGTTTTGCTTTTTATTTTCTTCAAGAATTCCTTCTTAGATAACAATGTGGGAGTCATCCAGAGGAGTTTCAGAAAGAAAAACGCGCTACCAGTACAGACTACCTCACTCTCTGGTTCAGTCATCAACTACTGAATAATCGTGGTCAATCCAGTTAGTTAGCATTTTTGGGTCATTTGCTAACCCATCATATATGAAACGTAAGGCAAAGACCTTCAGAAATTA
Organism: Octodon degus; assembly: GCF_000260255.1. Taxonomy (NCBI): domain Eukaryota; kingdom Metazoa; phylum Chordata; class Mammalia; order Rodentia; family Octodontidae; genus Octodon; species Octodon degus. The sequence continues at coordinate 5,540,946 of NW_004524618.1, forward strand.
TTAAATTCTGTGATTTATGGAGACATTTTCTACTTGCCCTTTCCAAGGAGTCTCTTTTTCTAGAAAACTTACACATAAGAAATTATTATGGGCTTGAGTAACTGATTATTTTCCTAAATTTCTGAAATTATGTGACACAGTGTGCATGAGATAATTTGACCAAAAAATGTTGCTATGATATAGGAGAAATGTAACTCCTAACCTGCTAGTCTTTAAATGTGCAAAGTCTGCGTACCCTGAAGTCAAAAGCAAATTGTAAAGGACAAATGAAGCTAAGAGTACAAAAGCTTGCTTTGGGAAACAGGAACAGCTCTTGAGAGACAAGAGGGGTCCCCGAATTGGATTACCACAGAAGCCTTAGGGTGGGGGTAATTTAAACAAGAAAGTCACAGTACAGTCAAAACATGGGTGAAACCATAATCAATCTATAGGATTGTAAGTATACTACTTCCTTAACACTGATAGAGTAGAGAAATGCGTCACGTAGCAAGCGAACATGGAAAGAAGAAAGGCGTTTTGGGGAGGCGATAAGCCTGGATCCTCATCACCCACCTGGGCCTCTGATGGCTCTCTAGACTTCACTATACCAGGTGGTAACCATCACAGTGTGGCCTCAGCTTAGTTAGAATTACCTAACTTTCATTGCTTTATCTCACTGGAGTGAGAACTTGAGAGTGTAATTAAAGCATGATAATGTGAAAGGGAAAGAATTTGTTGAAGGGGAAGAAAAAATTGGAATGAGGAAAAGGACAAGTGAAAGAAGGGAAAAAGATATATATGTATCTATATATGCAGAAAGGTTTGCATAATTGTACTGCTGATTTCTGCTGATCTTTTGAAAGGAACAGTTAATGCTTAATTTTTTTTCTTTTTGTGTTTTTTCTTTTCAGTTTCTTACAACATTCTTATTATTGTTTCATTTGTTCTGTAAAACAATCTTGCACATTTATATCTGGTAATCAGAACAACTAATTTGAACGTAACATCATGTGATATAGGAACCATTGTGGAATTCCTGTTACTTTGCTTTGTGAACTTTTGTATCATTTATAATGTTGTTTCTTTTGCTATCACTATTCTATATTCTAAAATATAGATTGAGAAATATGAATAAATTGCTTAAACAAAAGAATTTGGAGAAGTGAGAGGCGACTGATGCAGGGCTTCTCCGTACTGTCACAGGTCTGTAAGTCTTGAGGATGTGCAGATGGCTCTCTGTGAGGCATAACTCCTGAGAGGATCAGCGATTCCTAACCTGCTTGCTGCCCATGTCATTTATGACAGCACGCTGATGCACTTCAACCACATAGCATTGATTAAAAATTGTCCGTACATAGTTACCCCAAATGCTGCCAGTTTTGATAGGGCAGAGAAGCCCATGCCTTAGAGCACACTGAATTCAACTCAGACATTCACAACATGTTGAAATATACTTAAAGATACTGTTCAAAGGGCAGGAACAACTTGGATGATGGAAAGTGGAAAATGAAGAAAGAAGGAAGGTAAAACACGTGGATGCATGTTGGATAACTTGGATACTTGCTGCTGATTTCTGCTTGTGTTTTGAAACAATTTGTGCTTGTTTGTTTCTGTCCTTTTTAAATTCTTTTGACACATTTTAAGACTTCTTATACCTGGTGATCTGAACAGCTAATCTGAAGACAACAATATGCAATATAACGATCATGGTTGAATTCCTGTCATTTTGTTTAGTGAAATTCTGTGTGTTTGTTTGGTTTTATTTTACTCTTTCTTTTTTCTCTTTAAAAAAATTAAAAAGAATGTACTGGGAAGGAAAGGAAAACCAGTATCTGTGTTGTTTTTATTTTCTTTTTGAAATTCTTTTTACACAGGGTACTGGCCTTGGTGGATAGATTACCTATTTCTGTGTCTTAAGAATCAGCTTGCTAGAAGTTGAAAGTTGTGCTCTGTCTACACCCCTAGATAACCTCAGTGTTCATCTTGTTATAACTGAGTTCTTACATACAGCAATAATAGCAGTCATAATTTCCCAGTACTGAGGCACCGGAACACAAAAAGAAAGTTAAGACCAAGAGATTCTGCTTTGTTTGATTGAGTGTGTTGTGCATTCTCAGCTCTGATTTCTTTCAGTGACAGCTTCCTGCTTTCCTCTCTCCCCTAGGTTTCCCTCTTTGGCATGAGTGTCACATGTGGTTGCTCCTGCTCATTCTTCATAGGGCTTCTTTATTTTAGCACCTGATGAAACTGACCTCTGAATCCTGCTTCACATCTGCAAGGTTAATGTCATTGGCTCACACTGGTTCCAGGTCTTTTTCTGACCCATTGATGATGCCTGGAACTAAACTTTGAAGAGCGTACAAACACACCCAAGAGACTTCTGGGAAAATCAGTTCAAGGCTTCTTAGTATTAGAGGAGGTAGGGGCACTCAGAAACCCACCTAGGCAGACATTAATGTTTAGTGAATACTGCAGTGTTAAGTAGATACACAGGGTGAGTCTTACATGTGCAATTCTAGGAATGGAGAGCGAAGAGATTTAGTTAAAAATCTTAAAAGAAAATTGTGTTACTAGAATTGTTGTACAATCACAGAATGTATGACTTGCAGGGGGCATGAAAATGTATTAATCCATGAAGGGCTTCATAGCACAGTTAAGATGTGTGACTGTCACATGGTCCCTTTAGAAAGCAGCATGCAAATGGTGGGGCAGTTTACGCTGGAAGGAGAAGAAGCTATAAACAGAAAGATGCCCTCACTGAGTCAGTGTGTTTAGGATGCCCAGGTGATAATTCCTGTTGCAGTTCCACGTTCTTCTGTCTCTTAGAAATGGCTGGCCACTACAGTTGTAGCCAGTCACTGTGATGCACACCTTAAGAATCAGCCAAAGACAGGCAAGTCTTCTATCCCCACAACTCCATTAAAAGCCTCCCTCCATGGGCTTTTGGGGCCTCACATTTTGGGGAGTAGTTGATTTCTAATCATTGCCCACTTGATATTAAATAAATCTGCCTCTAAGAGCCAGGTATTATGGGGCTGACAAGGTAGCTCAGTGGACTAAGCGCCTGTTTAAGCAAGCGCAGGGACAAGGGTTTGATCCCAGTGCTGCATGCTGAGCCAGCCCCACCCCTGGGCATGCTGAGCCAGTGACTGAATCCAATCAGTGTGGCACACACCTGTAATCTCAGCTCTGGGGAGGCTGAAAACAGGAGAGTCACTGTGAGTCCAAGCTGTGTAGTAAGACCCTGTACCAAACACATGAATGGAAAACCAAAACCAAAACCAAGCTGGGTGTTGTTTTAGTGTTTCTGTTTATCATTGTGTCTGGTTCCTTGGTCAGATAAATAGACTGTGCTGACGTCTTTTGTCACTGGTCATGGTTTTCACAGGCGGAGAAGGGACCTGGGCCTTTGGGGCCTGACATTCACGTCCAACGGCAATGTATGCCCTCCAGATTTCTTGAATTATCTTGCGGGTCTGGAGGAGGATTCCTGGCTCTCTAATCTAGAAGCTCACAGCAGACCTCCAAGAGAGGAGGACACAGTTTGTCATTCTGTTCGTCTCTCTGCCTACCTGCCTGTCTGTTTCTGGTAAGACACCCCAGTTAGTCTGTCTGTCAGCCCTACTCAGCTCAAGCAGAACGAGGGTCTAATCAACTCTCCCTACTTAGGGTTACTCCCAAAGAAAGGAGGTTGGAGTGTTTAACCTGAATGCCTGTTGAGTGAGTATGAGTGAGTGGTGTGGACAGCATAAGCAACAGGCTGCCCCATCTGGGAAGCGAGACTGGGAAACACTGGATTGGCCCTTACCTGTGGCTCTGTGTCAATCCACATGTGGCATAGGGGGGCATATTGACCTTCTTAACTAAGCAGTGCCTAAATCCCTGCTGGAGGTGTGGCCACGTGGGCATCTGGATGATCTTCAACCCTGAGGGGTGCCCATGCTCTTCAGTGGCACCACTTTTGAAGGACACGCAGCACACACATAGGAAGTCAGAGATGGAAACTAGTCAAAACCCACAGTCCCTACAGCAGGAAAAAAGGGCTTTTATGGAGTTACAAATGAAATCAAGCCACCCCTTGCATCCCAAAGAAACGAAACAGAAGGAAACAAGATGCCCATCCTTCCTGAGAATTCCACACTGGCACCCTTGTTGGCCAACACAGTTGTCACCAACCCTAGATCTTCACCCACTGCTCCTGACTCATCTAATTCCAGCCAGTCAAGCAGATTCCAGAGAACCATTGCCTGCCTGCAGCCACAGCAGCCCTCACGAGGTCCATCTCTCATGGGCCTTCCTGGTCAGAGGGCGTCATGTAACACCCGCCTGAGATTCAATCCTGTCTGAGTTCCAGAGTTTGGCTGAGGAAAAATTAGACTTTCCAACAGGACAAATGATGTGCCATGGCCTTTCTGAAGATCACCCCACCTAGGAAAGAGACCAGTCAGATGCTGCTCAAAGAGATCAAAAAGAGGGATGAAGGACACCCGAAATCTGAAAAAAGAAAATCACCTGAAGTACAGTGTGATGGATGACCACTCCCTCTGGCCACAACTTACAATGACTGTGGACACAGCACCAAAGGCCCCCTCCATCTGTGAGACACAAAGACCCCTGACAGTCCTGGCCTGCCTTGTCCTGAGCCTCTCTGTACACTGTGGGGCCTGCATGGGTAGGACAGACTGAGATCATAAATCAGGCTCCCGAGAGTCGTTGCAAAAGTCAGGGGCAAGCCTGTGACTTTCCTGGGAGAGCACGGGAAAGAACTGTCAGCCTTCAGATGTTCCCTCTGTCAAAAGTTACCACCTCTGGGACAACTGGGAGTGTTGCCCCTTGCCCCTTCTGCCCGGTGAAGTCTTGGTGCCCTCTGACCATCTCACCAAGCCAGAATTCTTGCATAGACTGTCCTCATGCTGTATTTCAGGTGACGCCACCTATTCAAGTTTGAAGTGACCACGTCCTTTGCAGTAAGCCAGTCCGCTCTTCTCTCTTTTAACCCTGGACTTTCAACTTTGACTGTTTCCAGGATACCTCCATCAGCCTGCGACAGATAACTGCAATCCTGAAGTGCTGTGAACTCTCCAACCAGACGTGTAGGACAGAGACTCACCTCCAGGGCTAGACACTGAGCATACCGCCTCATTGAGGGCCCGACCTTCTCAGGTGTCACAGGAAGCGCGAATAAGCCGCACACCAGTACGATGCTCTTAATCACGCTGAGCGAGGCCTCCGTGCAGTCAGAGCGCAGCTGTAACCTTGCATTCTGTGGTTCCCGAGCCATACACGCTTTTTTGACTATTATTCAATGGCCACCCACCAGGGTCTGGGAACTCTCTTCCTATTTCTGGGGAGGCCCTAACAGTGGATTTGACTCTGGAAGAAGCTAGGTTTTTTTGTTCCATCTTCATCCTCATTCCTCAGAAAGAAGAAATGCAGCTTCAAAGCTTCAAAATTTCTGTAGACTGTCAAACTGTTGACACTCCCTCTCCTACCTGCAAAGCCAGCTCAAGGTCTCTGAGGTGCCAATGCTGCCAAATTGCTCTCTGAATACACTGCCTCAGTCTCTTGCTGCCTACACCCTGCTGGTACACTTGCCTGCACCTAAACAGATTCCTTCCTCTGCCTTCAGCCAGCCTTCCTTCACCTTTAAATGCATTTGGGTCCAATTCTGTACTCAGATGTCGACTGACCTGGACACAACCTCCCAGAGGTTCACAAACTTCTTCAACCTCTTTGGTGAAGTCCTCACAGCTGACCTCACAAGTTTCAAAGTGCAAAATATCACTGTACTTCTGATTAAAGACACCAAGCTTAATTCTGGAAAGACACAAAAGCTCTGCTTCAACATCTGGCAGAAACATTACAGGAAGAAACTCCAAAAGTATCTCGGAAGTTGCTGGATCCTATAGAATCTGGATCCTCGAGATCATAAAAACAGTGATGCTTAGCCAGGCTGTCAGCCCCTGGGAGAGCCCAAAGGCCTACTGTGCAAATATTTGGTTCTAATTTCTAAGGACTGCCTTCTCCCTTGTCTCTGTGTTCTAACAGACACTGCCCTTCTGACCAAGAAGGCTGAAAAGCTCACCTTAGGTTGAGACCTAACTTTCCAGATTCCCACACACTATAGTGAACTCTGGAATAGCTGTGGGCCACTCAGTCCTTCCATGTATCTGCAGACCACATGGGGCCTAGAATAGCTGTGGACCACTCAGTCCTGCCATGAACCTGCAGACCACATGGGGCTCACCATATCGTAACTGAAAAATAAATCCCCTGACAGATGCTGAATGCCCCTTGTTTACAGATGGAAGCAACTCTGCGAGGAATGGACTGTGACAGACTAGAAATGCTGTGGTGACCAACAACAAAGCTATTGTGGCCAAAACTCTCCTGCAGTTTCTTCTTGATACCATTTGGAAGCCTGCAACAAACGTAAAATAACTCAATCCAGAGAACTAAGCCTCCTCTGAGGATCTGACTGACTAGAACATCAATCCCAGCCAGAAAATCCTTCCTGAGTGCTCCCAGAAGATCAGAGCCAGACAGATGCAGACCTGAGCCATATGTACTCTCCCTGGTCAAGACACAACATTGACACCAGTGTCCATGTGCTCAGCTCAGGTGTCAGCATCTGTCACTGGCCCTGAACTCATGAAATGTGACAGATACTTCTACTTTAAAGCTATACAGGTAGATTCATCAAAAATAAAAACTTATACAGGGGTCACACATGTCTAGTAGGCTCATCTACTCAGGCTGGCCAGAGACATTTCCTACTTGCACTGAAAAGATAACAAAAGCTTATAGGGTCCTGCTGCAAAAAGCACCCCTGGATATGGCCTACTCTTGAGCACTGGTAGTGACAATGGGCCTTGATTTGTAACAGAGATAACTACATAAAATGACAAATAGCATAAAGGCCACAAAGCTCTAAAAAGTTAAAAAATAAAACATATCTTTACAAAAATGACTTACAACCAGCTCCATCAAGTCTAATTAAAAGACTGGCTACACCTGTAGTTACTCCCCCTCGCCCATATAACACAAGTACACATTAACTCTCTCTACACGTTTGAGAAATGCAGCCTTTGATCCACTGGAGAGTTTACTTAGACAGCTCATCCAGGGCTCACTCTAAAGTGGTGACACACCCAAAGCCCTGCCCCGGTCACTCCAGATGCTGACCAGTCCATGCATAGCTAAACCCTGAGAACACTGCTCACAGGATTTCTCCATACCATTCCCCTTGATTGTTGTGCTTCTTCATGCTATTGCCCCAGCCTTGCTTTCCCAACCCCCTTCCAGCTGTGGTTTCTGTTTTGATTCTATAGATGGTTGCCCCAAGAAAATATAAGAATAAATCAAACACTGGACCAAGATCTCATTAGCATCCAAGGCACATTGCACATTCCCCTAGGTCAGATTAACTGCCTCACTACTTTATCATAATGTTATAGATTAGCCAGGCATAAATTATGTCTGTTTCAAAAAGCAGTTTAGGGGAAAACTCTGTAATATGACAATCTTGGGGAGCTTGGCTAGGCTGTCTCCTGGGATCCCAGACAGCCCTAATGTTACTGTTTCTAGTTGGACCTTGTCTCAGAAGATCACATGGACTACGCTCAGCAAATGCTTGCAGGGAAATCTAAAGGGGACGTACCAGAAAATATAACCCAGCCTGTATGCTTCAGTTGCCCGGGTGACAGTGCTGTTGCAGTTCTGGTTGCTTCTATCTCTTAGAAACGCTGGTCACTCTGACACACAGCTGGTCACTACGATGCATCTTATAAGAACTAATCAAAGAGAGGCATGTGCTCCACCACTGTGCCCGTACCCCAACACACACACAGCTCCACAAAGGCTTCCCTCCCTGGGCCTCGGGAGCATGCATTTCATGGAACACTTAATTCCTAGTCAGTGCTCGCCTATATTAAATGAATCTGCCTCCGAAGTCTGAGCACCAAGTCAGTGTTTCTGTTTGCCTTTGCACAGAAGGAGCAAAGCACTAAGGTACAAAGAATCACCATGTACCAAGGTGCATGTAAGAGCCCAGTTATCTAAGGGCAAATGCTGAAGGGACTTAGGGACGTAGGTAGAGCACAACTTTCAACTTCTACTAGGCTGATTTTTGTGATACATAAATTGATAATCTATCCATCAAGGAAAATACCTTATGTACAAAGAATTTAAAGAGGCTAGAGAGATAGCTCGGTGATCTAAGTGCCTGTTGGGCAAGGACAAGGACCCAGGTTTGATCCTGGTACCACATGCCACTCTGGCCTGGCATGCCACGATGGCCAATGAAACTGGGCATGGTGGCGCACACTTGTAATCCCAGAGCTGAGGAGGCTGGAACAGGAGGATCACTATGAGTCCTAGCTGCTTAGTGAGACCCTGTACCAAATACATAAATGAATAAAAGCTTAAAAGAAATGAATTTAAATTAAATTAAAAGATAAAAAGAAATTAATTTAAATTAAATAAGAACACAAAAGAGTAAAAGAGCAACAGAGAGATACCCGTTTTCCTCTCCCTTGTTTATATATTTAAATACAACCCAACTTGCCGAGTTCATTTTGATCTTCCCTGAGGCATAGTCTTCTCTAATCCGTCAAGGTTGACAGCGTTTGGGGTAGCAGCATATGGACAGTCTTCTTACACTGGGTTAGTGGGTCACAGGAAGAGAAAAGAAACGGATGAGCATCAAGACTCACAGAACGTCCAGTTTTGTATGTTTATTAGTGGCGGTGTTGTTACTAGAGTCTACGCCAGGTAATTATTTGTTTTTCTTTCATTTTGAAATTAGCACATGTTCGTAATACATAATGCCTACATTCCTTGGGGTGGATTGGTAATGCACATGCTACTCCTCAATGATTTTGTTTCCATCCCCCCTTCCTTTCTTATACTTCCCCTCCATCCTTAATTTTCTTCCCTTTCCTTAAATAGGTTCCCAACACATAACACTTGCATTCTTTATTTGGAGTCGGTACTTGTCATTCTAGTATCTCAGAGTTACTGCTACTCTCATGTCTCCAGATTGGGTATTTAGAACAGACCATCAATAGATAACGGATTTTCATGGCCTGCATATAGTCTGTTTATTTTTCCAATAAAAATCTGGGTGATTGTATGTAATTTCTTATACTAAAACAGAAATCATTCCAGAATCTTCAAAAACCACCCTATTGCTGGACATAATCATAACAAAAGTGCAATAACTTGGCAGCAAACTCTCAGTACTGCTGGGAAAACTTTTTAAAGATCTAATAAGTGGAAGGCGATGTAGTGTTTGGGGTTGCAAGCTTAATGTTAGGAAAATGCCAACTGGTGCTAAGTAAATGGGTTGGTAAATTTTAAAACACTAATAAAATATTGCCAAGGTCTTTGGGGCAGAAATTGGTAAAATTCATATAAAAAATTTCCCAAATACCCAAAACAGTCATGAACACAAAAACTTAAATGAAATATTAAACTATCAAAAATCAAAGTTTATTATAAAACTGTCATAAATAACATGGGGTTACTGCTGTAACAACCACAAGATAAACCAGTCAGACAGAATGGAGGCTCAACAATAGACCTTGGCAGTTTACTACAAAGTCAGATTGCTGTGTTGTGAGGGAAAGGGGTCTTTTTTTTTTTTTTTTTTTAGTAAGTATGGTAAGGTGAATTAGATATCTATACACAATGAAAAGGAATTTTTACCTTTTTCTCACACTTTTTCAAAATAAATACTAAATATATTCTAGATATAAAATATAAAGTAGTAAAAATTTTAGAGAAGAATATTTTCATGATCTTGGGTATAATAGCCATTTCATAAACAGGACACAAAATGTGCCATTTGGCAATAAATCAAAACTGTGCATTAGTTCAAATAATAACTTCTGTTAATCAAAATGTACTATAGTTAAGTCATGCAGTTGGACTGACATAACAAAGAACTCATCAATAATTTAAAAACCTTCCAAAAATCAATAAGGTAGGAAGAAGGATCCCAATTAAAAGTAAACAAACAACTTGAGTAGACATTTCACTACAAAAGATACTGAATGATCAAAACACATTGAAAAGTTCCTCAACATAACAGTCATTAAGAATATGCATATTAAAACCACCATACACTAAAAGTGAAAGTCTACCAGGATGGAGAAATATAAATTCCCACCACATTAAAATATTAGTGAAGACAGAAAGCAAAACATTGTGGAGATTCCCAAACACTTCTGAGAGACAATCAATTTGTAAAATCACTTTTGCAAAATATATTTTACTTGAAGTAAAAAAAAATATATATCCACTTTTCCTCAGTATCTACCACATATGTAGATAATTCAATGTCTAAGAATAAAATGGAAAACTTTGTGCTATATTCATTAATAAAAAGTAACCAGAAATGAGAATTTAAAGATGAATTCAGTCTTAATAAATATGGGAACATAAACAAACAGGAAACTGTCCTATACCACCAAAAACGTATATGTATTTCACAATGTTGAACAAAGTAAATAGAACATAAAAGAGGAAGAACTTATGGTCCCACATATAGAAAAGTTAAAAAAAAACAGGCAAAACTAATATACAGTGCTATAATTCAAGGGTTCAGCTGTCAGGGAGAGTTTTACTACATGGAAGAAAAAATGAAAGCTAGGTTTCAGTAAAGCTGGTACCTTTTGTTTCTTGATCTATGTGTGTGTTGGGAAGATGTATTTTCTTTATGAAAATGTATCTAGTAATAAACTTGATTTATGAACATATTGGGATCCTATGGGTTTTATTGCAAGCAAATAGATTCCTTAAAAAACACCATGAAAGAAAAACTGAAACTATTTTCATTCCAGTAATTCTTGCTAAAAGGATCCATATAAGTAACCCTGTGCAGCAGTTAGGGCCCGCATCTGGCTTACATGGTTCTGCTCCTGTTTACCATCTCTAAGATTTGTAGGCTCTGCACACATGGATTGATTTTGAGAGGACAGATACTTTATTTGCAAATGCTTACCCTTTCATGCAGCATTAATGAGCCTGCCTAACAACCTGTGTACAAAATGAGGGGAGGCTTAGGCTTGAGCTACACATGCTGAAGGAAATGCTGTGAAATAGGGCCTGCTCAGCAACTGGATGTTGTTGAAGCCTCTTAAAGACATGAAATGTCCAGAAGAAACAGCGATGATAATCCAACGTTTTGAGACTGAGCCTGCAGGAGAAGTAGTCTCAGAAGTCTCTCTTCCATGAGTTCTTTTCTCCTCCCAGAAGGATTAAAGGTAGAAGCAGTTTTCCAAATCTGTCACTCAAAAGTTAATATTAAATTTCTTTGAAGGGATCACTCCTGAAGGTAATGTGGAATATGAGAGTTCAGGCACAGCTGATAAGGCAGAAATACCCTCCGACCTCAAGGAAATCCCAAGATAACCTCCCTGGTTTTGAAAGGCCAAGAAACTTCTTGCTTCTACTAAATTTAACTTTAAGTTTTGAATTTAAGGAAAACGTGCAGAAATTGGACTCAGATTCGATCAACAAGTGAAGTTCCAGTTGCCGCTTCCGAGATTTTCCAGCACTTGCAGGAGCACACCCTTTCAGGTTTATGGAGAGAGTTCACATAGGCATCTGCCCACAGGATTTATGGGAGTCCTATCCATGAGTGGAGCTTGGTTCTCAGAACCAGCAATCAAAACCATGGGCCAGCACGGAGTCTAACAGAAGGCAGAAGAGTCTGGCTTTAGCTCCTGTATCCATAACAGAGTACAGATCGGTTTGTATCTACCGTCAGGGCTGCAGAGATGGCAACCGACTGGGACAGGCAACCTGAAGGCCTCACCAGAGCTCAGTAGATCACTCGGACATTTTATTAAATCTTGAAACACAGTCCCAGCATCTGATTAAACCAAGCAAGTTTTCTCTGATGGTGATCTGGAGAGAAGGGACTGGGGACTGGGAGAAGCATTTTAATTTTTGCTGAAGTGCTAAAGCATATGAAGAGATTGCCTTCCTAAGCAAAGGACTCTAGCTCTAGGCTATGTGATTGATAGAAATTCCACATTTTATTATTTCTTCATGCTGTCTGCTTGCTAGAAATCTGATATTTCTAGCAATGACAATAATACAAAATGACTAAAAGTGAAAGGTTTGAAAAAGTTCTTATTTTGCAAAGAGTAGCAAGCACTGACTGCACTAGTTGCGTGCAACAGTATGTGCTATTTCTCCCTCATAAAATTCTTTTTAAAGAACTAAATTATCTGTGCTCATCTAATGATCAGAAAATTAGCCCTCCAACATGATCACTGGAGGCCACACCGCACTAGGAAGGGGTGTGCTCAGTGCATGAGTAGGCTGACTAAGTACCCCGGAGGTGGACAGAACAAAGGGAAGTTAAAGAGACTAACTCATTTAACTTTTAGCAGAAAAGCTTCAGACAGGAGAAAGTAACTCTAGGACTCTATATAGTGTCCATGCATGTATAGCCATGGACATGTAAGGCAACAAGCCAAAATTCAGCTACTGTCCATACAGGAGCTGGATGTGGCTGGGCCCAGCCACAATCTTCTATGCATGTGAGGTCTGCCGAGGATCAGGAAATAGTAATGCGGGCTTAGCCAAGTATGCTACATGCGGTGACGTAAAACCACCACCACCACCCCAGGGAAACATCAGAGAGCACAAGGGCTTGTGTGCAGCAAGTGTGTGGCGGATCCCTGGAGGAAACTGGGTCAAGCCTCAGGACTCCACTCACAGGGATTCTTCCTAGAGCCCTCAGAGGAGTCTCTTCCTGCCATCCCCAGACAGCTCATCTTGCTTCTAGGGTCTTTACTAAGGGATTCCCCCCTCTTTGCAGTAGTACCTTTCCACCTCTATACATCTACTCTTAGGTCCCTATACATCTAATCTCTGCCCAGTGAATAATCTATAAAGGGACAGGAGTTTTTCAGGGAGTGAAATCCAGGGTTTCCCTACTTCTGAACTACAAACAGAGTCCTTCTTTTTTTGAGTCAGACTCTCTCCAAGTGGCCTGTGTTGACCTCCTATTCACTACCTTCTTGCCTCAGCCTTCTGAGCAGCCTGGATTGCAGGCATGTCACACCATGCTCAGCTGGATTTAATTGCAATATTTTTTTAAAATTATAACCCAAAAGATTAGGTAAAATTGAATGAAAGTATGAATTTTGAATAAATGTTTACTCACAGCAATATACTTTAGTGTCTAAAAGACATTTTAGACAAGAAAAGGAAAAATAGTAAAAGACTAGTATTTTCAAATTTTAAAAAGTTTTGCTTTATTTTGCTCTGCTTTTTTTAGTGGACGGTGGATTCCTCTGCGTCTGCCCCACATCTGCCAGACTATGCTGCCACAGCCCTCAGGACAATGGGTGCCTGCAAGTCTGCTTGCTTTGGCCCTTTGCAGGTGCGTCAGAGCGGGTGAACAGGTCTGGTTGTCACTTTCCGCATGCGCATTATCCTAACTGAATACTTTGTTAGCTGATTGCTTGGCAAAATGGAAAGGACTGGGACTAATTCTTTCCACTAAAGCAGACCAGGTTCCAGTAGCCTAGTTCTTCAGAGAACAAATGTAAAATATGGGAGTAAATACAAGCACAGCTGCATGAAGGCACCAGAAAGCTGCAGAGGGCCAGGATGGGAGCGGACTTGATCACCCAGGGGTAAGCGGGCACGTGAAGCTAGCCAGGCACTGTCGCTGGCACTTCAGTGGCTCCCAGCTGCGAGGATCCTCACCATGGTGACAGCTGAGAGGTGAGCAGTATCCTAGGACTGAGGACAGAAAAGCTAGAAATTAGTATTCCCACCGGCAACATCCAGAGAAAAAAAGACTTTGCAAAGAAGCCACATACTTGGCATCTTTTATCTTCTCTAGGTGTCGGCTGCTACTCAAGCTTCAAGGGGCGACGGGGCTAAGTCTCAGGAGAAAGTGGGAGTTGAGCAGCTATAGGGTGAGTCTTAGCTTTTGAAAATCTCAAACGCAGGGAGTGTACAGCACGGCGAAGAAACCTCCAGGGACTCAGACCCTGGCAAAGCCCAAGGGCTCAGTTGAGAATCTGAAAAGGCCCTGAACAGTGTGCGTGTACCAGACAGGGCAGGCGTGCATCGCCTGAGACCCAGGTGAGAGGTGCTTGAAAAGGTAGTGGGATTAGGGCCATCCTCTTTACATTACCTGTGTACACCTCACATTATCTGTGCACAGGGAGAATGCCAGAGCCTTGGGGGATGGGGATGGGCAGCGCGCAAGAGTACAGAAACTCTGGTCCATATGGCTAGAATTAAATATAGACAAGAACATGAGCCGTGTTGCGAGATAGAGTCAAGTGAAAAAATTCAAAAACAAGAAACTATGAAAGCCGGCAAATAAGAGAAAAACACATAGCAGACAAAGTAATAGTCATTATATTTCCAGGGGTAGATTTTGAAATAACTAGTTTAATGTTTTAAGAAACATAAAATATAATAAAGATAACATAACAACATAAGAGATAATAGGAATTAGGGAGGGTTTTTTTTTTTTTTTTTTTTTTTGCAAATGGAAAAAGATAAAGAAGTAGAGGGTGAAGGGAAAGAAGGCTCCAAGGGTTTTGAAAATAAGAACAGAAGAAAAAATGGAGATGGCGATGCTGCAAATGGGAAGCAGGGCTAGGCAGAACTGGGAGCACAGGGCGGGGTGGGAGGGTGGGGACTAGAAGGAAGGCAGGCTCTATGTGCCCACTCTCTGCCCATGGTGAATGTCACCACCGTGCCCCGCAAACATCCTCATGAAGGAGTTAGATAAAGAGCTCGTAAGACAAAGAATTTCACCGAAGAGCTCAGGTCTATAAAAATAAGTGAGAGAAATAATTGAACAAAATCCTAAGATTAATTTTCAAAAACCTGTTAATAGATTTACTAGCCTATTAGATACTGAGGGAGTTCATTAACATGGAAAAGAAGCTAGGAAAAATATCCAACACGATGAATGGGGAAATAAAAAGGGCAGAAAATAACGAAAAGTCTGGCTCACGCGGTGAAGATGGACCCTACAGAGGTGACCGAGCCAGCGCATTGAGCAGAGTTGCTGAAGACTGAGGAAGCGGGCCACAGCAGCAGAGTTTCCAGAGGTGTGGCGAAAATTTTTATTACCATTAACATTGCATACAACTAGCAGGCTCATCGAAGAAAAGTAAGTTAGAAGCCAAATGCTACAACAGAATCTTTAAATAATCCCAAGAGGAAGCTATTCTGTTTAAGAGTAACAAATCCCAGAAGTGACTTGTGATTGAGACAGTGGATACGAGAAAAATAAAATGTCATCTTGAATGAGCTACAAGATAAGAGCTACCAGGCTAAAATTCTGTAGCCATCAGAAATGTCTTTCAATTATTAAGGTAAAATGAATACCTTCAGGCCAATAACATCAGAAAGATTTAGTGCTATAACCACCCAAGACACTAAAGCAAATTCATTCTGCAGAAATTGTATTGTTGGAAGCATAATAATGCAGAAGATAATGAAAAAAAACCACATATATAAATAAAGGACCACATTCTCTTCAAATATGTTATTTGTATGCAAAATTATTGAAGTCTTATTAAAATTCAAGACGTAGATACAGAATAATAATAGCACTTAAGGATGATGGAGGTAAATGGGGTTAAAACTGAAGTCCTTGCATTATCTAGGGATTCTAAAATTCATACTGAAAGCAAAAGCTTTGTTTTGGTTTCTCTCATGCAGACTCTAATGTCTAAGATTAACTTAAGAAGTTTATCACTCTAATTAATAGAGGGAGAAATATAATCATGATGAGGAATTTAATGATGATTAATGAAAAGAGACACAAGAAAATAATGTAAGAAAAAAGGAGACAGAACAAACGTACACATAGGGAGATGGAAATAAGTAGTCTGTGGTACGTTTAACTTCAGATAGAGCAGCCATTACACATTGACTATAGGAAAACTGTGAAGAATGTTAAAAGTACATCAACTTTCATGCGAAATGATGGTAATCTTTTCAAGAAACGGAGCTCAAAGGACACAGAGTAAGAAGATTGAAAGTGGTGTAACTGAGAATACTGACGGAAAGAAAATTTGAGTAATTACAGTAGCATGGACACTATACGCATCAGCACACTAATTACTAGTAGAATTATAGAAAAGTATTTCAAAATGATCTAAAAGCAAACTATCAGGGAAATATAAGTCTAAATTTGGTTATAATAACAACAGTCAAGGGCCTGCCAAATAGCTCAGGGGATTAAAGCACCTGTTCAGGCACTCTAGGGGTCAGGAGTTTGATCCCTGGGCCTGCTGTGCCGGCCCTGTCCCCAGGCCATGCTGAGACAGTGATTGAGACTGGGCGTGGTGGCGCGCACCTGTAATCCCAGCTCTTGGGAGGCTGTAGACAGGAGGATCACTATGAGTCTGATCTATGCAGTGAGACCCTGAACACCCTGTCCTAAATAAACACACACACACACACACACACACACACACACACGAGTATATAAACTTTTTTATTTTAAGGAAAGTAATAGAAAACAGTAAAAATGGTACAGAATTTCAAAACAAGATGTTATGAAGTTAACAATAGTTATTACAGTGGATAATATTCTCTTAAAAGTAGTTGCTTAGAGTACCAGTTATAGGCATGTAAGATTGATCAAATGATATAAATGCTGACGGTTCCAGTTGTGTTTTAGATTTGTAACATGGATGTATTTACGTATGTATATTGATTTTTTAAAAATAATATTTATTTATTTAGTGTGTGTGTGTGTGTGTGTGTGTGTGTGTGTGTGTGACCAGCTTAGCCCACCAGGAGGCGGGGTTGGCTGGCATGCGGTGCTGGGGGATTGAACCGCAGTCCCTGTGCTTTGCTAAGCTTGTTCTAAGTAGGTGCTTTAGACCACTGAGTCATCTCACCAGCCCTGTATATTGATTTTTCAACAACATCTATGAAATGTAGGTGTTAGCGGCACTCAGTGTGATATTCCGTATATGGATCGTGACTCCCTTTATGACCCCCCGTATCAGTCACCCTTCCAAATTTTAAGCAATCACTATCCCACATCCAGGCTGAGACTCTTGGTGTTTTTGCAACACATGAGAAAGGACAGTAGCACTTGTCTCTCTGGGTCTGGATTATTTCACCTAATAATGTCCTCACATTCCACTCATTTTGCTGCATGTGACCAAATTTCAATATTTTTATGACTAAATGAATAATTCTTTATTGTGCTTATACATGTCTTCTTTATCCATTCATCTGTTGTTGGATACTTCGGTTGATCCCATATCCTTCTATTTATTTTATTTTTATTTTTATTCTTTTGATATAGGTCTTGGTACACAGCATGGATTTGTAGTGATCTCTTGTCTTAGCCTCTTCAGTGCTGAGATTATAGGCATGCACCACCACACCCCATTTAAGGGGCCAGAACAGCACATCTGGGGACTCAGGGTTGGCACAACATGTGGTACTGGGGATTGAACCCAGGACCTTGTGCTTGCCAGGCAGTCACTTAGACTACCGAGCTATCGCCCAGCCAACCAATGCATGGGAAAGTGTTGAAAAGTCAGTTATGAAGTAATGAAAAGCAAAGCTAGAGTGAGATCCCATGTCATTCCAGTGACATTATTAAAGGACTTCAAGCAATGTGGTAGAAGCTGTAGAGAAAATAGCACCTTCTGTACATCGTCAGTGGGAGTTTGTGGTGTCACTGTCATTATGGACCACAGCATGGAAAGTGCATCAAAAACCCAAATGTAGATCTAGCATACAATCTAGCTACCCCCCTTTTAAGTGTATGTCCAAAGGAAATGAAGTCCACCTCCCACAGACATCAGCGAGCCCACATTTCTTGCAGCACTATTCGCAAGAGTTAAGATATGGGATCTGGGACTGGGAGATAGCTCTTACGATTATGAATTATGGATGTTAATCCTCCTGATGGCTAGTTAATTTTTTTTCATATTCTACACACTGTCTTCTCACTGTCATTTACTTCACTGTGTAGAACTTGTTAGTTTGACACAATCCCATCATTTTAGCTTTTGATTCCTCTGCTTTTGGAGCCATATCTGAAGAATTTTTGCCTGGAGAAAACTATCCTGTTTGCCCTATGTTTTCCTCTAGTAATTTCATAATTTTACATCTTAATGTGGGGCTGTGATCCATTTTTGAGGTGATTTTTATATAGGACAAGAGATAGAAGGCAAGTTTCAATCTTTGATGAATGGATGTTGGGATTTCCTAGTACCATTCAAGAGGCTGCTGTTTCTCAACTGTACATTTTGGAAGCTGTGTTAATCAGAAGCTGTTTGAAATGCATGAGATTTCTGAGATATCTCCTGCGCCCTGCTGGGCTTTGTGTTTCTTCCTTAATGCTAGGACCACACTTTTGCTTACTGTGGCCATCGTGTGCTCTAGAATCTGGTCTTGTAACATCATCAGACTTGGGATTTTTTTGCTTAAAATTTATTTGGCTCTTTGGAAATTTTTGCCTTTCTACAAGTTTAAGGACTATGCTTTTCTTGCTTGATGGGTATTTGCATTGAATCTGTAATTACTTTGCATAGTATGGATATTTCAACAACATTAATTTTCCCAATACATGAATCTTAGTTTTTTTGCCTTATTTCTTTAATTTCTTTTTTCAGTGTTCTGTAATTTTCATTATACAGGTCCTCCATTTTCTCAGTTAAGTTGGTTTAGGAATTCAGTTATTACCACCATGAATGAGAGTGCTTTCATAATTTTTTTTTACCAGAAAATTTATCATTGGTATATAAAAATACTACTCATTTTTATACATTGATTTCTTTCCTGTAACTTTATTATATTTATTAATCAATTTTAATAGTCTTTTAGTGTAGTCTTTAGATTTTTCTGTATATATTTTTATAACATATACAAACAAAGATAATCTGACTTCTTCCTTTCCTATTTATATGCCTTTTATTTCTTATTTGTCACTTGGGTTAACTCTGAGTACTATGCAGAATAAAAGCAGTGAAAAAAAAATAAAAAATAAAAGCAGTGAGACTGTTTGTTCTTATTTAGCTCCAAACATTAGACAAAATATTTTTTTCTCATTCAGTATGATGTAAAATCATTTTAATCTACTTTAAAAAAAACTGCCTGGTAGAACAAGAGAACATATACATGAATAAATATGGAAGACTGGACGAGCTTCATTATCAAAATTGATCTAACTTATACAGACAAACTTTTTGTATATTCAAGAAACATGACAAAGTTGGCTTTGCTTTGGGCAATTAAAGCAATCTCAAGAAATTGTAAAGGGTAAAGTCAGGGTACAATTTTAACTATAGGAAAATAGGAAATAGACCACAAATTAAGAAGGAAAAATGTTGCATCACTCTTCATAATAGCTAAGAATTGGTCCAGGTGCCCACCCCCAGGTATAGATACAGATGTAGGTACAGATGCAGATATAGATGTGGATGTTAATGTGGATGCAGGAGGAGACATACACATAGATGTAGACTTAGATGCAGATACGTCTATAAAGAAGAACTAGGTGAGATAGGAAGACATTATGTGCAATGAAATAGAATAAGCAGAAAGACAAACACTGCATCATTTCCCCATGTATTGAAGCTAAGAAAGCGCCAACGCGAATATGGAGCAGTGACTGCTGGAGCTTGCGCGGAGCCTGACGGGAGTGGGGTGGCCCGGGCCAGTACACAGAAGTGCGGTTTCCTCAGGGCCTGTTGCACATGCATGGGGAAAGTGACCTGGAAACTTGCATGCAAGTACAATTAGCTCACATTGTGCAAGAAAATAATACAAAACTATCAAAATGAAATAAAAATGAATTAGTGGGAAATCTTTAATTTGTAAGAAATGAAAGAAGACAATTCTGAATAACTCTTGTGCCAAACAGAGAATAAAAATAGAACTTGAATAATTGTTGAGGTTAAAGACCAAGAACAAAACTTGTATAATGCAATGAAATACCACATAAAAGGAAACACATATCTTTAAATATGAGCTACCAAGTCGCTTTTAAAAAATAGGTCAATTACAATTTATTACAACAGGATTGTAAACAAATTAAATTAAAAATATCCTTTGAAGTAAATGTCTATGAATAAATATTCTTTGAAAATTGACCAAGACACGTTTACTGAAAACTAAAATATTATTGAGAAAAAATAAAAAATAGCTGTGGCCAAGAAACTGGAGCCACACACCATGTTTGTGGATAGAAAATTCAGGATTGTCATTATACTAGCCCCTCTCCATAACATCCTTGATCAACAGAATCAGTGCAATGCGAAATCCTGAAGATATACACAATACAACAGGCCATGTTAGTTAAGGTGATGTGATCGCAGCATAAGGCTAGACGTATGTCCATGGAACAGACTTGCATGTGTATAGATTCCTGATTTCTGATAAATCAATGAGACTTGTATGATTACATAAAAAATTTGAAACATGTGTTATACTTAATGCCACATTCCAAACTTCCCTGGAGGTTACCTTGGCGACTAACAGATACTGAAGTACATTGGCCCAGGCGAGCACTATCTGCTGGGCATTGGTACAGAAATGTGCCTGGGTAATTTGGGTAATATCCCAAGTTGGGGAAGTATTCTTCAAGTTAACAGTGACTAGAGAGTTTGCCATAGTTGAATAGTAAATAAAATATTCATCAGGCGTTGACTGGAAGAAAACTTAATTGAATTTGTGCTACAACCAGTCCTAAATGTTCTGTTTAGAAAGAAATTAGTGCATAATCATTTGTGTTCCTGTTTTGGTTCTATAGTCCCATACTCTAACTACAACCAAAGCCTCTTACCTCATATCTTTTTGTTTCAATTTTAATTTTCCATAATGCTGTTGATTTGCCACTCACAGCCTTAACAGCCATTTTTTTCAGTGTTTGTGCATAACCATGAACTCTCCTTAGCACTGTAGGTACATCACCACCTTTTATCCTCACAACAGTCCAGTGAAGAGGCACAATCAATCTTCCTGTGTCACAGCAGCAGATTCCTCCATGAAGACTTAGCAGAGTGCATTGTCCAAGCTGGCACAGTGAACAAGCAGTGAAAGCAAACCTCAAGCTCCTAGAGTCAAGCTACTGACCAGCGTCTGACCATCACTCCAGTCAGCTGTCCTCCACTCCTCAGCCAGAAACCAGACTCCCAGGGCCATGCATGGTGAAGTTTCAGGACAATGGGAACAGCCGCTGGTGCCATGAGAGTTAGATCCACTAGCTGTCACGTCCTTTCTTGGGAATCCCATCGACATGTCTTTAGATAAAGGCAGTAGACACACTTGTGCTTGCTTCTGTATTTTCAACTATGTAGTTCTCCCCCCCCCACACACACTATTTATATTCCTGCAATATGGACAAGAAGGAACCAAATCACGTGTCAGGTGTCCATCAAAGAAGAAAGCTTACGCTTCTGTAGAGATGATGAAGAGGCTCCTAGCTTCCTGAAGAGGGCGGGAGCCTCCTGATGCCCTGGAGAAGCAGAATTTCTGATGAGGAGGGAGGAGGCTGTCAGTGATCAGAACGAGGGCCTTGTCTACCAAGCACCCCAATAGTAATGGAAGCTTAGATGGCAGCACCATGACCCATGGGCCTGAGGGCTCTGCAGTCTGTATCTGATGGGGTTTTCTTGAGTCACTTGGTGTTTTTGTTTCTAAACATTTCCCCAAAACTTTGAACTTGACATGACTGAAACAATTCTCCCATGTATAGAAAATATAGACCTTTTCATTGTTATTGGATGCAAATGACACAAGGAGGGAGAGTTTGGTCTCATCCTTGGTCCTCTGTACCTGGTCACCGTGTCAACTTGCCTGCCCTGCCCATTGTCATGATTTTTCTGTTTTTCACATCGCCTATCCAGAAAGAGTTCTTCTTGCACTCAAATGCTTACTAAAAAGCAGGAAACACAGGGTGCCACCTAAGCACCAAGAAAAAAAATATTTGCAAGACTCTGGAATTCTAAGAATAAATATTACTTATGCAGCACCTTTTCTTTCTAGGCATGGGTGCTAATAAGTATTTTTGCTTCCATGGTGTTATTTTAGTCTCATTACAAACCTATCAGGTTTATAATATTTGTCTCCCTACTGCACAGACAGGGAAGCAGGTCCAGAGTAAGCAAAGAGCACAGCTGGGGTGAAATCCAGAGAGCGTATTCCTGGAGCCAATCCCCTTAACCATTGCGCCACACTTTCCATGCACTCCCAGTCTGGGGCTGCTTCCACTCAATTCACCGGGCAGCTAGTTTCAAACGTGTAAATATATTGAGCCATTTCCAAGAGGGATGTTGTTTGCTAAGTGCTGTCTATAAGCAGTTTTCAGGCTACTCTAAAGCAAAGTAAATTAACACAGGTAAGGACAGGAGCGATACATTATCAATCTCTATCAAGTTCACCTATGAATCCCAAATAGATAATGGGAGAGAACATCTTGATGGTGCTCTTTATAGTACCCCTCCTCTTTTGCATGCTCAAGATAAGCATTCATTATTAATGTTCTGATTGCCTACACTTGTTTTGCCCAATACCATCAAGTAGCTAAACACCACTGTCGCTTGAACTTATTTTCACTTATCATTTAAAAGCAAAGGCATTCTTGAAAAAGGCCACATAGCCAAGTCAGCTAAAGCTCCAAAACCAAACTTGCAATCCTCAACAATACTACAAAGAAACACTTCTGCCTCTATTTTATTGTAAGCAGTTATCATGCAAATTGATGGGTTTTCTCCACCTTAATAAAAACTCTGCTAAGTCATCATGGTGGCGAGTCAATATGGTGCAGGGCACTGGAGGTCTCGTACCATGCTTTGCCTTCCTCCTCTCTGGTCAAATTATAACTTCCTACCTCCTTTTCACAATATCCTACTTCCTAATTCCTGCTTATTGCCCAATCACCATCTGACACATCAGGCAGACTGTCTCCCTGAGCCCCACCTCCATCCTGGTCCTACATAGCCTTTGTTCCCCCAGTGAGGCCCTTAGAAGCTTGTCTTTCCTTTCCTCTGATCTTCTCAGTGTCAGGCCTCATTTATCTTCCTTGTCTCTTTACTGTGTGGAAAAACCTAACACAATCCTTCTTGACACACTGAAAATCTGCTTGTACTAAATTTCCAATTCTGTTTAGTTCCACATTTTTAAAATTATCATTATTATTATTATTAATTTGATACAGGGTCTCACTACACGGTTCATACTTGCAGTGATCCTCCTGTCTCAGCCTCCCCAGCACTGGCATTATAGGTGTGTGCTTGGCGTGGGGCCAGCATGCCATGTGGTACTGGGGATCAAACCTGGGTCCTTGTCCTTGCCAGGCAGGCGCTTAGACTGCTGAGCTATCTCCCCAGCCACGCTTAAGTTCTTTAGTGCCACAAAAGTAGTATGTTAACATTCTAATTCTTGTCTCTTTATTAAGAACTTTTCATAGGTTAAGCCTTAAGTTTATTCGTGTATTATTGGTGCCACAGCTCTTAGTGGGCAACCAGCACTTTACTCTTTCTTTGTTAAGTAAATGAACAAGACAGATCTCTGTGCCCTGCAGTGGCACTTGGTAAAGGTGCACTGAACACTTATGTAACTCTGGTAAAGACATCGAACACGTGGTATTAATACCCATCACACTTACCTACTGAAGTTTCCTGTGTAAATACTCATAAAAAGATGATGTTGACCCAGGAATGCAGGCCCGGTGAGTGAGTGAGACCACCCAGGCCCTGCGCATCTTCATTCAACCCAGAGTGCAGGCCCAGCAAGGAACACTTCAGCAGAACTCCCTGCAAAGAGGCTAGAGGCAAGACCCACCCAGCTGGTTCAGAAGCAGAACATCTTGCCGGAGAGACACAAAGGGTTCAACTCTAATGGCTGCAGCAGAAAGAAGTGGAGCACAGCAGCCAGATCCAAACAACATCCACCTGGAGGAATCTGAACTTCGTAGATCCGGACCTGGTGCTAAGGTAATCACTCTATCTAAGCTCTACACCAAAGGTCAGAAGACAGTGGTATACAAAATGACAAAGAGAAGGAACAAAATGCAGTCTCAGGCCCCAAGTCCACCCAGTACAACTGCAGAAGACACTAGCACTGAGGAGACTGGAAATCACACATCAGATATCTCTGAAATAATAGTGCTGACAGTAAAGAATCAACTGCAGAAAGGTATAGAAGAAATCAGATCAGAAATAATTTCTGAACTAAAAATTGTAGTGGTAACTATAATCAAAGAAGTATTAAGTACTTCTAAAGAATACACTGATAAAAAAAACAGAGCAGAATATAAAAATGAGGTAACCTCTGAATAAGCAATTTAGGAAAGAAATAGAATGTATGAAACAGGTTCAAAGTGATATACAGGA
This sequence comes from Octodon degus, assembly GCF_000260255.1. NCBI lineage: Eukaryota > Metazoa > Chordata > Mammalia > Rodentia > Octodontidae > Octodon > Octodon degus. Next base: position 5,565,290 of record NW_004524618.1, read on the forward strand.
AATTAAAACCTCAATCACAAGCTGGCAAAACCGTTTGCGTGAAAGTGAAGATAGACTTTCTGACCTAAAAGACACCATTGCAGCTAGTGAAAAAGTAAGAAAAGATCTCTTTAAAACAACTAGGATGCAGGAAAACATAATCCAACACCTGCAAGACAATGCAAAGATGAACAATGTGAGACTAATAGGCATCAATGAGAAGGAAGGAGTCAATACAAATGATATAAAAAGAGTATGGCCAGTCCTAGCCCAGGTCCGGTGAGTGTGCAGAGAGCTTCCTGCTACCCTGCACCAGCAGGACCAGTCCCAGCCCAGGCACAGTGTGGGCCGGACCCTCTCCCAGCCCCTTGGGCCGCCCCCCACCACTCCGCAGTGCCTCCCCCACCCCGCCCGCCGA
>NW_004524618.1:5574121-5581390 GCF_000260255.1 Octodon degus
AGCTCCTTATTGTTCATCGAGGAGCATACTGCAACTTCTCTTGCCTTTTGAATTATGCTCTTTGTTATTTCCTATATGCTACTTCTGGAGGTATTAAAATATTTCAAGTTTGTATAACTAGAAAATCTTACTTTTAGTTTTCAAAGGTATGTTTGCTAAGTATAAAATTCAAAGAGAACAGATCTTCTCCTTCAGACCTTTAATTAATCTAGTTTCTTACACTCTTGGTCCTTTTTTTTCTTTCTAATGTGGAATAAGATGCTATTTAATTTTGTTCTTCCGTAGCTAATGTTTTTATGTATATGCGTTAATGATTTTTTTCTTTACAAGAAGTTTTGGACAATTTCATTTTTGTGCATCTTGGTATGATTTTATTTAAATGTCTTTGCAAAAGTTCATTTTTCTTGGAAATGGGGTATTATAAGTTGAACTAAATCAGAAATTTTAAATCTTTTTTAAAAATGCTTGAAACTATTGTTTGAAGCAAGATACAATTCCCCTATGATGAATGCTATCACTATGTATATATAAAATGTACCAATAAAAAATTCAAGGAAAAAAATTAAAATTAAAAAAAAAGATGTTGTTAAGAAGTTTCGATGTTCCATGAGGCAGGAGTAGATAAAACTGGAGATGGATTGTTTCAGTAGAACAAGGAGCCAAGCAAATAATATGATACGTTATGAGGTAAAGAAATGAATACAGACTAGGGCCAAACGTCCAAGATAACTGTTCCCAAAGCAAGGCTGGTGGCACTCAGTCTGTGTATAATATGGTAGGTACTGGTCACATGGCGGTAAACACATAGGCTATAGGGTCTAGGATGGAAGAGCCAGCACTGAGCATATTTCACCATCTGAACCACAAAGTGTGGGGCAGAGCACTTGGTTTTTCTCAGCTTCACTCTTGTATCTGGTAGTAGAGCGAAGAGTACCTCACAGAGCTGCTGGGAGGATCAACTGAACCAATATGGGGTGTGACCATTAATCTTCCATGCTAATTTCATTGGATTAAGATGGCCTAGCATTACTAGAGGATGCTCCTCGGTGGGTACTGTGGCCATGGCCTGGTCTGGTGAGATCATATGTGGCCCCACCTTCTCCTCTCAGGGCACTGTTCTGTTTCACTTCTTGGCCACCATGAGCTAAGTAGCTTTGTTTTACCTTGAAGCCATCTAACTGTGGATTAAATCCCCTGACACTGAGCTAAATTAAACCTTTCCTCCTTTAAGTTGTGTTAAGTACTATGTCCTAGAAATGGGAAAACTAACACACATGGAAATGATAGCATATTTTCTAACTCTTTTAGCAACTTTCCCTTGCTGGACACAATACCAGACACCACAATTTAAAAGAGCAGAGATTTAATCTGACTTATACTTCCTGTCCTTGGTTGGCTAGCCCCAAGGTAGAGACTTAAGAGGTCACACAAAGACCCCAAAGCCACACTTGTATGACCCACCCGGAAACACCCAGGAGACTGATCTGCCAGTACCTGAGGCAGAACACAAAGCCAACAGAGGTTAAGCTCTATTGTGGTTTGTAATTTCCAAACTTCACATAGCAGCTGTGTTTGCCCAGAATCTGACACTTGTTAAATGTAAGACTGATGGTTATGATGGTAATGAAGTTGATGCAGAGTTATAATGCAGAAGGATTTCTATTTTGTTACACTTCATTAATATTTTGGATCTAAAGCAATAACAGGATGTTCAAGATGTGTTGTTATTCGAATAAGGAAAACATTAGGACAGAACTGGCTCCAATTCATAGGCAGATAAGGAAATTGGTTTAGCCATAGCTGGATTCAGACCTTGACCCTGTTACCTCCTGGCTCATGCTCTTGAGCTAGTCTTCCAGCTGCTCTGTTTTGTGCTGGTGGGTGAGGTAGCATACACAGTCACACATCACCCTTTCCATCCCATGGTCCCTCTGTGCACAGTGTGACTATTCTACTGGGCCATCACATGTTCTTTCTGTATCTCTGTTCATAGAGTACAAACTCGATTCTGCATGGAGGTGACTTGTTTCAGTATATAAAATGTCCCAGCTACTTATATTCTGGTCTGTCACAGAGCATTTCCTCTTTGTGGGTGACAAAGATGGTTGGTAGAGAATGACAGTACAGTAAGGCAGATGGCCAAGGAAACTGGGCAGGCCTGGTACTGGAGTGAATCTTCTTTTCAGATTCTTCTTTACTGTTTAAGAACCTGGAGCTCTTGTTTACTTTTCTTTTAGTCCCTTGGTGAATCCCTTTTCATCCCTTTCCTTTTGCAAGAGCCCTGCCTCTGACGGCATAAGAGTACATTTTGCGCTGGGCACGTAGCGCCCTAAGTGGGGTTAGGGGCTCGCAAGTGGGTGATGACGATTCACAGATTTTCTATTCTCTGCCTCTTGCATCAGGACTTTTCTTGGTTCAGGGCTTTTTTCCTACCTAAAATGTGATCACTCAACTGAAGTGTCACTAGGTTTCTGTCTTGTTTTCATAGACACAGCAAGTGAGAACTACAGTGAAGCTAGTTTTCATTTTCTGCTCAGATGAAGTACTCCTCTGACTTCTTCCTAGCACGGAGCATCCTTGCCCAAGCCTGGCTCACCCTGCATCACCAATCTGGGCTGAGTAGGGCTGAAGGGTTCCGAGTGCCGACCAACAGCAGCCCCAGGCGCTAAAGTGGTCTCAGGGAAGAGCATCTCCGGTCGGGAACTTCAGACTTCTGTCATTTAGGAAGTAACATCAGGCTCTGGGAAGTTAGCCACGTTTCCTCAATCTCTTAATTTTCTGTCCTGCCCAGAGGAGTCTCTCAGCAGAAGCAGCCCATCACACTCGGCAGGAGCCTGTTTTCACCCATCCGCACCAAGATCATCCCGTCTGCTTCCTCACTCAGGCCCTAAAAGTAAGCTGTAGCTTGTTCCACTCTAAATAACACAACGACAATAACACACGATGTCTTTAGTTGGTCACAGAAGCACCAGCAAGGAACACTGTCGCTATCCTGGTTTCAATGAAATATTTAATAATATCTTTTTGCTGTTCTTGGCAAAAAAGAAAACTGATCCTGTATGTAAGGTCTAGTTTACCATTACACTCCACATGTAAAAACATTTCCATCTTAATCTTTTTCAAATAACCTGTGCAATAGCCGTGACAGTTGAGTGAAAAACTGCTCTGGGGGTTGCCACTAGACAGTGAGTGAACACAGGCTGCCACTCTTGGCTAAGAGTGTCACCCCCACACAGGTGCTGTAGATGCCATCTCACCGTGATGTATGAAATCTCCCTGGGAGAATGACCTTGAACCTGCTACATCCTCTTTCTTTTCTTTCTTGGAGAGAGTTGCTTTCTCCTAAAGGAAGACAGGACTGTCTTTGGAGTGGCTGTGCTCTAGGAGCAGAGCTCGGCCGGCGTGCCTCAGCAAAGCCCTCCACTTGTTCGCTGGCTGCTCTTCCATGCACGTAACTCTGCCCTTCTCTTCATGGGGGCCTCCATCTCTATGGAGAAGCAGAGGAACACAAAGCCACGAGAACTCAGAAGGCCGCACCAGGAGCCATGCAGGGTGGAGCTCCCAAGGGCTCTGAGGCTCACTGTCAACTTTGCTTCTCCTTAGAACAGACTGGTAAGCCAGGTATGGTAGTGCACACCTGTAATGCTAGCACTTGAGAGGCTGAGACAGGAGGATTGCTGTGGGTTCAAGACCAGCCTGAACTGCATAGTAAGACCCTGCTTAAAAAAAGAAAAGAAAAGAAAGAAAGAAAACAATAGGTCTATCATAGAGTATTTTCTTGGGATAGAAAGTTCTCTGGGTTAGAATTATTTGTGCAAGGCTATTTTACAAATTTTAATGAGTGATGCTATATAGAAAAATAAATATCCTTCTGTGTCCAAATTTCTATGTAAGCAAAAGTGAGGACATATGGCAATTTGAACTTTACAGTCTCTCCTCTGAATTCCAGCATATGACTATATTTTGGAATTAATGATGTAACCCAACTCTCGAAAATAACCTTGAATTTCCATGACTTTATCCTTAAAAGTGGTTTCTAGGCACTATTTGAATTTTATGTGATAGAAAATGCATTCTGAACTGGTGCATCTTATTTTTTGATAGATACTCGCAATAAAAGTTTCTTCACATGACCTGATAATCCTTTGATAGCAGTATGCAATGGGTTGGCTACATTTTGGGAAAGGTGGACAGTCCAATGTACTTTTTTTATTTTTATTTTTTATTAATTTTATTGAGAAACAAATAGAAATGAGGAAGTGTCAAAATGAATTAGTGGGACAGTTTCAATAATTAATACATCGCATATTATTGTCTTCATTGTGGTTATTAATAGTACAAAATGCAGATATAATATCCTGTCCAAACACTATTAGTACAAATCTTTCTTCTCACTGAATTAAGAGAAAATACCTGTATAGCTATCCTAACTATTTTGTATACACAGATACAAAGTGTTCCTTCATTTGTTTCCCCTTTTTTATTTAGTTTTGTCAGAGATGGCTATTCCATTGCCATTTTAATATTGTAGGTGCATGAATTCGGCAAAATAATCCAATCTAGTCCTGATGGATTTACAGCTGAATTTTAAAAGAAATTTCCACAAGATATAATCTCTACTCTCCTCAAACTCTTCAACGAAACTGAAAAGGAAGCAATCCTCCCAAAGTCGTTCCTGGAGGCAAGTATTATGCTGATACCAAAACCAGGGAAAGACCATAGCTAGAAAAGAGAAGTTACAGGCCAATCTCCCTCATGAACATAGATGCAAAAATCCTCAATAAAATCCTACCAATGTATTTAAACAAGAAATTTTTAAATTACTGTCTGGAAAAGAGCAGTAAAGGTCAAAAAAATAGAATGTAAAAAAAAAAAAAAATCCTGAATACTGACATGTCCCCAATCTTGAGATAGATTCAGAGAACCAATTTTCCTGTGTCCCTAGGAAGGTCACGGCGAAGGCCAGCCTGTCCTGATGTCCTGACGGGATGCGCCCCACCTAGAAAGCTTCTGCAGTCGCAAAGCTGAGAGCCCCGAGGAGACAGTGATGTCTTGTTGACACACCCATTCAATGACCAAAGCTTACTGCAGGTGTCTGAGATTCAACAGCAGATGCAATAGAAGTGGTTTCCCACACAGGATTCTACAACCCCTGACAAAATCTGGAGGAGAACCTATGAAAAAAAAAAAAAAAAAAAAAAAAAAAAAAAGAGAGATGGGAAACATCCCGAATCCATTAAACTTCAACTTGAAATAACTGAGATGACACAGAAGTGCCTGATTCTTCTCAGGAAAGACTAAGACTATACATTCTGACATCATCTTCATGTGTTCTGACCTTGAGCACAGTAGAGGTTCAACGTGGAGCTTAAGGAAAGTCTTAAGCGTAAAGGAGATGTTTCTGTACATCAGAATATGTCTCGGAAAACGTTATGCCTGATATGTGTCGAATTAAATTGACCTCCCTGAAACTTACCGTTATTGATCTTTATTGTACCTTCTGGAGCCATTAAAAATATCCCTTTCCACATGAAAGTCCAAAAGAGATTGAAGGACAGCTCTTAGGCTTTCTCTGAGCCAGCTCTTTTCTATGATGTGCATGGTCACAATAAGCCAGCACATAATCTTATTGCCTCGCTCCTAAAGCTTTGAGAGTGTTGGCTTCTCGCAGCCCAGTCCGTTTTCACAGAACCCTCAGAGAAGGGTGCGTGGTGACCACTCCCCTGGGGTTTTAAAAGCAAGAAAGCTTTCCTTGACTCCCACTCTTAAGATTTTTTATTTGCTTGGGTCATGGTAGAACTCAGAAACATATGCTTAAAATTTAAATGTAACAGTAATGTGAAAATTCTCTTAAAGGTTGAAAATACAGATCTGAATAAAATAGATAATGCTTGGTTAGGTCAGACACACAAGTCCATTTTCCTTTGTCTAGATATTTCTTTTCCACGTAAGCTGCCCAATATGCCATTTTTTCCTTAGAACCCATCTATCCAATTAGATCACGCAATTGGGCTGTCTCCTCCGTCCCTGCTGAATAAATTATTGACTCGCCACAAGGAGTATGTATTAAAAGCCCTCTTTGTTGCCACAGTGTCCAGGACTTGGTGTCATGCTTAGTGCCCCACACAAAGTTGATATACATGTGCCAATTGATGGAGAAATTTGTGCTCTGGTTAGAGAGATTTATAAACAGCTCCAGCACGATGGATGAGTCAAGTTCTTTGCATAGCAAACTGCAGTAAGGACGCTGGGAGAGCACTCAGACCGTGGAATTCACTACAGTTGGGCAAGAAGTTAATGTAGAGATGCTGAAGAAATAGGCTGAATCAAGCAGGAAGTTAGGTATGCACCTGAAGCTGGAAACTCAGACTGCAATCAAAGGGGAAGCCGCTTGTTGCCCATTCTTGAAATAGCTGGCCATCGAAATATCGTGCTTCTAACACAAGAAATAAACACCGATCCCAGGGTAGTTAAACTGTGTGTCGCAATCTAAAATGCTGTCATGTCCGCCTATGTGATCAGTGTTTTACAAATTACAATGATGAAGGGATTCTAATTCCACAGGGTGGCAGTGGGAGTGAGACTCTGCAGTTCTCCCAAGCACCCCTTGCAACTTGCACTGCTGCCCCGGAGCATGTATTCAATAGAAAAGCAATTCAGACACCCGGTGGGAGAAAAGAAGGCTCTATGTTCAGCAACTGGGCAAGAAAAGCCAATCCTCTGAAGATCAATCAAAGAACACAGTCCTGAAAGTCCTTGAGTCAATCCCTGTCCCTGCTCAACTGCACAGTGGAAAGGTGTGCTAATTGATCCTAATTGACAGCCAAATCATCATCAACATAAATTGTTAAAGAAACTCAGGGGGAGTGAAGGGTTAGCTCAGTTGTCTAAAGCACTTTCTTGTGCAAAATCAGTCAGGGGCAAGGGACTGCGATTCGATCCCCAGCACCAGACCTGCCCTTCTCAAGTTTTGGGCTGGCATGATAGCTCACTGGACTAAAGCACCTGCATAGGCAGAGCACAGGGCCGGGGTTTGATCCCCGGGCCTACCATGTGGGCCCTGCCCCCTGTGCACGCTGAGATGCCAGTTGAGACTGGGTGTGGTGGTGCGCACCTGTAATCCCAGCACTTGGGAGGCTGAAAATGAGAATCACTATGAGTTTGATCTAAGTAGTGAGAGTCTATAGACCCTGTAGACCCTGCCCTAACTATGGGAGAGAGAGAGAGAGAGAGAGAGAGAGAGAGAGAGAGAGAGAGAGAGAGAGAGAG
>NW_004524618.1:5581490-5710391 GCF_000260255.1 Octodon degus
AAGAAAGAAAGAAAGAAAGAAAGAAAGAAAGAAAGAAAGAAAGAAAGAAAGAAAGAAAGAAAGAAAGAAAGGTTCAGCACATAAAGGAGCTCTCGCTGGCTGGCGACCGTGCAATCTCCCATGTGCTCACGCATCAGTCCCTGCTCCTGTCACCATCCTGAGCTGCCTAGTGGGAGGTCTCCATTTTCCATTCCATGCCAGAGAAGCTGCAAAGAGAAAGTGTAAATATGGCTCTGGTACGTGATTTTTAAGGCCCAGTCACAGGCTCGCTCCTTAGCTCCCATTCTCTCTGGCTCATTCAGCCTGCACAGGGATTCCTAAGCATGTCGGGGAATCTTGGAACAGATTGGAACAAAGCCTTCTATCCAATTTTGCTGTGGATTTCAAGTAGCAGTGTGAGCTGGCCTGGGCAAAATGCCCCTAGAAGTCTGCCTCTGTTCACAGTGGGAAATCTATTCAATTTTAAATGCATCAAATGTTCAATGACATATCACTGTTTAAAACTCAGAAAGGCTACTTCCAGAGCTTCACAGGCTTATTCAGCTTCTCTACTCTTTTTGCTATACAAATGGCTATCTGATTACTGTTACCCAGCTTGGCATCCAGCCTTTTCTTGGGCCTCATAATAGAATGTTAAACTTTCTCACTGTGGTCTATGTTCCAAGAATATTATGATTGGCTTTATTAGCAGTCTGCACTGTGCAGTGGGGCCCACCGCCCTAACGGAGCGTGTGAGAAGCGCAGAGGGCAGCTCCACACCCTGCACATGCTCTTCCAAGTTTTCTGGACAATGAACATAAAGTCTTACGTATGATCCCAGTACAAGCCCATGTTTGCATTAGACGTGATAGAATTTTCTAGGTGACATTCATCATTGGGTACTGAAACAGAAGGAAGAGGACCATATTTATTGAAAATCTGTCAGACTAGATGTTGGAAGTCATTTCTGTGCTGTCTAAGAAAGAGCCTGTAGTCGGTATTTGGGGTTGGAAATCTCCAGACACTTTATTACCCCAGAGCACAGAGAAAGTAAGAGTGACAAAATCTACAGCACATTAATTCAGAGACGCTATCCTGTCTTCTTCCTGAAGAAAGCCAGAAGCGATAATGTACCAAGCAAGCACACTCTTGAGTGGTCCATGTTCAGTCCCCACAACATCTTAGGTGTTTTCTGCTGATTTAATGAACAAAGAGGAAGAAACCTCTCACAGGCACAGTTTGTCATGTGATAATGTTATTTCTTCTCCACATCTTTAAAGTTAAATAATACAATATAAATGCAGCTTAAACAGGGTTTGGAATTTTCAGCTGCATCAACATGATTGATCAGAAGTAAAATATATTTAAGACCAAAGTGAACACAGAGACTAGTGGGTCCCTGAACCTAGTGACTTTTTTGATTCATCTGTTTTTGAGGTGGTGGAATTATCTGACCACGAGTAAGTTGTAACATCTGGACAGACAAGTCATGTGTTGACAGAGAACACAAAGACTGGCTGGACATGAAGATGCCACCGCAGAAGTCCGGCAGATTCATAAGGTTGTGGGGCATCTGATGGGCTGCTGCCCCCACGCACAAGCCTGGGGAATGCGAAGCAGGTAGGCACAGTCAGCTGAAACAGCGTTCATCTTTTTCTCATGGCCTTGCCGTCCCGCCTCCACTCCTTGATCCTTTTCCTTTTTTCTTTTATTATTTTTTTAGGGAAGGGTCATACAGGATGTTCAGGGTCTCACTACTGGAGCAGAGTTGAAGTGATCTGCCTGTTTACAGTCTCCCAAGAGCTGGGATTACAGGCGCCCACCACCACACCGGTCTCAATTACCGTCTCAGCGCATCCCGGAGGTGGGGCAGGCACTGCAGGTCCGGGGATCAAACGCCTGGCTCCTGAGCTTGCTTGCACACTCTTTAATCCGCTGAGCTATTTGGCCAGCCCTACCTTGATCTTTTTCTAATCTGAAGATTTCTCCACTTTCTATTATCCATCTTTACCTCTCTTTTTTGGGGGGGGCTGGCTTAGCCCACCCAGAGGGGTGGCACAGCCTGTAGTGCCAGGGATCGAACCGCGGTCCCCCACTGCTGCCTAAGCTTGCCTAAGCAGGTGCTTTAGAGTGATGGGGTATCTCACCAGCCCCCCATCTTTACCTCTTTATTTTGGAGGTTTCTCATAAAAGAAATCATATAATACTTGTGCTCAGATGTCGATTTATGTACCAACTTCCCACCATAAATGTCATTGTCCATTGTAAGCATGTCAAAATAAAATCAAAGGATGTAGAAAAAATAATTTATCTGAAATGAGCCAATTAAAGGTTTCCTCCCTTTCCTTTCCAAATAGCTCTGTTTTTTCATTTTACTTATGCAAAACATTAGGGTACTTTGTTCTTCATTAGCTTCTAAATGATTTCTAGAATCTTGGCTTATCTTGACATGTTGTTGTGGTTTTCAGTTACTCTAGAAAGCATATTCAGAAACACCGATTCCTGCTGTGCTGTGCTCACTACTGAGGGCAACATTCTGTAAGCAGAAAGGTGGGTACTAGCACCCCTCAAGGTAGGCAGCTCGGTTCATGAAAAGCAAAGCTGTGTTTCTTAAAATATTTCCCTTCCTTTTCTTAGTCATTAACTATTGATAAAAAGCCAAACCCGCTTATGGTTTTCAGTTACGCCCTGGCAGAATGTGACCTCTTCTGGGCATGTCGGTAAGCTCAACAGCTACACAGAATGTGGAAGGCAAAAATCTCACCAGCTCCAAACAAACTACAAGGACATTTAGCACCTCGAGAGTAAAAAGGAAACTTCTTCTCCATGTCGTGTGCAAAATAGCCCTATTATCCTCCTGGAGAGCAATGACCTCAGAGGAAGGGAATGACATTCCGAAGGACTTGTTTCATCATCTCATTGTCCCGGAGCCGCAGGTCGAGGAACTGCCAACCTGGCACCTGCGCACCTCCGTGTGCGAAGCTGTGTTTTCTCTACCACTGTGAAAATCAGTCAGTTTGCAGCGGACCCTGCCTGCACTCAGTATGATGGGCTGCATGTGTGAGCTGAAACCTTCTGCGGAGGCACAAATGACCGAGGAGATGTCCCACTGGGTCCTCTTGGCACGAGATCAGCTCCTGGAGACCCTCGGGTGTGCCCTGAAATGCTCCGGGAAGCCTGGCTCTCTCCGGGCGATCACCTGAGAGACACTGCGCAGACTTTTCCTTTTGTAGCTTTACAGGGCAGACGCGGAGTGAAGGCTCACCTCTGTCTCAGCCCACATTTTCCAAATTTACTTGGCTGAGAAGCACTTGCCGAGATTTCTCTTGATGGGTCATGTGCCCTGCAGGTCATGCTTCTGGAAATGCTTGTTTAGGAATGAGAAAAAGATGAATTACATTCTCAGTTCAGTAAGTTATTGGATCTGCATGAATCAGGATGCTATTCCATCTTCACACTGTTAAAATATCAGAACAGTGCTATTGTAAATGATATGCTTTTAAATGTAAAGTTCTCAGTTTACATTACCAGTATTTGGAACAGCAATTGACTTCAGGCACTGAGGTTATATCCTGAGCTCCTAGAGATGTAGCTATTAGTACCAGATTGTTATTTATTAGTATTGCTATTATTGGAGGGCCAGCCAAATAGCGCAGCAGATTAAAGCGCCTGCAAGCAGGTGCGGGGGCTAGGGGTTCCGTCCCTGGCCTGCCGTGCCAGCCTTGCCCCTGGGGTGCACTGAGATGGCAATTGAGACTGGGCGTGGTGGCATGTGCCTATAATCCCAGCTCTTGGAAGACTGTAAATAGGAGAATCATTATGAGACTGATCTAGTAGTGAGACCTTGAACACCCTGTAGACCTTCCCCTAAAATGCACAAAATAAATAAATAAATGTCCTCTAAAAATATTACTATTATTAGTCTTTCTGAGACAGGGTCTTATTATGCAGTGGAGGCTGGTTTCAAGCTCATTCTTTGGCCTAGACTGGTCTTGAATTTGCCTGAGCCCCCTGAGTGCTGGCATTATAGATATGCATTACAAAGCCTGAGTCATTCCAAATTATTTTTTGTCTATAACTTGGAGCATATTTTTTTCACATCTAAGAAGAGAAGTATTTTAGCATTCTTGCATACTTTAGATCATTTCCTTATCTTATTACACTACCTAGGAATTCTACCGTAGAACTGAATAGAATAAATGAGGTGGGACAGCCTTCCTGCCAAGGATGTTGTATCCACAGACTTATCAGTAGGTGTGGTGTCAGATGTGGATTGAGTGTAGGTGCACTTAACAAAGTCAAGGAAGCTCTTTCTTCCAAAGCTGCTGAAGGTTTAAGAAAAAGCATTTTTAGAATTCTGTTAAGTGCTTTTTTCTATAACCCATAATATGATCATAGAATTCCTGACATTCTATACTGCCGGGATAGTGTGTTAGCATCCCATTTTATTTTCCCAAAGAGGAGTTCAAGACAGTGGTACTGTATTTGTTTAAAGTTCTAGCTGTGAAAAGCTGAAACAGCTATTGTTTCTACCTCAAGAAAACTGTTTTTCAACTTTAAATGTAGGAGTCACAGAAATTCTAAACTCTTAGAGTTACCTCTTCCCTCCCTAGTCATTCCTCAAAAAGCCCTCCTTTGTCACCGAGACATTCTCTGCTGATAGAATAAGGTGAGAATGCAACACAGCATTCTGTGCTTTGTTTTTGTTGTTGTTGTTGTTGTTTGTTTTTGGTTTTCTTTATGTATTTAGTACAGGGTCTACTGGGTCGCACTACCCAGATTGGACTTGTAGTGATCCTCCTGTTTTCAGCCTCCCAAGCACTAAGATTACAGGCGCACACTACCATGCCCAGGCTCAATCTCTGTCTCAGTGCACCCCAGGGGCGGGGCCAGCAAGTCATGCTGGGGAACGAATCCCATCCTTGCATCTGCCTAAGCAGGCGCTTTAATCCTGTGCTTGGCTTTTGCATGGTGAGCTTTTTAGCTAGACCTTTGCAAAACTAACATTGCTGCCAAGTTTCTGCTCAATATTTCTGTGATAGTAAATGACAACAAAATCTCTAATTCTTCTTGCATATAGACAAGATACTTCTATTTCTAAAAGGTTTGTGAAAGATTCACACTTACACAGTTTGTTAAGAATTCAAGCAAATTATGAGGAAATACATAGATCTGGCTGGCCCTTAAGCCAGTGTGTATCCTGGGAGTTGCCTGATGTCCTCTCATATGGTATTGTTCCAAGAGATATCTCCCTTTCAGAAGACTCTTGCCCATGGCTCCTAATGTGTCTCTGAATTCCAAAGGAGGACTGGCTCGAAGGAGCATTTCACTACACTGCACACTTGGCTTTCCCTTCAACTGCTGCAGAGGACAGCACTTTCTATTCCATACCCTTCAATTTTTGCAATGGTAATGCCTGCTTGGAGAAAAGAGAATCTTCCTCAATAAGACAAATGTTGCATCTTTTATAGCCTTGAGAGGAAAATACCTCTATTTCTCACTAGAGTAAGCAATTTGCCTAAAATAAGGACGTGGGCTGATCCCTAGCACTGCTGTCATGCCACACTTCCCATCAGGAAGAGGTGTCACAGGTGTCCTCCTGCTTTTCATCTCACCTACCAACATAGCTGGCTCTATTTACCCTCTTCAACAATATTTTCTCTGCAGCACTTGAAACCACAGCATCTGCACACATATGTCCCTAACCACAGATTTTGCTCATACAGAATGAAATGTGCCAGGGATTCTGTCCATGTTCCTTGCCTTGTTTGAGTCAGCTCCTTGAAGAATGGAGCTTAGAACATTTTTGAAGCTATGGTATAAGCAATTAAGCCCAATTAACTCCCTTTTCGTTTCTTTGCTTTTAGATGTATGTGTTTCTCTAAAACCTGGAGATTGAAGAGTACCATTTAATGTCTTCCATCTTAATGTACTTTTATTCTCCCATTAGATGGAATATTTTATCAGTATGATTATTATTTTGGGAGGTAGGCAATATTCCTTTAGAAGCAAAGAAAGAAAGGAAGCCTAATCAAATAAAACACAGAATTCTGGGTTCTACTATAGCATTAGGCTTTATGTCCCAGAGCAGGTCAGACCATACCTTTGATGTATGAAAATTTGTCATTCTTGGGTACATTTCATTTATTGAAATGCTGTTTGAGAGCAACTTTATTAAAGATGCATGACACTGGTACAATGCCACTTTATTTTGTGTCACTGGTTTCGTATAAAATCCTCTCCCAAAACACTTTGGAGAATTGAATAATACAAGACGGGAGAGAGAGTTCTGTATAAATTATCCAACACTATGGCATAAAGAGTAAGTTAAAGAATCACTTAGAAAGCCAACAGCTGAGATTCAGAACCTGAAAGAAATAGGACAGATTTCTCAGAATTATTATGCTTTGTCTAAAATTTATGTAAATTGCTGAAACAGTGAGGAAAACCGTAGTTTCTTGTGGAACATAGTATCAACATTTTGTTAATCAAAACTTCAAACTTCACACTTCTGAGGAAAGTACAGAGTTCTTCCTTGTGTTTTTACTTTGTGAAGAATCTATGAGATATTAATGGAGTTCTTACTTATTAAAATTTAAATTACTTGGCAGTCTCAAAATACAAAGTTATTATCCACATGTAGAAGTGAAAATTGCATGGGGGAACTCATCTCTTCCCATGGTCATACAAGGGGCAAACACTTGCCAATGAGCAAGACCTTGAGGCGGGCCCTCAATTAACTGAGTCCCATTCCTGGTGCTGGCCACTAGCCGAGTAACTTTAACAGGAAGTAGAATTAGTGGGTCACATCTCTCCTTGAGTACACTCCCGCAGGTTGCTAAAATTGCCATACAGTCATGTGCTCTCAATCTTCATCCTAACACAACTTGGGAGCCCCAGTCACGAAACGCAGAGGTAGCTGGCGTAACATCCCTCCTCTAAGAGCGGCTATAAACAACGTTCCTTGTCTCAACGACTTTCCAGGTTTATTGTCTCATTCTAGCCATCATGGAGTGTTGGTCAATACCTCACTGATCAGCTGTGCTGAGGTGATGTCCTCCCTCTTCTCAAGACTTAACATACACACAGGAGCAGGTGGCATGGCAGCTACCACTCGGTGTCACTTTTTTCCTGGCTGGCGAGAACCTTAATTTTTTTCTGGGAGAAAATGTGCCAGTTTCTAAGCGATGGGTTGGTCCAATCCCAAAGTGAAAATTCACTGTGCAGGTTCCCAGCCTCTTGAGGAGTATGAATAAGTCGGTATCTTAACCTGTGAGAAAGAAAAAGTAACCCACTAGCAGTGCTACTGTTTCTCCCCATGTTGCTCCTGCCCTCAAAGTTACTGTGATGACTCTGTCTCTGGTGCCCTTTGGGCAACCCCAGCATAACAGCACAGGAAAGAAGGTCAAAGCGCTCAGGCCTAAAAAGGAGAAAGAAACAATTCAGGCTTCAAAGCAATTATCTTAGATAATTTTCTTATTGCTAAAACAAAATAGCCAACACCCAAGTTAAACGAAGAAATGCTAATCTGGTTTACAGGTTGTAGAAGTTTCAGTCCATAATGGACTGTCTCCAAGGCAGGGTGGCATGTGGCTGAGGGGCAGCCATTCATGGTGATGGAGGACAGCAAAAGCAACACGAGGGAAGCAGCTCATGGTGGCCGGAAGATACTAAAGCAGCAGGAAGAGCAGGGAGAGCAGGCATTTTCTGTCCTTTGCATTGCAGCCGATCTGCCTAGTTTAGGGTGGTGCAAATCTATTCAGTAGGCTGATCCTGTCATCACCCACCCTGCACTCCAGCACCCTTAACCCTCGCATTGCACCGCGAATCTGTCATACATTCTAGATTCAGTCACTTCCGAAAAAGCTCTATCTAACACTATATGAACTTAAAACTGTAAATTAAAACTGCAGGAAGATTTGGAGAGACATCTAGACACCCACCGAACATTCTGCTTCTGGCTCCCTGAAGTCTCGTGTACGTTCCTTTATAAAAAGGCATTTAATCCATCTCTAAGAGCTGCCAAATTCCTAACAGTTTTAGTATTGCTGAAAAGACCACATCCCAAGTCTCCTCTGAGATTTAAGGGAACTCTTAGATGTGAGCCCCATACCAATGAAAATAAAGTTAAAAATAAAGCACATTGGCAACGATAAACGTTACCATTCCACAAGGAACAAATGGGGGTACAAAGCACTGGGACTAAAGCAAGTCCCAAGCCCAGCAAGGCAAGCATGAAGCCCTATATTTCCATGTACAGCCTCATAGCAATCTGTGGTAAGACGTGAATTTCAGAGGGTTTTGGTGGCTATTCCCTGCGGCGCTGCCAGTGGCTGCAGCTCCGTGCATTCTCTGTTGTGCCAGCTCTGCTCACTCCCTGCAGTTTCACTCAGACAATCCACATACCTAGTTTCTCTAGACTTCTGAGCTCTCCACTGCACCTCTGACTTCACACTCCAAGCTTCACACACTGCCCTCCCACAGGCTCACTCCCTGGCTCCAAGGCCGCCTTCTGAAATCTAAGTGGAAGCCGTTCTAACCCTACAACTCTTGCATTCTGCATGTACCTCAAAGCAGTGTAACATGGATGATCCCACGGTCTGCTGACAGCTGGAGTCATGGAGGGGCAGGGTGTGTGGAATAACCACCTGGACACAGAGCAGGAGCACGGAGCAGCACTACTGCCGGCAGCCAAGTGAGGCACCTCACCCTGAGACATCTGAACAGGCTTTCCATTTACTTACCCACTCTGTCCCTAAGGGACTACCTTTTGTTGGTGGGCAGCATCAGGCACGGTTACAGGAGCAGAACAGTAGTTAGGGGACATAGGACCTTCTGGCAGGACTTGCCAGGGCTGTTAAAAGCAGCCATGGGTTGGTAGGTGGAAACTGCAAAGGGAGAGGTGGTTTCTTCCCTAATCCCTTACCCCACTTAGGGCTTCTGTTTAAAGAGCCTCTTACTGACTTTTACTATCAGTGTCTGACTCCAGGCAAATTTCCATTGATTCCTTCTAGCCCACAGAATCTGGGAAATCATTCTCAATCTGTGGTGTTAAGGGCTTACGTTATCAAGGGCAACAGGCAAGAAATAACCAAGCAAGCTCCAGTTGTGGCAGTAAATCCTCTCAGTAAAGTCTTGAACCCCTCTAAAGCTGAGAACCACGCTTCCACAATTCCCCTAGATTATATCCCTTCCAGATTTGGACAGGCACATGAGGTATTTCCTGCAGCCTCTGTGTGATTTCCTCCATTACTTGTCTCTGATCATCTATTTGAGCAGTTAATCAGATTGAACTTTCTGTAGACTCAACCCTTTTTAGCTAGCAGGAGTCTAAGGCTAGTTTATTCTGGTAGACTATTCTGAGTTGGGGTCTGTTATTTAGCCAGAAGATTTAGGGCTGGCATAGTCTCATTTGTTACAATTTCTAGAATGATCCATAGCTGAATTACTCTACTTAACATGCAGTTGGGAATTCAACATCCCCATGCCCCTTCCTTGGTCCAAGTGGCTGGTCTGTAGTATTCAATTATCCTCTCTGGGGTCCACACGTCATCTTTCCAATTGCCTACAGATGTGCCTTTCTTCACACTGAAGGAAGCATATACTGGATACTCTAATAGTTCTCCTTGGCACAAAGGTAGGAGGAAGAAGAGTCATCAAGATGTGGTCTGATAGTCATCAGGATGCGGTTTACTCTCCATCCTAACTGGCAAAGAGGATAAGCCTTATTAGAGCATATCCAGTGCAGACCATTCGAGACTGACCAATAAACCAATGTAGTTGAGTTTGTTTAGCCAGGACTCAGGTCTAGGAATTGGGCTAAGGAATTTATCCTGGTTTTGTTCACTCACCATTCAGTAATCTTGTTACTTTTATTGTAAACCATTTGTCTTAGGCAAGTTATCTCTCCCAAGGGACTAGTGAAGTCTCCTCCCCAATTAGTAAGGTGCGTGTCCTGATGATGCTGGTTTTAACTTTTTATATTACTTTTATTTTTTAAAGAGAATGCAACTTAGAATTAAAACAGAAATACAAGTGATATAGAATTTTATCTAACAAAGTAATATGAATTTCACAGTATTTGCTGCAGTACATAGTGCTGCCTTTCAACCAGTTATTCATATTACCAGATATATGCAAGTAAAATTGGAAGAAGGAAGAAAAAAGAAATATATAAGAAATACATAAGAAGAGAAAAATATAAACAATTGAAAAAGGAGAAGAAAAAATTAAGTATTATCTGCTCATTTCCATAGCCAGCAGAAAGGCACAGTAGAGTTGTCCAAACTATCCTGCTTACATACACAGATAAATCTCTTCCCCCCTGGGCTGGGGAGATAGCTCAGCAGAATAAGCACTTTCCTAGCAAGCATAGGGTCCTGAGTTCAATCCCTGGTACTCCAAATAAATAAATAAATAAATAAATAAATAAATAAATAAATACAAAAAACTCTTCCCCCATTCTCTCTCCTATTGTTCTCCTCAACTCAGTAACTCTTTCCTTTTGAATAAGTTCATTCTCTTTTCTCAGTAAGGGATAGTAAGGAATCTATCCCTTAAGATTCAATTTTTTCTCTTTCAGGATGCTGGTTTTTAAAAACCAGTCATTTCTAACTCTTTGGGAGTTTTTCTTTTCGTTGTCATCCTTGAGTTTTCTGTCCCCTAATACCGTGGTTGTGTTTTCCCTAGGATTCTATCCCTTGACCTCGAAGGGCCACTGGTCTCCCACAAGGATTCCTTCATACACATAAGATGAGATGACATTTATTCAGCAGTTTATACTGTCCACCAGCAACATGAAGAGGATACGTACCACTGGTGAGACCTGAAGAAACGGCTGAGTGTACTGCTCAGAAGGACTGGAACACACTGGAATCTGGATGTGTCTGGGATGAATGCCCATTTCTGGGAAAGACAGTCACCCTCATCTCAGGGTCTGCTTCTTGGCCATTAATGTGGAGACCAAATTGGCTGCCTGCCTCCTACGTGGAGTCCTTGGGATTGCTAGTGGTGAGCTTGAGTGGGTTCCGTTCCCCTTACAGCGCCCGATGATGAGATTCCCCTTCTCCAGGGTCCCTGAGCCCCACCAAGAGGCTCAGGTGGCACAGCACCAGTGGGGACAATAGAAACTTTCTCAGGCCTTATACCCATGCCACACCAGCATCTCTTCACACAGATACTCATCCCAATGTGTGCACTCTCTTTCCCACCATAAACCTACATATGAATAATCCCATGTGGGATTCCACAGAGCAAAGCAAAAGACCTTGAATGCATTCAAGGACAGAATTGCTGGAGAATCAAAAGTGGTCCCTTCACATGCCCTGCCCAGAGTTCTAGCCACCAAGTCTCCTGTGATCTGGGGTCAGAACACGAGGGTCCTGTTCCAGGTCACAGATGGTGCACACTCTCTGATTCCCAGTAGAGGTTCCAATAACTGACACCAGTAATGGGTATGGAAAAACAAAGTGGTCATGAAGGTGATTCAGGTCCAGTGGGGTGGACTGGCTCTGACTCCCTCACATGGTGCCCACCACCTACAACAGCAAACAACAGGGAGAGACACCAATGACATTGCAAGTCTGGCCTGGCTCAGCACGGGCAGGCCAGTGGTCCTGGCTATCGCTGCGTGAGCTCGAGGGGCACAGCCCTGGAGCTTCAGCCTGGGGCTCGACTCTAGCTTTAGAGTTTAGAGTGTGGTGCTGTCTCATGCGCACACAGGCACTTTCTGACACAGTCCACGGACTGCCATCCACCTACGGTGGTGCAAAGTGCTCTGCTCTGTGCTCTCAGTGCACGGTGGGACTTGCTTGGGGAATACTGAGAGTGGCCAGCCTGCTCTTGGAGCACCTCTGAACTGGGAACCATAAACTTGACAATGGTTCAGTTGTCTTCCAAATACCATCTGGTCCCCTCTGTATGTGTCCTCCTTAGACAGGCAGCAAAGGTGCATAGCTGGCCATGCAGTGGACCTCCTACGGACAAGAACTTGTCTGACGGCCACACTCAGCAGAGGTTTGCCGACTGGCTTCACTTCTGTTCCATGCTTGGGGGAGGCCGGCTGCTTTGAGCAGTCTTACTGGATTCCAGTTTGCAGGCCAGTGCACCAAGTGAAGTAGGAGCTGGATAGGATATCTAGAAGGTCACCCAGTCATGAAGAAGCAAAAAGCGGTGTTCTTGAGAGTGAATCAACAAGGGTTTGGTGACACCCTGCTAGTGCTGAGCAGGGTTTTTGCTTTTACTGTCTCTTTGCTACAGAGCAACCTTTCACTGGAGGGCAGTGTCAGGTTAGTTACAGAAGCAGAACAGTGATTAGGAACATGGGAACCTCAGAATTTTCCAGGACCAATACTATGCTGTCTTGCAAAAGCAGCTGTGGGTTGTTGCTACATAATGGAAAGCGGGATGGAGAAGGTGATTTCCTCCCTCATGGTAGTAGCCAGGCTTCCCTCCCGCTTAGCTGCAGGGGTGACCTTGGTTGCTGAGCCCGCTCAATCCAGGTCTGAGGAACAGATTCTCTAGAACATCACTGCTTTAGGACATCGGATGCTGGGGCTTTCCTCTCACAGCAAAGCGTTTCGCTTCTGCAGTTCTGACGTTGCAGAGGCTGGAACCCTGCCGCTCCTTGTGGTGTCCTCAGGTCCTCTTTTCTAACCATCTATTTCTTCTCGTCTGTGCTGTCTTTGCAGTTCATACATTATCTGGAGCTTCCAGTCTGGTCAAACTCACAAAGTATTAAACATTATGATGAGCAATTTTCTCTTAGTTCTCAACGTAAATCTGGCTAAAAGCCCCCAGTGGTAGCCGTGCCACTGCCCCAACATTTGAGTGTCTTAAAATCTCTTCTGCCAGATTAATGAGGCTGCCCTTCTTAATCTCAGTCTCAAGCAAAGACTCTGGATAAAGCAAAATGCAGTGAAACTTTCTGCCAAACTATAATACACATTGTCTGGAGTTTAATAGCCAGGAAACCCTGGAGCCTGGTCTTTACTGGCAGGATTTCTGTCAGCTTTCTGGTTCTCTGAGATCTAACCAGAATCTCCCACAGAGCACAGCCTCTGGCATTCCAGCTCTACTTTTCAGCCGATATCTCTGAACCTTTCCTAACTTTCTTTTCCCTCAAGCCAGTTCCAAAGGCTCCTCAGCTGCAGGCTTAGTTAATGTCACAGTGATGGCCCTACTTCTCTGGTAGCAAATTCTTAGTTGCTTTTCTTGTTTCTGAGACAAAATACCTGACATCTAGAGTTAAAGATGGGAAGGTTATTTAGTTCACAGTTCATAGAGGTTTCGGCACATAACTGGCTAGCTCCAAGGCAGAGTGGCACATGGCGGAGGGGCAACAGTGCATGGTGGAAGACAGCCAAAACAACAAGAAAGAAAGGGAGAGAAACATCATGAGGCTTTGAAGACACAACTAGACACAAGGCATAATAGGAATCATCCAGCAGCTGCCAACCTCTAAACATAAAGGAAACAGTAGGCTGGCCAGATAGCTCAGTGGATTAAAGCAGATGAAAGGACTGGGGTCTAATCCCCTGCATGAAGTGCCAGCCCCACCCCAGGGGCACTCTGAAGAGGAGATTGAGACTGGGAGTGGTGGCACATGCACGTAATCCCAGCACTTGGGAGGCTGTAAACAGGAAGATCACTACAAGTCTGATCTGTGTAGTGAGACCCTGTAGACCCAGGATTAAGTACATAAAAATATAATAAAGCAAATAATAGCAAAAACATTCTTCCTATGTGTTAAAGGCATATTCTTTAATTGATTTTGATTTTAAAGTTGATTCAGTCTTTTCTTATTTTCATTTTATTGGTATGCATTTGCAGTATATGATTGCATTCTCATGTGGAGTGGCTATATGTACATAATGCAACTTCATTTTTATCCCCCTCACCTCGTATCCCAACCCTTTCCCTCCATGTTGATAGAACACAATTCGTAATGGCTGACTCTTGGAAGTGGCCTACGTATCCAATGGATAAAGAAAATGTGAAACTTATACACAGTAGAGAACTTTTCTGCCATGGAGAAGGATGACCTTGAGTCCTCTGTAGGAAAATGGGTGTGTTTGAGAACTTAGTTTTGAGTAAAATATATCAGATGCACAAACATAAATATAGTACAGTTTCTCTAATATGAAAAACCCAAGATATAAGTAAAGAGCAAAAGAAAAGCTAATAAGAGATTTGACTCATTCTTAACATAATGACAGCCATTCCCGAGACAGACCAACTGACATGCTGAATAAGGTTAGTGTCACATGATAGAGAAATAAAGGTAAAGTTAAAGAACAGTAGAAAAATTCCCTGTGTGATCACAATTTTTGACATGTTATCCTTTTCTGTAATATCTACACTACAGGTATTTCTAGAAGACATGGGTAAATTCTTTTTACTCCAGCCAGAGATGACTGGAGACATACATAGAAGTCATTTGATATAAATCCTTATACGGTAAGCAAAGAGCTAGCTACAACTGAGCAAATTTGGACTCTGTCCTTAGGAATTTTACCAACTACATAAGTATATCAATAAAAATAGGCAAGGCTGTGCTATAATAAAAACAATTAATAATAGAAATGGAATGCTCAACCTCTGAGTTACGGTTTTCAGCTGGTTCATACTACCTGTCCATTAGGAGTCTGCAAGGCGGTTTGTCTTTATGTTGTCCACACTCTGGAACTTGGGAAGAAGAAATCTCCATTTTCCTGTTCCTACATTTAGTTTGCTATAAAAATGAGTATGACAACTCACACATTCCTTTTGATGCTTTCAACCCAAAATATCACATATTACACTTGATAATTTTGATTGACTGAAACCAGACATGTGACCATCCTAAGCACGTTGAGAACAGGGATACACAGTCCTAACATGAACCTTTGAGGGAGACAAGAAAATACTTGGGAACAAGTATGAACCCTTATGTGTTGACAATCAGTGTGTCACTTCTCTTGTTCCCTTCACTGTAGCGAAGAATCATTTAACACCTTCATTATCTACTCCAGACATATGTGAGCCTGTACATAGATTTGCATGGCTCCACCTTTTCCCTCACTTAGCTCTAAAGGCAAACTAAGTAGTGGTTTGTTATCAAGGACGCAAAGCCTGAGGCACCTTCATCCCTTTCAGCTCTCAGTAATTTGGAAGTTTAACATCTATAGGAAGAGTGTGAGGTGTGAATATTTTCTTCTCTCTGTTTCCGTGAAGGAACTAATGCAGTATTTCTGTCTGAATATACTAGCTCTGATTTCCTAGTATATAAAAACAGCAGAACAATATTTTGGACTTCTTGTAGATCCTTTGTAAACTAGTTGGCAAAATACATTCTTCAGACTGCAGGGTAAATTGAACTTGGTGTGAAGGAATGAAGCAAGGAGACATGGACTTTTCTCTATATTAGCTGAAGATCTGATTTTTGTTTTTCCTGGAGACAACATTCATGAAGACTTTTCCTATGATGTTCAATAGCAATTTCACTTTCTGAAGATTGGAGTCACCATCCGCTTTGCCTAAGATTTCAATGTTTGGCAGGGAAGGTCTCTATCTCACTGTGAAATTATTTTCCACTACTAACTGTGGGGTCAGGGAATGAATTTCAAACTTTCCATATAATGACACATTCTTCAAAATCTTCCAAGGACATTACCTTTCTTCTGGCAAGTAAGTGACTTTCCTCGGCTGAGTTCTTGAGTCCTTTTGCTACTAAAGTTTGACTTTTGAGGGACATCTCTTCAGACCAACTTCTCAACTGCCAAAAGCAAAGCAGAGTTCTGAGGCAGCAAACTTCAACTGGACCAAACATTATTACTAGCACGACCTGACATTTTCTATATTTTGCCTCAGGAAAAATAGAATCATCATCCACATGTTTACCGGGCATGTGATAACAAGTTGGCCTCAGCACTGACATTTTTAGGTCAGGATTACTCTCAGCTTTTTATTTCAAAAATTCTTAATCTGAGAGGTTAAACGAAGCCAAGAATGATTCTACTGCTACACTTTTTAAAGAGCTCACTCCTGTCTTTGCCCACTATGCTAAATTCTTTCAAACGTGAATGATAAAACTGAAAAAAAATAGTGATGAATATTTCCTTCAAAGATCATGAAACAGTTTTCAATATCGTTAGCTAACAAATCACTGAACACCTTGAATTGGATTTATGTTGCACGGGGATTTGTTGCTGTTTACCACGATACAAATTTTTCAGATAAAAAATGAAATCCAGATTTGGTTTGTTGTGAGATCATTCTGCTGGGAAGAGGAGGGAAAGAGAGAGTCTCTCTTCTCTTTGGTCTTCTCTGTGTGCTCACCAGAGATGCCAGTACTTTCTTTACAAGCTCCTGAGCAGATCTGTGTTGCAGTTTGGCACACAGATGAGCCTTGATGGACAACACAGCCTGGTTAAAAATGAAATTAATTTCCACATTAGTTGTGGGCTCAATCTTAGTCTATAGCTCACTTTGCACTGCTCGTCATTCCATCCAACTGAAAACCCTGCTTTGACATTATCACTTAGTGCTCTGTGCCTGTGAACTTTCACTTGCCATCTTGCTGGATTAGGTTATGCATCTTTATTTTGAGACTGCTGAGGGGCACAGAGTTCAAATTTAGTGTTTCCAAAACTGAATGCATTGTGTTTTGTATATTTCTGGTGCATTTTCTTTATCAGAAAATTTTGCCTTCATCTCTTTAAAAGTAAAAGTTGGAAAAGTAAGTGAACATATTTGATTCAATATGAATAGTGAAGAAGAGGTTCAGTCTCAAAATATCTAAATCCTTTGTCATTAAGTATTTATCAGGAGCCCTGTCCTGTCCCCCTCATGTTCCCCAGAACAATGCTGAGCTGCAGCTGCCCATTGCAGAAATCAGGTGTGCAGAGGACAGTGGTGGAGACTTATAGCAGGAGCCTTGGTGAGATCTGCCCTGCACCCAGCTACCATCGAGATGTGATACTTCCGTCTGCCTGCATCATCATCAGATCCTTCTTGAACTGCGACTTGCCCACCCCCCTCACCAAGCCATAGTGTAAGCCATACTGAGCCCCACATAGCAAGAGCTTTGGTGAGCCTACTCCACCCTCCCACTCTTATGAGAAACTTTCTTTACCACACTCTATACCCTGATCATCACTGCACACTCTAGGTGAAAACTGGGGGATCAAAATAGTCAAAAGTTAGGAGGAAAAGACACTCACAGATTTAAAGTCAACCTAAAACAGGTCTAGGAGACAGGATCACAGAAGAACTTGGATCCACACTTTTCTGATATAATAGCAATGGAAGTAAAGAAACAACTCTATCAGGCTATGGATTAAATCAGATAAAAATAATCTCTCAAGTAAAAAAAAAAAGAAATGACAACGATCATGAAAGAATTGCTCAGCACATCTAAAATAAGAAATAGATTAAATAAATAGAAGAGAATAGGAAAATGATGGAAATATTTTATGAACAATACAGGAAAACACTAGAATGCATGAAACAGATTCAGATAGATATCCAGCACACTAAGAATTTTATTGAAAGCTGGCAAACTTGCTTGAATGAAACTGGAGATAGACTTTCAGACCCTGAAGATAACATTGCACCTTGTGAACACAAAAGGAAAGAGCTCTTAAAAATAAAAAAGGACCAGGAAATAACAATGCAACAGCTGCAAGATGATGCAAGGAAAAAATAATCTAAGACAAATAGGTATCAAAAAAACACTAGAGTCAACACAAATGATATGAAAAGATTATTTACAGAAGTAGTAGTAGAAAATTCTTCTAAGCATGGCAAAAACATTTGGCATATAATTAAATGAGAAATATAGAAATCCACCTAGCTATCATCAAAATAAACCTATATGCATATACATAATACTCAAGATCTCAGAAACTGAGCAAAAGAACAGAATATTAAATGTTGTTAGAGAAAAGAAGTAGATTACTTATAATGGAAATCTCATCAGAATCACAGTAGATTTCTCAACATGGATCACCAAATCAAGAAGACCTTGGCATGAGATATTTTAGGTCTTGAAAGAAATCAACTTCAAAGCCAGATTTATGTACCCTGCAAAGTTACCTACCAAATTTAAT
Organism: Octodon degus; assembly: GCF_000260255.1. Taxonomy (NCBI): domain Eukaryota; kingdom Metazoa; phylum Chordata; class Mammalia; order Rodentia; family Octodontidae; genus Octodon; species Octodon degus. Next base: position 5,599,559 of record NW_004524618.1, read on the forward strand.
GGAGAGATAAGATACTTCCATGACAAAGAAAAACTGAAGAAAGTCATGACAACCAAACCAACTCACTGAAAGATAATGTATCTTATTTATTTATTTATTTATTTATTTATTTATTTATTTTTCAGTGGAGATGAAACTCAGGACTTTGTGCTTGTCTGGAAGGTGCTTTATGTTGCTGAGCTAATTTCCTGGCTCCTGAAAGATCATTAAGAATGATCCAAACACTACCACAACTTCAAACACAACAGAAGTGAAGGGACAAGCAGAGCAAGTGCATAAGCAAATGAGAAAAAAAGTAGGGATCCTACAGTAGGAAAGCAGCATGGCAAAGGTACGCCAATACATAGGAGCTATTATGGTCCATGTACTTGGCCTCAATTCACCAATCAAAATAAACAGACTAGCAGAGTAGATAAAGAAGCAGAGTTGAACAATATGCCGCCTACAAGAAACACATTTAATTGAAAACAGAAATGAATAGATGAAAGAAAGTCAAAAAATGGAAAATAATATTTATTGTGACAGGAACTCAGAAAAAAAAGCAGGGGTAGCTATTCTGGTTGCTGACAATGTCAACTTCAAACCAAGCATAATTCAAAGAGACAAATAAAGTAACTAACTACATACTTGTTAGAGAAAAACTTCAAGAGGAAGACATAACAATTATAAGTAGATATGCATCCAATGTTTGAGAACCTAACTATATAAGACAAATTTTAATAGACTTGAAAAATCAAATGAACAATAGTACAATAGGAATGGGGACTTTAACACCCCACTGACACAAAGAGATAGATCAACTAAGCAAAAAGTCTGCAAAGAAATAACAGAACTAAACCAGATCTGTGAAGAAGTGGACTCAGGAGACCTTCACAGAATGTGCCAGCCAACAGTGTCAAAGTCTGCACTCTTCTTCTCAGGTGCACATGCGACATCATCAAAATGAATGTTGTATTAGCACACAGCACACACTTAAGTAAATGAAAAACAATTGAAATCATCCTGTGCATATTTATTATTTGACTATAGTGCAGTGAAACTGGAAATTATGGACAAAAGAAACAGCAAAAGCTCCATAAACACATGGAAACTAAAAAATACCATCCTGAACAATCAGTGGTCAATGAAGAAATTAAAGAGGAAATCCAACAATACTTGCAACCAAATGGAAATTCATACAACTTACTACAACATGTGGGATGCAATGGAAGAGGAAAACCTATAGTGCTAAATTTTCACATCAGGAAAACGGAATGATCCCAAATAAGGAATCTTGTGCTGGACCTCACGCTCCTAGAAAAAGAGCAAGTCAAGCCCAAAGCTCAAAGAAGGCAGGAAACTATAAAGATCAGAGTAAAAAATAAATGCAATGTAAATGAATAAAGCAATACACAGAATTAATGAGTCAAAGAGTTGTTTCTTTGGAAGAATAAGTACAGTTTAGAAACCCCTAGCCAACCTCATTAAAAAAAAAAAAGACAAAATTTAGATTCACTTAATGAGGAGTGAGAAAGGCGAAATTACTATGGACCCTGTAGCAATCTAAAAATTTATTAATACTTATTTCTAAAAGGTTTAATCTCACAGAATGGAAAATACTGAAGGAATAGACAGATTCCTAGATACCCACGAACTACCAAAGCTAAATAAAGAACATATAAAAATTCTGAAAAACCGAAATCAACAATGAAATTGTTGGTAGGTAATAAAAAACCTACCAACAAAGCAAAACCCAGTTTCTGATGGATACACAGTTCAATTCTACAAGAAATTGATGGAGGACCTCATGCCATATCTTCTCAAACTCTTCAGTGAAATGGAAAGAGGAGCAATTCTCCTAAACTCATTCCTGGAGGCAAAGCTTACTCTGATACTCAAAGCAGAGAAAGACCCAACCAAAACAGACAACTATAGGCCAATCCCCCTAATGAACATAGATGAAAAACTCTTTAATAAATTACTAGCAAACAGAATGCAGCTCATCATCAAGAAGATTATGAGTCTTGGCCACATGGGATTCATCCTAGAAATGCAGGGATGGTCCAATACATGTGAATCCTTACATATAATACATCACATCAGCAGAAGCAAAGACAAGAATCACATGATCGTCTCAACAGATGTAGAAGTATCTTTTTACAAAATCCAACACTCTTTTGTGATAAAAACCCTTCAGAAAACTGGAATAGACAATCTTTATCTCAACCTGGTAAAAGCCATCTATGACAAGCAAACTGCCAACAGCATACCACATGGACAAAAATTAAAAAGCTTTTACTTTAAAATCAGCAACAGGAGGCCAGGGAGATAGCTCAGTAGAATAAGTGCTTGCCTGGCAAGTGCAGGGTCCTAAATTCCATCACCAGTGCCACACACATACATAAAATCAGCAACAGGACTAGGATGCCCACTGTCACCACTCCTGTTCAACATAGTTCTAAAAACATTAGCCAGAGCAATTAGACAAGAGAAAGAATTAAAAGGAATAATAATTAGAAAGGAAAAAGTAAAATTATCATTATTTGCAGATGGCATGATACTCTACATAGAAGATCGCAAAACCTCCACCAAGAGACTTGTAGATTTAGTAACTGAATCCAATAGCCTAGCAAGATATAAAGTCAACTCTCAAAAATCAATAGTATTTCTATACACAATGAGTGCTTTGAGAGAGACATTAGAGGGAACGGAGAGATAGTTCAGTAGAATAACACTTCCCTGGCAAGTGCAAGGATCTGAGTTCAATCGCTGGTTCTGAAAAAGAAATAAAAAAAATAAAAAATAAAAAAGACAGGGAAACCACAGAATTCAGAATAACACCACTCAAAATAAAATATTTAGAGATCAGTCTCACAAAGGAAGTAAGAGATTTATAAATTTACAATTACAGTATTCTGAGAAGAGATTAAAGAGCATTTCAGAGAATGGAAGGATATTTCTTGCTCTTGGATAAGAACAAACACTGTGAAAATAACCACACTCCACAAACTGTGATACAGATTCAATGAAATTCAGATTAAGATGCCATTAGTATACCTCACAGATCTGGAGAAAACATAATTCAACTGGAACTTGAAGATAACTTCAATAGAAAAAGCAATCTTGGACAACAAAGGAAATGCAAGAGGTATCACAATTCCTGACTTGAAATTATACTACAAACCTACTGTAATAAAATCAGCATTGCACTGAGATAAAATAGAACTGAGGATGAGTGGAACAGATTAGAAGATTTAGCCACAACTAGAAACACACTCAGCCACCTTAAGTTTGTCAAAGGGGCCAGACGTATTCATTGAAAAAAAAATATAGCCTCTTTAATATATGGTACTGGAAAAATTGGATTTCACATGCCAAAGACCAAAAACTCCATGCATGTTGTCAGCATGCACAAAACTGTAGTCAAAATGGATAAAAGATTTATATATTAAAACTAAAGCACTAAATCTTCTGGAGGAGAAAGTAGATAAAAATCTTAAAGCCATAGAGGTATGTAGAGATTTTATGAAATTAAAAAAAAAATCAAATTGCACAGACAATGCTTCAAACATTCAGCAATTGGAATCTCATCCTTTTGAAAATCTTTTTCATGTCAAAACAAATCACCAACAGAGTAAAAGAAATGAATTGGGAAAACATGTTAAACAATGTAGAACACATAAAGAATTTTTAAAAGTCAGGCCTCCATAATTAAAAAAAAACCTAATCCAGAAATGGGCCTGTGAAATAAATATACACTTTATAAATGAAGAAATACCAATAGCAAATAAATATATGAAAAAAATGTTCAACATAAGAAAAATGTTCAGCATAATTGGTCATTTAAGGGATGCAAATTAAAACAGCACTGAGATATCATCTTATGCCACAGAGAATGTCTATCATCAAGAAGTCAACCAATAACAAATGCTGGAGGGTTTGTGTGGAAGAAAGAATTCATCTCCGTTGTTGGCGGGAGTGCCTACTGGTGCATCCATTATGGAAATTAGTGTGGAGATTCCTGAAAAAGCTAGGATTGGAGGTCACATTCAAGTCAGGTATTCCATTTCTAGTTATTTTTGCAAAAAGACTGAAATAATCACAACACAGCAATACATATGTGTCTATGTTTATAGCAGCACTATTTATTTTAGTCAAATCTTAGAAACAACTCATATGTCTATCAACTGAGGAATCAATAAAAAATGGGTGGTATTTTTGTACAATGGTGGATTTATACTCAGCTATAAAAAAGATAAATTTGAGGCTTTTGTAAGTAAATGGATAGAACTAGTGATTATTGGTAAGTGAAAGCAGAGTGGCATGTGTGGACAGCATATTGTCTCATTGTGTAAGAACTCAAAAGAGTTAACAAAATCTGAAATGTCTAATAGCTACTGTGAAAAGGAAAGAATTTGTTTAATGGGATGGAAAAATTAGGATGAAGAAAAGGATGAAAGAAAAAGTGCAAAAGATATATTTATTTGTATACACATGATAGCTTGGATAATTGTTCTGCTAATTTCTGCTGGTCTATTAAAAGAAGCATATAATGATCAGATTTTTTTCTTATTTTTAAAATTTTTATAGCTTTCTTTTTCTTATTGTTTTGTTCTTTTTTAAAACCAATTTTGCAGGTTTTTATCTGGTACCTAAGAAAAACTAATTTGAAGATAACATCATGCAATAAAGCAACCATTGTTGAATACCTACTACTTTGTTTTAATGAAATTTTATATCACTTCTAATGCCTATTTATTTGTTTTTACTATTTTGTATTCTTTTAAAATATCTACATATCTGTATATCTATGTAGATACATCTTTGTTTTCACATCAGTAGTATGCATCCCACCCATCAGGTCTAGCTCTCTTCTTCATTTCTGGATTATTGTAATAATTACCCTCATTTTTATTGCCATGCATTACTGTTTTATAAAGATCACGGTCCGCTCTTAACCAATGTGAACACTGGGAGACAGTTCTGTTCCTACTACTTCTTGATATGGAAGTGTCCTGCATCTCTCCAAAGCTTGAAAAATGAAGTTTAAATTCATTAGTTTATTATATAAGAGGAATTTCTAGTAAATGAAAATTTGTCACTGTTTTAACAGATAGTAGAATTCATTCTCTGTGTGTGTGTGTGTGTGTGTGTGTGTGTGTGTGTAAACAGTAGTATCCAGTGTGACACATGTGCTGACAAAAAATTGCATTCATGCTCCTGTACCAGAGTAACTGCAAAATCACTGGCAGTCAGGAGAAAAAAGCTGGAGAATGTAATTTTTTAGCCAAGTTTTGTACAATAGAATCTAGTTAAATGGTGAATAGACACAAGCACAAGGCATGCAATATAAGGTCCATGATTTGCAAATATTAATGCATATAAGCTAAATGTGTGTGTGTGTGTGTGTGTGTGTGTGTGTGTGTGTATGAATGCATGACTGATTTTATACTATATAATGAACATTTATCTAGGCTGACTAGGCCATCCAACAAACACTTAATGAGATGTAACTGCTGTATATTTCATTTCTAGATAATGAGAATTAGATTACATGATCTTTATGTTATTGAAACATTAGAATCTATAAAGAGTAAATATTAACACAGGAAGTGGATATTATTTTCAGATAGAGATGGACAAGCCAAACATAGAAAATTGAAATAATTCATACGGATTCTAATTATGAAATTAGGCTTTCTCTCCTAAGAAGTAGAAATCTGGAGTCATAATTGTTACAAACTACACATTAACTTGCATGTCATTGTGCAGGGAATAATTTCAGAGATTCTCAGCCTGTGTCTCATTATCTAGCATGTACTGCTGTGGCCTGACACCTCTCCTTCCATTGTCTTAGAAAATCTCATCACTGTTTTCTGGCAGATATGTTCTCTCCATGGTGTTCTGAATATTTGATTTGTCAACTAGAATCTTCTGTGTTTACAGGCAGATGCTAAGCAATAAAAGAGGTCAAAAATTTACATGGGTTGTCCAGAGTTAAAATTTGATTTGGGTATAAAATATGAATTATACTGTCTTGAAAATATTTCACTTATCCACACTCGTCGCCTCTTGCTTTATATGAGATAGTTTTGTAGCTGTTATTTTTGGTGGAGGACTGAAATCAGAGGAAATTATGAAATGCTGGACAGAGAGAAACAATTTCTTATGAGCTTCATAAATCTTGGACAAAAATGAATCCCTGTGAGACTATTTTATGTCCTTTATCTAGCTCATTGGCTGTACAGGTGAAAATAAAATTTCCCAGGTGGGAGATTAGGCTGTATAAATCACTCTGCAACCCGAATGGGGAAGATTATTCAGAAAGGAACTAGAGATCTAGAATTCAATTTGATGTGCTGTAAGAAGATTGCTTTGGTTCCCTTTTAACATATCTACCTCCTTCTAAGCTTCTTCTGAAATAACTGTCAGGAGAACCTGTCCTCCGCTCTCATCTTCTCTGTTACAGGCAAACTCTCACATGACTCCAGGTTAGACACTGTCAGTCACGTTCGTCTGCTTCCCCTGAAATTGTCTCACCACTTGTAAAGTGCCCTCTACCCAGAAGCAGCATCTTAGAGTGGGACAGTGTCTACCTACCGCCCCAACCCTCTGCAGCCGGGGATGGGAAACAGTGGCTTAGCTTCTCAATTTACTTGTCAGTAAATAAAATTTATGCCCAGAACAGACCACTCTACCCAGAAAAATGCAGGGTTTAGCTAATATTTGTACAAGGCATCTAGCATCCAAAAAGGGGGAAAAAGGATATTATTAAAGATGTTGATAAGTAAAAATATAAAGCATATTATTAGAGATTTTGATTAAGAACAGACACAGTGGGAATTCATTCTGTGTCAATGCAATACTGAAAACAATGACAACCATAAATACACACTGGGTCATATTTCCTATTCATTTACCTTTTTCTTCCTAAAGCAAACCAAAGGGCTTGACAGGTATATCAAAGTGAAATACCAGGTATACCAGATGGAAGAGGGAAAATTTAGTGATGTTGACTGAATTTATCATTTGTGTTGTCCTTTCATAACCCAGGGAAATGTCATTTTTCATTAAAATGCTATATTTCATTTTGTTGAAACATAACGTGAACTAAGTCCTCCCAATAATATATATAAAGCTGGGAGAATTTAAGATTAATGTCAACTTGCTTTGATTTTTCAATCATCCAAGATATATCCTTAATGTTATTTTTTCTGCTGCTTTTAAAAATGTAGCTCTGTGCTTCCCTTGAAAGCGGAATTAAAGAAGTCCTGTCATCCATTCCCCTGGAGTCATTTAGTGAATTCAAAATCAATTCTACATGCTTCTTTTCTTTTCTATTAAATATTTTTTTCATTCACACAACTATCAGCTTCATAAAATGAAAGGCCATGTACTTCATTATTTTTTGTCACTGGCCTAATATCATGTCATTAACAAAATGCTGCAGTCTATCCGTGGACAGGACCACTCCCTCACAGTGGCGTGGCATGGTCTACGGGGGACAGGAATATACTGACCATGCTGATCCCATGCAGAACTAGGCCCTGGCCCTGGCCTCCAAGGCAGCCCCTTCCTGGGTCCCTCTGATGTGCCTGATTTTGATTCAACTCCCTTCACTCTTGCTCACCCTACTGCCCAAGGCCTGAACATGCCCCCACTTCTCATCCTCTCTGGGATACTTGCAAGACTTTCATTTCAGGTCCTATGTTTTGTCTTAGCACATGCTTGAGGTACACAGGGCTATAGTTCTCATGGAGATTTGTACATGCATCTAATGCATCTCTATTTTTTATTCCTTTCTCCTACCCACACCCTCATCTCCATCCTATGTCTTTGTCTCTTTCACTTTTGCAAAACATCTTTCTCTCTACTTCCTGTTATCCACCCTTGAAATTTATTCTTTATTTATATTTGGGGTATCTCATAAAAGAAATCACGTGATATTTAAGCTCGTGCTCTGTTTTTTCATTGTTAATCTTATGGTCTTGAGGTGCATCTATTTTCCTACCTATGACTCAAGTTCTTTATGGCAGGGTAATACTCCCTTGTGTGCAAACACCACATTATTTTCATCCATTTATCTCTTGATGGACCTACAGGCCTTTTCCAAGATTCAAGATTTCAAATAGTGGCAGTATTCTTGGGTAAAATGAACAAAATTGAAGATCACATTCAAGCTATATTAACAAGTTGTAATAATTGAAACAGCATGGCACTGGTGTAAGGGAAACCCATACACTAAAATAGCAATAAGTAGTCCACATGTAAACTCAAGATTATGCCATGTCAAGATTACACTTTGTAGAAACATAATGTGAATTAATTGTGAATGATGTTTGGCAAACTAGATATCCAAATACAAAATTATTAGAATAGGCAATTAATTTACAACATATACAACAATTAGATGAAATGAATGAAAGCCTAAAATGTAAACTCTAAAGCTGTAAAACTCTTACACAAAATATAGAGAAAAATTCTTTGCATTGGTGTAAACAATGATTTTTATTATTATTATTTTTTGGGTCCCCAAAAGTAGAGGAGACAGAATCAAAATGAAATTCCACTGAATTTAAAATCCTCTGTACATCAGAGGACATGAAAAAATTAAAGGTCACATAAAAAAGAAAAATAAAAGAGAAATGGAAGTTGAATATCTGATAACTAATTAATATACAAAATATTTGAAGAATTTATACAGCTGAATAGCAGGTACAACAATGCAGCTTAAAATAGGTTAATGACATCAATAGATATTTTTCAAAGAAGTACCAATTGTTAACTGGTATATATATATATATATATATATATATATATATATATATATGTCATTTATCATCTTGGGAATACAAATCTAAACCACAATGATGTATGAACTCACATCTGTTGGATAACAATTATCAAGACAAGAGAAAAGAAATTCTAAGGCTCTGTGGATGAAATAAATGTCTACACAGAAATTAAACTGGTACTACCATTTTGGAAAACAATATAGAGTTTTATTTTAAAAAGGAAAATAAATTATTATACTGTATCTTCTAAAAAGTACACATATTGTATCTTATTAAATGAATTACATATTATGGCTCATATGTTGGTGGTGCCCAAAGCCTCACGTGGCCATGGGAGGGGCTTCCTCAGAGGAGGCTGAATCTAGGTGTGTGATGCTGGGATTGATTCATGGTGCAGTGCTAGGAGGAAGTGCACTGGGATGTAGGGTGCGCGATTGCTTTTTTTTTTTTTTTGGTGGAACCAAGGATTGAACTCAGGCCCTAGTGCTTGCAGGGGAAGGGCTTATTCCACTGAGCCATCTCCCTGGCCTCTGGGTGTATGATTACTAAGTTAGTCCCTGAATTATTTGGCATTAACCCTACCCCTGGAGAGCCTAGATAAAGGATAAAAGGGGCAGACAGAAGCTGCTACTGTTGCCCGCTACTTGCTTTTGCCTGCCGAAGACCGTCTCTCCGCCATACCCTGCTTTGGAACCAGCCCTCTGTAGACTCAAATGGTTTGAACCAAGAGACAAACAAATATTTTTTTCCATAATTTTGGGTTGTTTTTTTTCCCTCAGCAATGAGAACAGTAACTGAGACATAAAGTAAAGTGAAAACAATCAAAAAGTAAAAAAATATTTGCATGGTATTTAGAAATCATACCTCTGGGTATATATTCAAAATAATTGAATTAGGCTTTGTAAGGAGTATAAGAATATCTACACTTCTATGTCTATTCCAGCAGCCAGCATACTGAATCAATCTCAGTATTCATTTACATTTGAGAAAACAAAATAGGACACACAAACAGCTAGATGATTTTAATAGCAAAGCCCCAGCACAACCTTGCCTTTTCCTATGACAGGACATTACGCTAAGAGAAATGAGGTAGAAAAAGGACAAATGCTGTACGTCAGTTATACAGAGAGCAGAATCTGCAAACAGTCGAGCCAGGTAAACAGTGCAGAGTGCTAGCTCTGAGGGGCTAACAGCGGGAGAAATGGGGAGATGGTCAAAGAGTAGAACTACCAGTTATAAGATGTTTGAGTCTGGGGATCCACGCAGGACATAACGAGTATAGAACGACATGCCTCGTTTCCAATTTGGTAAGAGAGTAGAGTGTAAGTGTCCTTATCACAAATGCACACATGCACACGCACACACACACACGCACACGAACACACACCGGCGACTATGTGCAGTGAAGCACATGCAATTTGATTCCAATGATCTTTTCATAGTGAGTACACATAGCAAGTCGACATACTGCAGCCTCAAAATACATTTCAACTTCCATGTGCCAGTTCTACCTCATGGAAGCGAGAGAGAGAAATCAACTTTTTTTTTTTCAGAACCGGATATTGAACTCAGGCTCATGTGCTTGCCAGGGAAGTGCTTACTCTACTGAACCACCTCCCCGGCCCTAAAATTATCTTTTAATCAAGAGAAAATTTCAGAAGATAGCAGGGTCCAAATTCATTCAGTGAGTATGTTAAAATCCTGTTTTAATTTTCACATTTGTACAAAAGAAAAGCTGATGGTTTTTTTATTTTAAAGACACAGCACATTGCATAGCCAAGATTTAGGACGGACATTTGCCTTTCTGCTCTCTCCTCTTCAGTAATAGTTCCAAGCTCCATGTAACTGTGAGTGGTGTCCATCTGCTTTGTGACAATGATGTGATACATAAGGCATTTCCATGGCCTCTGCCGGACACGCTTGAGAACAACGTTAACAATAGTAATTACCCAAATTCCTTTCGTTTGCACAGGGTGCTGTCATTCTCAAACTTAGCCACATTCATTGGCTAACGGTTTCATAATTTATTGAACAGTTTTAATGAAATATATTTTTAAAATCTACTTTTCTTTCTTCTCTTTTGAAAAGGGAGGAACAACTGAGATGAAGGAAAGGATGAAAGAAAGAAGGAAGGGGTAAAACAGGTGTGCATCTGCACAGCATGGCCCGAATAATTGTGCTGCAGGTTTCTACTGGTCTATTGGAAGGAACAGTTAATGCTTATTTTTTTTCTTCTTTTTAAGTTTTTGACCAATTTTGAAACTTCTTACATCTGGTACTCTAAATAATCAGTTTCAAGATGACAATGTGTAATATAACAAGCATTGTTGAATTCCTATCACTTCATTTAGAAAAGTTCTGTATCATTCCTAATTATTTTTTTTTTCTATTCTTTATTCTCCTTAAAAAATTCTTCCTTAGAGAATGGCATATTCACAGTTATCAATAAATACATATTCCATTTTTCTCATCCAAGCCTTATTAAATGATAGTAAACACAAAGAAAAAAATAGGTAGATACTGTTAGTCTTTCCTTTCCAGCCACTGTTACTACCATAATCCAAGTCAGGGTCACAAGTTGCATGGATTGATCTTCAGTGTTATTTTCCGGCTTCTTTCCTTCACTCTCTAAAAATCCCTGCTTCATCTTCAAGACCTCTACTGTGAACGTAAACGTGCGGCTTTCCTCTGTACAACCATTTAGCGTTTCTCCATTGAGCACGCTGGAGTCCAAGACGCCTACAGCGCCCTCCGTGGTGTCACACGCCCCGGACTAGGCCCTTTGCTCAGATTTTCCTTCGTAGCTGCTCTTCAGCATGTGGTCTGCTCTGCCCGTGGGCTCCTTTCCGACTCCAGCAGTCAGCCCAGAAGAGCCTTGTGGTCTTTACAGTTGCGTTTCTCTCTATTTATTTTGGTACCAGAGATCACCAGATTTTTATTTGTCTCTTTCTTTTGCACCGTCTGTGCTAAGGCTAAGCATACAGCTCATTGGAGAGGCCTAGTAGTTCACATACTTGGAGTGGCTCCTCCACCCTATCCGTGACCATCGCTGAATCTTGTTTTTTTATTTATTTATTTTTCTTTCTGTATTTTAGGGAAAGGTCTACAGGGTGTTCAGGGTCTCACTACTAGATCAGAGTCATAGTGATCGCCTGTTTACAGCCTCCCAAGTGCTGGGATTACAGGTGTGCGCCACCACGCCCAGGCTCAATCGCTGTCTCAGCATCCCCCGGGGATGGGGCAGGCCGGGGTATCCAACTCTCGGGCGCTGGGCCTGCTTGCAGGCGCTTTAATTTGCTGAGCTATCTGACCGGCCCTCTGAACCTTGCTTACACAGTGGGTTCTTGGTAAATGCTTGACATTCCTTTTGTACCTATAAGAAAAACTAGTTCAGAAAGATTAAATGATTTGACCAAACTTCTAGTCAACATGCTTGTGTAGAATCTCCACAATCTCCACAAATTGTAGTTTTAAAAAATAGTCATGATTAAACAATGCTGATAGCTGTCCCGCTCTGTACGTATAATAAAAAAAAAAAAAACCCACTAAACTGCGTACTTTAAATAAATGCATGTTTTATAGCATGCATATCTCCAGGAATCTATTATTAATGATAATCATGACATGCATGAATCTATTATTCTTCCAATCCTATCTTTTAAATTACTCTACATTAATTATTTAATTTAATTTAGTAGAGCTCTGGAAGGCTACTAAGCTGATTTTCCTCTATAAAATCAACTGCATTAATTAGATCTGCGGCGTCTTCTTGATGATAGTGCTTATTCGGTGGAAGCCTCTCCCTAGATTTCTTCGTTATAGGCAACGATAGCACATATTATAACCTTCGGGGACAAGATCTCACGTAGCTTGTATGTAGTATACATTGCGATATTATTCTACGAGGCAGCTGATGGCGTGCAATTGCGTTTTGTAAGTTCCCACAGCGGATATACTTCTTCACCAGACACTCGCGACCCACCAGGGAGCATGCGCAGACAGAACTCATGGAAGGTCTTAAGTGAACTCTATTCTTAGCTGGGCTGCACCGTGCCTGGAGGCACCCAGATTCAGGGTCGGTGGTGGGGTCATCCCCATACAATCCAAACCTTTGTCCTTCCAGTTTCTGGGGGCTATAAGTGCCAATTTTTGTTGCATTTGTGATTGGAAAGACAAGGACATCCTCTCTCGTGCTGAAATTCTCCTGAGGAATCCTGAAAGGCCCTGGGACTATTTGTGAATAAGCTCCATCTGGAGTGGAGAACCACCGCAAAGCCACTCGCGCCGCCGCTCTGGTCGCGTCCTCGGCCCCTGCTAGCACTGGGCTCAATCTCCTGCAATCCGAGCAATGCGGAAATGGCACTGCCGCCCTCTGTCCAAGAGGCTGGAATACTTGTTTTCCAGAAAGAACAGATTATCTGACTAATCTCTTCTTTAAAAACACCTCCAATGACTAGAAAACAAGGGCTGCATTTGAGCAAGATGGAAAAAGCTGAACAAGAACAGCAAAACCATCTACTTTTATTTATTGACTTTTACCAATACTAAATGAGTTTTCCCCTTACTCACACACTTGCACCTCCAGCAACCATACTTGCACACATGTGTACACACACACACACACACACACACACTCATTTACAGCCCATGCAAGTCATAGTTTGCTTCAACTGCAACCTTGAAATCCTTTGAATCATGACTTCTTACTTTCAAAACTTAAAACCTCATTTCCTCCCAGATGCCAGGTGTGAAAACAGGCCACAAAAGCCCTATCCTATTATATAGAAGGGTGATGACAAGGCCGTGGATGTGGCTTTTGGACTTGCCCCAGGTCACCAGTATTTTTCTTCTTGTAGCCCGCATACTGTCTAGAGCTTCATGCTGCTTTATTCTCCTAGGTGATGGAGCCTCCAATCAAATCTTGGACGAGGGCCAGCAGGACAGCTAAGCAGAGCAGACACCTACTTAGGCAAGCGCCTGCTTAGGCTCGATCCCTGTCACGCAGGCCCTGCCCTTGGCAGCGCTGAGCCAGCCACCTAGTCCAGGTGTGGTGACACACACCTGTAATCCCAGTGCTAGGGAGGCTGAAAACAGGGGGATCACTACAAGTCCAAACTGCATAATGAGACCCTGTACCAAATACTTAAAAAAACAAAAACAAAAAACAGGAAACTGGCATGTAAAGCATGGCTTTCCCCTTCCACTCCTCCCCCTCCATCTCAGGTGCATAGGGAGACCCTGCACCAAATACATTTAAAAAAAAACCTTGGATGGCTCTACTATGTTAGCAACCACTTGAGTCTCCAAAGGTGACCCCATTTACCAATCCAGTACTGCATTTCATCCAAATCTAAGATCACAGTACTAATTCCCAAACCTCTAACTTCTAGATGGGAAGCCTCAGACCTAGAGAGTTACTGAAATACTCTAGTACTACCAAATAAAAAAAATCATAATGTAACTGTCTCAGTACAGTTTTTTGTTCCAAGTGCTATTATCTAATTAAGAATATGCAAATTAATCTAGAATAAAGGTCTCTCATGAAGGAGATGGATGGGCCTCAGGCACCCCTGAAGTAACAGTTGGGCAGATATTACCCTCTGCTTCAGAAAATCTCTTTATGGGATTTCTGCATGGCAAACAGTGATTTAAAGGATTCGTGTGCAACCCTTTGAAGTTTTCAACTTGTATACCAACAGATTCCTCTAATTGCAATCACTGATTTTCTTTTTTGCAAAATTAGCGTTCAGTGTTGAAGCCTCTCCTCAGTGCTCTTCTCTCCAGTTTTTATCTGCAGCCCACCTGTGGAGTCTAAAATAACACACACTCCATTAGCACTCCTTCGGGAGGACTCCAGTAACAGTCACCTGTGCCACCCAAGGAGCTCTTCACTTCTTTCAGAATGTGTTGGTAACCCTGGGCATGGTTAGTTTCCTCCAGATGAGAATTAAAAATACCTCAAGAGCCAATTTCAGCGAATCTTTGGAAGTGGATTAAGCTACTATATTCCCCCTGCTGCTATCTCTGTGCACCATTTCACCACCTCTGGAGCACAGCAGGGGCTGCGTCCCAATCAGAGCCGCTCGGCCTCCCAAGAGCTCGCTGCAGGTGGTAGGTTCACTGACACATCTTCAGCTGCATCCTCACCTACCTGTTCCTGGCAATAGACACACTGTCACATAAACCACAACTGCCGTTGCATGCAAACATAACAATGCCAATTTCACAAGAATTGCTCCCCAAAGTTGGGGTCCCAAGGTAACAAGCCAAGACTATATCTACGCTGCCATTTTCATCTTCTAGATTCAAACTTTCGATCAGCATTCTCACACTAGCTACCATTTCTCTTTCTCTAGGTTAGTATTTAAACACTACAGCACCTGTGAGATAATGCAATGATCATTAAGATAAGCTACTTTCTGGGCTTGCAAAATTTCTCTGATAGGCCTGCCCGAACCATGAGAGCTGGGTGTGTATATTAAGCATTTCTTTTGTGGGCATGTTTTTATTTCTTGCAAGTGGCTTTACGCATTTTTTTTACCCACATGAGACTAGGTCTCTTTTTGCTTTAGTTCAGAGTCAAAGGTGCTATCAATTTTGAAAGCTTATAAGGGGAGAAATCCAGAAACAACTGTTGGTAGTTAAAGCAAAAGGTTACTTTTTTGAGCTTGTTGTTCAACCTACTTCAAGAATTGTATTCCACTTTCACCTGCCCATTTACTCATATAAATAGGCGGTAGTGTCCCTCCCCCACCTCTGCCATGTAAGCAAGTTGCCTTGAATACCAGTGGCTACCTAGAGCCCCAAGAACCAAGAATGCCATTAAGCTACAGAGCACCATTAGTCTTTGGAGGATCAGTTGAAAGCAGCAATAATAAGGGATTAAGAAGAGAATAAATTGCTCCTTTTTTGAAAGTCTCTGCCCCTTTTAGAGCAGCTGGGTTTCATTTAACAATGACCTCTGTCTGAAATGAAGGAAAAATAATAACCCATACCCAGAAGGATAAATTATGTCTTTCACTTAAGAAATGCTGAGTGCTCTTCTTGCTTCTACTGTAAATGACTGACAGATTATGACATCATATTTCTCTGGCCTTCCTTACTATTATGATAACATAGTGATTTCTATACTTGGCCATTCTACTTTCACTTTTGGGAATAATGTTCTGAGCTCTAGGCGAGAACTCTGTGTTCTTGCTAATGTTCCTAAATTCTGAATAAGAACTTTATTAATATAGCATTGAGAGTTTTGATTTTCCAGATTTTCTAAAGGGCTGATCATTAACATAAATATATAATTTCCCTATGAAAGTAGAGAAAATCTGATGAAGAACACTACCTGCATTTAAGAAAAATGGTTGATAGAAGCCCTTTGGTAAGTAGGGCTAATTACATTGCATGACAAACTGCTCCCCACGGAGTAAGTTTAGAATGAGGTTTGGTTACCTTTTTATGGTATGGTACTTTTGTCCTATATAGGTTCTGTTGTCCACATCGGTCACTTGGGAAGTGTGGCCTGCCCTTCAGACAACAGGTATTTCTTCGCTAGGTCCATTCAGTTCATCTGACCCTCTTCAATCATGCCTGGACACTTCACAGACAATTCTTGCATGACACCTCACTCATCATGTCAACCTTCTGGTGCAAACTCAGGATGGATTTCCTACAAGGCAGAGCTTAAGCTCCCAGTTCTTCAGTGTATCACCTCAGTCCCTTCCTACCCTGATTTTGTAGTCTTACCTTTCATCGTGTGCCATCTATTCCCATGGCCCCATCCAGATTGAACATTCTTCAAGGAAGATAGTGAAGATGAAAGATTCCTGAGACCCACACAATTTCCCCTGTGCTTATGGCCTGATTATTGCCCACCTATCCTTCACATCTCATTTAAAATCTTATATTACAGAAAAATCATTCTAGTGCTCTTAGAGCAGATTAGGTCTGTGCAGTGTGATTCTCGGTCAACTTGCACATCTATTCTTGCTCTTGCAGCAGTGGAACCTCACTGGGCTTTGTTTACTTGTTCCGTTCTCTGCTGACTACAGATTCTTTTGGGAAAAGAACATTGTCTAATTTGCTCACTATCATATCCAGGACTGAATGAATGGACAGATGAGTGAGTGACTGAATTTTTGTAACAAAAAATTCAGAATAAATAGATGGAGGTAACAGCAGAACTTGCAACATGGCAGGATTGATTTCATAGTAGAAAACCATCTCACTACTTGGGGCAGAGCAGGGCATTACAGATATCTTCACCCCTCAAAGTTCTCACATAGTTCTCATGAGATTTGAGATATCTATCATCCCACAATAAGAGAGATGGATTTCTGGGTTTGGGGTGTATCTTTAGTGAAATGTCTATGGAGAGTAACTCACCACATGCTGCCGATACAGCTGCACATTCCCTGGAGCAGTTCTGAGAGATCCAGGAGCATGGGGTGCAGAAGGAGGGCTGGGAAGGCCACGAATGAAAGTGGAAGACAAGGGCAAATTATCTCAAAGTCTGAACAGTATTCTCTTTTCTAGATGCCTATGAAAGGATCATCAAGTATTAAGAAAGATAGAGTGATTTCCTGATCTCTCCCCCCACACCGTCCTCCACTAGATCAGATTCCATTCCTATACACTGACCTTGATAAACCACTACCAGCTGTTCAGGGACTCCAACAGTCTGTGATCAGAAAAGTCCGCTGTCTTTCATCTGGATTCTCAATTTGCTCCTTCAATAAATATTTACCGAGGACCTGCAACATTCCAGATCCTCTTCTAGGCTGAGAATACAACAGTGAATATTTTGTGTCTCTCCAGCCTCATAGAGCCTATATTCTAGAAGAATTCTTCTTTGATAGAATGTAGGAGCTGCTTGAAAGCTTACTGAAGAAACAGATTAATGCATGTTTTATTAAATAAAGTTCTGTTTTTATATTTTGAAAGATGTGAACATGTTTTTCCTTTTAAGTTTCCATGGAGGTGATAGAGCTTCATTTCTAAGAATCTGCGCTGGAAATAAACAAAGCCTGGGGTTCAGTTCTAGTTCCACTGGGACTGGTCCCAGATGGGGCAACGGAGCCAGTTACTTGATATCTCTGATCTCAGTTTCTGTAGGGTAACATATAAATGATTTAGGAATAGAATCTTACAAAATTTTGGTTGGTGGTGGAGAGCATAGAAGAAAAACACGTGACAAACGAGAGAATTCAACCATGCTGATTCCCAGTTCTTTTTTCTGTTTCCTTATCTGTTTCGGTGAGAAGAATGCTGACCATTTTCAATGTCTTGTTTTGTATACAAAGAAATGTCCAGGTGTTACGGGGTAAAATTTTCATATTTCCAGTTCTTCAGTAGGATTCTCAAGGGATACACTAAATCCTCCTGGCTTATTATTCATCACACTCTATTAAATAGACAACCTGGCCAGAAGTTTATCATTGCTGGGGGAACACGTGCAAAGTCAAGGCCCAGAGTTCAATTTGTTAAGGCAACCAAACAGACCCATCACTTTATACAGTCCAGAAAAGTTTAGTGTATGAAGGATGTCACTCCTGCATCATGTCTGGGAAGGAGTCAGGATGCCCTAGAAGCAGCCAACATGTAACATGTCCCTAGTACAGAATATGTCTGACAAAAACAAGTAAGGCATTCTAGTGAAATTATTACTCAATCAGAATAAATTTACCCCACCTTTAAAAGTGTTTCCACACTACTGGCATCAAGCCTGAGAAATACATACACACACACACACACACACACACACACACACACACACACACACACAAATATTTTTTTCCTTAGGGCATGGTCTCAGATGAAAAGGCAGTTTTACTCCTAGTGATAAAAGGACTTCAGAGAACTTGATTCTATTTGTGATGTGTGAAATTTGAGATAGAATGGCTCTATGAGCCAGACCAAGGTGTTTTAAAAACTTTTATCTTCCTAGACTTACTTGTCTTTTTCTAAAACAAGGAAGGCTAGTGGAAGAAATAGCCAATTCTAAGTATAATTTACCTGTTGCTCAGATGGCCCCTTTGGGGTCATTTAATAGTTTCTTATTGCCAAATCTTCTTTTTATGAATTATTGTGTGTATAAAATGTGCACATACGTAGGTAGCATAAAGAGAGTGCATTACCCAACCGATAAGCCTAATACCTAAAGTGACTTCCTCCTTCCATCTAGGATGAAAGGGCATTTGCATCAGTTAGGCTTCATTAGAGAAAGAGAGTCCATCTATATATGATTTACAGAATAGGCTTACAGTGGTTTCTCAACACTGGAATTCTGAAGGATCTAGGCAGAAGCCAGAGGTCTGGACACCACTGCAGACTCAGGTGGGGTCCATACCAGGAAGCAGAAGGATTTGCCGTTTAAGAGGGACTTAGATGGCCAAATGTGTTGAAGACCAAAACTCCTCTGAATAGACAGGAATGAGTCTTCCTTCCTTTCCCTTTTTGTCCTGCCCAGGCTACCTCCAATTGATTGGTGCCATCTCTGCCCAGGTTAGGATTTCTATCTTCAGGAAACCCATCATCCAGTTATTCCCAGAGCTGTGCTGAGCCAGTCCGCCAGGCGTTTCTTACTGAAGTCGACACTGCAGTAGGTATCACAGATTTCCTGGAAACGATGCAACGTACTCTGCACTTCACAAAATTGAATCTGCTAAAAGGCATAAAGTCAACTTTTTTTGTTAATGGAATGTAAGATCTACTTACCTTTCTTTAGTGGGCTGAGTGCAACAGAAGAAATGGGCAATGAGAAATCACTCTTCTGTCTTTAATCCTATAATTTTACAAGTAATGTAATTTTATATATCAATTAAATGGGTTTACTTTCAATAATTGTCTTTAAAATGATTGCAGTCTGCACTAATTTCAATATTACAAATTTTAGGCAAGTACTTCTTGTCAAAGCTTCCTGTCAAGGAAATTATCAGGAGAGCACTCTCTTCATAAAGAGACGCCTCTTAATACAGTCCTGTTCATGCAGGGAAGGCAGGCAGCTTCTGATTTTCCCTGACAAGCATCAGATGAAGGCTGGCTAACTCCTTTGAGTTTATTTTTACTTATTAAAATTTGGTACTTTAAAAGATATTTTGCTAGGAACTCCTTCATGTAATTTTATGAGTTTCAGTGTTCATACTGCAACATTAAAATCAATCACCTTCATTTTATCCTCCATGAAGTAATAGTTGGGATGAAGGGTGCTATCAAAGAATTTATAATTAACTATTAGATTCTTGTGAATTAAACATCAGAAACACACAAAGGAATAATGTGAGATCAATCCAATTGCCTGAGAAGGTTAGAAATATTATTAGTAGAGATAAAACTTACAAAGATTAAAAAGCTAAATATTATGTTCAGAATTACACTTTTTTCATAAAATTAAAAAATATTTTATTTGCATCTAAATCCTAAGTAAAATGCCTAGCTTTCTGGTCTATAGCTGTAAAGTGGGCTTGATTAATTTTAATAAGAATGACCACATCACTAGCTTATGCCAAATGTGGAGAGCAATTTATTATCAGTAAAAACAATACCTTCAACTTGGAATTCTAATTATTTTCCAGTGATATCCCACCCTTTTGGCCAAAATGAAGGCTAAGGTAAGTGCTATAAACATGCAGTTTTTTCATAATAGCCAAATTGTAACATCTACTTAAGTTTTCATTTGTGGGTGAATGGATAGAGGAAATATATTCAAAGTACATCACTAAATACTACTCAGAATTTAAAAATAAAGAAATCCTGCCACTGGAGCAATTTATTGAACCTGGAGAATATTTCTCTAAGTGAACTGAGGTAGCCAGAGAAAGACAAATTATTATATGACCTCAGCTATATGTGGACCCTAAGAATGTTCATATTATAAGGATACAGTGGAGGCTGCCAAGGCCTCGGGGAGACAACCAGTAGAGGAAATGTTCAAAGCATGCAGAGATTCACCCAGAAAGGAAGTCCCCAAAGAGCAGAGCAGTAAGTGCCACCAGCTTAGCCTCTCCAGGACATTGTCCAGAGGCTGGAAACAACAGCATGGAGATAAAGGAAAGTGAGAAGGGGGTACCTGAGGACCACAGAGGAACTCGGGAGAAGAAAACTGGAGGAAATGATACAGAAGAAGTAACTTCCATCGTGAAAGACAGACGGTGCAGCACCACTCAGGGTGCCTGGCCCACTAGGAGCTGGGTGGCAGGGGGAAATCAGCAACTCTTCTGCTCGGGGGAGAACCAGAGAATTGTGCTGGAACGCAGAGCATCCTGCAGCTAGAGCCAGCAGGGAGGACATGAGGGCCAGAGCGGCCTTCCAGTCACAAGCTAGGGAGTGATCTTAGCACTAGCACTGGAGGCTGCAGTCAGGCAGTGGGAGGTTTGGGAAAGTGCTGGGTGTGAGCACTTTGTCCAGAACAGTCCCTGGGTGGCTTCATAGTGCAAAGTTCCCAGAGTGGGTGAGGGCAGGACAGTGGCATGAGGCTGGCCTTCCCTGGAGACCAGGCAGAGGGAATGCTGCTGAGAGGTAGGCACCAGCCCAGCTCTTCCAGGCAGAAGGCAAGTTCAACCTGAAATAAACATCCATCATACTTAATGCACATTAGCTATGGATCAAGTGCATAGACTCTCCTATACCCATTTCTCACTAATAATTTTGCACCCCGTTTCCTGTCATGCCCTTCCAAATATGTAACAGACCCTTGCCACCAACAGGATTCTTTGCTCCCTCATATT
This sequence comes from Octodon degus, assembly GCF_000260255.1. Lineage (NCBI taxonomy): Eukaryota > Metazoa > Chordata > Mammalia > Rodentia > Octodontidae > Octodon > Octodon degus. The sequence continues at coordinate 5,621,052 of NW_004524618.1, forward strand.
TCTTCTTACTCATAACACTGCAGAAGGGTTATTGTGGTATCAGGGAATGAACTCACAACCTTGCACTTGCCAGGCAGGCTCGTATACCACTGAGCTATCTCAAACGGCTCTGTAGAAGTTTTTTGTTTTTTTTAACCTTTTAATTTTTTTCACTATTTACCCCACACCAGCATTACTTGGTGCCCCACACTCTGAGATTCAGATAACTGATTCTATAAAATTATTGTTCAATACTGTTTTCACCAGTAGAAGAGACACATCCAACATATTTAGTACACATTAACTGTGGATCAAACTTGGGTTGGTATGATGCGTATACTGTAACTGTGGATTTCTGTTCTAAGCTATAAGGCAGACCTTGAGGATCAGAAACTTCTGCCACACTCAGCCATTTGATCTTTGACAAAAGGCCAAAAGCATGTGTTGGAGAAAGGGTGGGCTCCCCAGCCATTGGAGATGGGAAAGCTGGTCATCTGTGAGCATAAGACGGAAGGTGGACCCTGAGTCCTCACTCTGCCTCTCATTAAATTAAAATCAAAATAGATCATAGATGTAAACATTCAAACAGAAGCATTAAGCCTACTGGAAAACAAAATAGGCTAAACACTTGAAGATAAAGTTATAGGAAGGGATTTTTCTAAACAAGCTAAATTGCATGAGGAATAACTGCTGGCATTAACAAAAGGCATTGAAAAATCTTCAGCACAGCAAAGGAATCAATCAGTAGAATGGAAAGGATGTCTATAAAATCTGAAAAATTTTGCAAGCTACTCCTCAGACAGAAGACTAACATCTAGAGTACACCCCCGTAAATTAAAGATCCAGTCAAAAAATGAGCAAGAGGAATAGAAAGTCAATAAATATATGAAAAGAGGTGCTCAATATCTCTGACCACTAGGAAAATGCAAATTAAAGCCATGCCAAGATTCCATCTTAGTCTAAAATGAATGGTAATCATTAAGAAAGCCTACAGTAAGACATCAAACAATAACAAGTGCTAGTGAGGCTGTGGTGAAAAAGGATGCCACCTTCCTTGTCGGTGGGAATGTGATCTGGTGTAGTCATTGTGGAAATCTATATGGAGAGTTCTCGAAGAACTGAAAGGAGAAGTTCCAGGGGACCAGCAAGCCCCTGCCAGGCATCTTCCCCAAAGAGCTGTAGTCATCATATTCAGTGGCACATGCATTCCACTGTTTGGAGCAGCACACACAGCAGTAGCTGAATCATGCAAAGCAACCATATACCCATCAACAGAAAATCAGATAAAGAAAATGCAGTATCTATATACAATGGAAGGCTATTCTGCTATAAAGAATGACAGATTTGACACATTCATAGGAAAATATATGCACCTACAAGATGCAATGTTGAGTGAATCAAACTGGACACACAAGCTTAAATGCCATATGGTATCTCTCACTTGAGTGAGGCAAGGTACAAAGAGAATAATAAAGGATTCATAGAAGGAGACCGTGAGACAGTGCTCTTGGAATAGGGAAGTGATCCAAGGGGAAATCTCAGAGCTGGGGAGGAGAGGAAATGAGTAGAATGAATGTATGCCACACACAGGACCCTAATAACCTTAGCTATTAATGTAAACATCTTGTGTCATAACATGAGCTAAAATTAATAATATTAATAAGATTGAAAAATTAGAGAAGGAATGAGGGAGGGGTAATGATAGGAGGACCAGTACTGTAACATCATTTAATGCAGTTGTGTCCCAAATTTTCTGATCAAGGAGATTATGGGGCCAAAGAGGAAAGTGATCGATGATGTAGAGTGTGCCTAAGGAGAGTCACATGGAGAGAAAACATTCTCTCAGGGTTTCACAGAGAACACATTGGCCAAGGCATGGACTCATTCACATGGCTGACACTGACAAAGGTTCTACAATCTGAGGTACAGGATCTCAGGATAAATCCTGAGGGGATTTCACTGACCTTATCAGACCCAAAAGCTACAATTCTTGTTGCATAGGTCCTGCTTTACATTGGTCTTAACCATCCAACAGAAAAGTATAAAATGAAGTATAAAAAATAAAGCCATATTAATATGTTAAGCTATAAAAGGCTCAAGTCAACAACTTCTGACATTGCTAATCCTATGGATAACCCACTACTATTATGGACTACTGGACTAGATTAGAATATTTTGCTGAATTCACACACCTACAATATTTAAATGACAATGGAATATCCATCTCTGACAAAACTAAACAAAAAAGGGGATACAAATGAAAGACCATTTTCTATCTGTATATTCAAAATAGTTAGGATGGATATACAGTTGCATTCTCCTAATTCAATGAATAGAGAGATTTGTTCTAATAGTGTTTGTGGATGGGATATCTTGTCTGCATCTCATACAATGAATAACCACTAAGAGAATAATGTGCAATGTATTAATTATTGAAACTGTCCTAGTAATCGGTTTTGAAACTGTCTCATTGCTGTTTGTTTCTCAATAAAATTACTAAAACAAAGGGAAGGATTTAAAACCAAAACAAGACAAGCTCCTATCTGTACATGTAATCCCTCCTCAACATACTGTGAAGTACACAGATTCAAACATGGAGTGATTTTAAAATGTTTCAACGAGATAGGAGATATAAATTTTAAAGATCTGTCTCTACAACATGGTGAACAAAGCTAATAGTAATGTTTTGCACTCTTCAAAACTGTTAAAGTATTAGGGTTTTTTTGTTTTTATTTTTGTTTTGTTTTCGGTACCAGAGATTGAACTCAGGCCCTCGCACTTCACTGAACCATCTCCCCAGCCCCTAAAGTATTAGTTTTAAGTACTATTCCCGAAAAAGATAAGTATGGAATATAACATATATTTTAATTTAACAATTCAGCCACTCATCCAGGAGTGTGCTTGCCAAAGCATGTTATACATGATGAATATATACAATTAGTTGTCAATTAAAAAATAGAAACCAATGAAGTTATTAACTGAAAAATATCCAAAAAGAAATTTTTAAAATGCAATAATAAGAGAAGAAAGAAAGTGCCTTTAGCCTCACAAAGCTCTTTAACTTCTAATATTGCCAAGCCTGGTGGATTTCAGAATTGTTGATGACTTGAAGTCGGGACATTTATTCACTTTCAGTGACAATGTAAACTGTAACTTCATAGCTTAACAGTATCTTGTTTATATTGAAATAAGCATTTCATATCAGTCCAGAGATTTATTCTCAGAAAAGTGCAAAAATTGTACAATATTATGTTCATGGCACTAATTTGTATAATTATAAAAAGTCAGAAACAACTAGTGCCCAATAGAAGAATGTGGAAAATTAATTATAACCAATAATGACAGAACAATATGCAGCTGCTTAAAATTGTATTTTTATTCAAATGGAGGCCTAGAAATATTTTTGAGCTTATCAATGGAAACATAGTACAGAAAACAAAGGCCAGATGCATTTGTTTATGGTGTGGGCCATTTTACGTTGCAATGACAGAATACTACAAATTGGTAAATTATAAACTGAAGTCTATTCGGCTTCTGGTTCTGTAGTCAACGGATGGGGTGGTCATCAGCCTGGCTGCAGAGTTAATTGCTTAGCAGGTTAGTAAAGCATGCTTCAGGGTGTAGGTGGGGATTATTTCCAGAGAAGATCAGTTGAGAGGCCAACAAACCTGAGGGGAAGCCCCACCTTGTCTGTGGGTGGCACCAAGGAGCAGCCTTATGGGCTGGGTGGAAGGGAAGGAGGAGGAGGAGCTGTCCACCTGCACTGTGATGGCTCCACTCTGCTGCACAGCACATCCTTTCCAATTGCCATTGCCAGTGTGCATGAGGCTACCGCTTCTTCAGTCTTTCAACATGGACTCACGGCAGCGACTCTCTAGGGAGCTTCAGGCTTTTAGTCTCAGGCTGCTGTTAATGTTGTTCTGTGGCTTTCAGCTTCTTGGTCTAAGCTCTGACCCTCCAACATACAGAAGGCCATATGGACTAGCCTGTGTGCTTCCTGTAAGCCTATCTAATAAGTTCTTTTGAGAGATATTCTCTCCACTTCTCTCTCTCTCTCTCTTTCTCTCTCTCTCTCTCTCTCTCTCTCTCTCTCTCTCTCTCTCTCTCTCTCTCTCTCTCTCTCCCTCCCTCCTGTGAGAGGACTCTAAGAAAAACAGGCACCCTGGACTCATAAGCGCCTTATCTGTGAGGGAATTGTTCATTTCATGCTGCTCTGAGAGTCTCTCTCTCTCTCTCTCTTTTTTTTTTTTTTTTTTTTTTTTTGTGGAACCGGGGATTGAACTCAGGCCCTCGCGCTTGCCAGGGAAGCACTTATTCCACTGAACCATCTCCCCGGCCCCGAGTCTCTTTTTCTAGGCCCTCATCTGCGGTGACCTAGGCCGAGTCACCTCTTTGCACTGATCTGAAAGACATACGTGTGGATTTGGACATATCCCTTTGCCAAGGCAGTAAGTAACACTAGCACAGAGCTAGGCTCCTGATCCCCACTCTATAGTGGTTAATAATGGTATGAATGAATGGATGATGCCGAAGCTAGCTATTAGAACCTCTGAATATCTCCTTCTCTCTCTCTGAAATTCTCTGTATCTTAAGATTAATTAACTTGCTCTTTAGTTGTAGTATCTATCATCAAATGTCTCCGCAGAAGGTTGGTAAGCGCCTCAGTGGATTCATGCCCTGAGAAAAACCCCTAAACCTTCCCATGACACAGATATTTCTGTCTGACATCGTTTGATGCAAAGAGAGAAAGATTTACATAGAAACCTAATTCTTCAGATATGTAGCAGGACTTGTTCATCTTTTGAAGCCTGCCCAGTGCTACACTGTACTAGGTAAGAAGGTCTTTTGTTAAGAAAGTGTGCCCATTAAGGCAGTAGGTGGGGATTCAGAATAACCAGTCATTTTCAAATTGCCTCTATTCTCACAAGTAGCTAGAAATCTAAAAGCTTTTTCCTCTTAATACTGTAAAGGTAAATTTCCCTAATCATGTATTTCAAATTCTGTTTCATTTCTGAGGGCATATGAGTGTCCTGTTCCTGGATCATTAGAAACACGTTTTTCTCTTTTCCAGGTGACAATGAGTAGAACTTTTAATTACAGTGTTATAAAAACCCTCCTAAAGCATTAAAAATAATATGTGATGGGCTAGGACTCAAAATTTTCCAGACACCCTGCTCCCCCCCATCTCTTCCTCTTGGTTTGTGCACAGCCAAACTCAAACCACATCCCCAAAGCTGCCTCGTTTTGTACCCTGGTCTTGGCCCTCTTCTATTTGGCCTCACATGGAGCCAAACCACAGAAAGTCTCTTTTGTTAACATCGAAAGTCCCCCACAGACCAGGTAGCCAGGCCAAGATTAGCTCTCCCTTGGCTGTTCCAGCCCCCAAACACCCTCCCCACAAAAGCCCTTACAAGCCCTGTGCTTTTCCTTGTTTGCTGCTGTCTTGGTCTACTAGACAGCCAACCCGCTTGCTCTGACCTCCAGTAAATCTTCTCTCGTCAGAATGCCTGGTCTGGTAATTTGCGTGGGATCATACCTAACAATATGTATGCAGTGGTAACATGTTTCTAACATCATCTCTAGTCTCATTGAAGAGACAAAAGTGTCTACTATGTAAAGTCGCTATCAAAGGGCAGTATCAACATTCTGCTCCAGTGCTCCCAGCTTATGTAAGCTACTTGGTGCATCCTGTGTAAAATCATGGTATCTCTAATAAGTTTTATTTTATGTTACTTAAATCCTATTGGCGGAAAGAATTCTCATTACATAGGGCTGAGCTGAAGTTCAAAATTGTGCCCCTTCCTGACAGGAGACTTTGTGCCACTTGCCTTCATGGGCCTCATTCTGCTTCAGTTCCCTCCTCTTTACTCCTTTGGCCTTTGTCCCATCAGGGCCAAGCTTGGGACCTTGAGCTTGCCAAACAGGAGCTTAAGCAGCAGAACTATCTCCCTGGCCTGAGTGTGTTTTTCTATTTGCTTGGTTTTGCACTTGACTGTAGCGGTATTTTGAATGTTCTTTGTTGTCTGAATTTTCACTGCGTATACACCTATGTGTACATACATGAAAACAGCATTCATGTCTAGGAAATATTGACTTCAACACTGACCAGTCAATGCTTTTCTAAGGAGGAAAAAGAGATATGTGAGAGGAGAAGCTAATAGAAGTTTATACAGTAAAGTCATATCAGTTTTATACACTAAAAAGATATTTTTTGGTTTAGGTTTGAAAAATATTCCTATACTTCATGGTTAATTTGATATCAGCACCCCAGAAATATTCATGGGCACAAACATTTGAAAATGATAAACAGCAGTTCATCAGGATGAGGTGAATTTCTGGACATGGAATCAGTTGGCCAATCAAATATTGGTAGGGGCATAAAGTGCTGCAGAATGACAGGGCTTGCCTCAGGTAAAGCTTTAGGTGGGGGAATTTTTAAAAAGTAGAGGGGCCAGATAGATAGCTCAGTAGAATAAGCACTTGCCTGGCAAGCACAAGGGCCTGAGTTCAATCCTGAGTTCTGAAAAAAAAAGTATGAAGATGACAATGTTTTGGAATGCGAACTCTAATTGCTTAAATTCATTCCCTTTTCAAAATTTTAACTCAGGATTTTAGTTTATTATAGGGGTGAAGCTAAAATTTTCAAGCTTTCTGCAAGAAAGATGATCAGATGTTTATTTTTTTCTTTTTTATTTATTCAATATATGTGTTTAGTATTTTTTGAATTTCAGATAAATATTTCTGAGATGAATACATAGCATGAGATTAATAATAGATTATACATTGTAAATAAATTATTTACAAACTTAAATGAATATAACAATAAAAATTGTCCAAAATAAAGAATTTACAGATCAATTATATAACAGTTCACTCTGTGCCAAATCAAGAAACTTATATTCGTATAATTAGAATGCTCAGAGTAGAATGTGACAAGCAACAAATATTTAAAGATTTAAAATTTCTGAATCTTGTTGAAATTATAGCACTTTTCTAAGAAAAATGAACCTTTGCACAAGAAATTTAAATAAAATCATACCAAGATACACAAAAATGAAATTGTACAAAACTTATTGTAAAGAAAAAATCACTAAAGCATACACATATAAAAAATTAGCTCTGGAAGAACAAAATTAAATAGCATTTTATTTCACATTAGAAAGAAGAAAATAAAAGACCAAGTATGTAAGAAACTAATATATTTAATTCAAAGGACTGAAAGAAAAAAGATAGATCTGTCTTCATTGAATTTTATACTTAGCAAACCTACCTTTGAAAACCAATGGTAAAATATTTTCCAGGCATACAAACTCGAAATATGCTAATACCTACAGACATAGCATATAGGAAATAACAAAGAGCATAGCCCAGAAGGCAAGAGAAGTTGCTGTATGGTCCTCGATAAAGAATAAAGAGCTCTCAAAGTGATAGTTATGCAGGACTATGTAAAATATATTAGATGAACCCATTTCGAAGGTCATTGAAGATTTCTACGAAGCACTATGAATCTTGTCAGGTTATATTTATTTCGTGTGTGTGTGTGTGTGTGTGTGTGTGTGTGTGTGTGTGTGTAAAAGACCAGGAAGAAGTAATATTAAGTCAATGGAAAATAGAAATATAATTTTTAAAGTTTTTACTACTAGAAGAAAATATTGAAAACATAGAAATAAGACAATTACATATTTTTACTCAGAAATTTAGAAATCTAAACACATACAGTATTGTAGCAGGACAGTCATAGGACATGTTTTCCTCATCTCTTGTTTTCATTTATTAACCTTTTTATCATGTCTGTATCTAGTACTATAAATAACTACTATGAAGACAAGAATATGCAATGTATTAATTATTGTAACTGTCCTACTAATCTGTTTTGAAACTGTCTCATTGCTATTTGTTTCTCAATAAAATTTAAAAAAAACAAAAGAAAATAGCATACCATGTCATTTAAGTAGAATGCAAGTAAAAAATACAGTATTACTCTTAAAAATTAAGATTAAACAAGATTGAGAAAATTGAATATTAATTAAAAATTAAATATTTCAAAAAAATTGAATTAAAAAAAGTTTTCATGATAGTAAAAAATTGCCAAACATAAAACATAAGACAAACACTGGAATGGCAAATATATGACCAGCACTTCTAAAATTTTAGGGATAGGCTATCGCTCAAAGTTCTAGTATGTCATCGACATGGACAGTGCCTATGATGCTTACTGGTGGCCAGGTGTCATTGGTGGGATTGAGCTGCTATTTCCTTGATATCTACTCTGTATACCTGGATAGAATCATGACCAATGGGTGCAGGAGAAGTCCATTTGTAGAGTATGCTGATGGAAATATTTTGCAGCCGTATACAAAAGAATAACTGAAAAATTGGTTTTGTATACCTTTTATTCTCCTGTGTTTAACGTTTGCCCTTTTTTGGTGGGTTCTTTCCATTCTCATTCATGGAGTTGTGGTCATTTTGATCCCTCTCCAGAACATTTTTTTAGTAATCTGTGTAGGGTTAGCTTTGTCATCATGAAATTCTTAGTTGTTCTTCATCATGGAAATATTTCACTTCTCTATCAAACTTGAAATAGAGTTTTGCAGGTTATATTAGTCTGGGTTGGAATTGGTTTTCTTGCAATACTTGTAGTATTTTGCTCCATGCTCTTCTTTATTTGGTGGTTTGTGAAGAGAAATCTGCTGTTATTCTGATGGGTTTTCCTTTAAATGTGATCTGTTGCTTTTCTTTAGCAGCTTTTAGTATACTGTTCCTATGCTGAGTTTCTGGGATCCTGATTATTATATGTCTGGGTGTGTTTTTAACTGGGTGATGTTATTTGGAGTTCTATATTCTTCGGTTCTCTGAATGTCAGATTTTTTCCCCATATAAGGGAAGTTTTCTGCTATTATTTCTGCCCATATTCTTTTTATATCACTTGTATTGGCCCCTTCTTTCTCATTGGTAATTACTAGTCTCACATTGTTCATCTTTGCATCATCTTGCAGATGTTTAATTATTTTTTCCTGAATTCTAGTTGTTTTTAAGATATCTTTCCTTACCTTTTCACTAGTTGCAGTGGCGTCTTCAAGGTCTGAAAATTTATGTTCACTTTCATTCAAACAGTTTTGCCAGCTTGTCATTGGGGTTTTAATTTCCTGTATGGCACTTTGAATCTGCTTCATGCATTCTATTTCTTTCCTATATTGATCATTCAAGGATTCAATCACTTTTCTATTCTCTTCAATTTTTTTATCAGTGTCTTCTTTAGAAGCACTCAGTACTTCTTTCATTATAGTTATCATTTCTTTTTATTTCAGAAATTATTTCTGATCTGATTTCCTCTGTACCCTTCTGCAGTTGTTTCTTTACTTTAGCCATTGTTATTTCAGAGATTTCAGGTATGTGATTTCCAATTTCTTCTATGTTATTGTCTCCTGCATTTGTTCTGGATGGGCTCAGGCCCTGAGAATGCATTTTGGACCTTCTCTTTATCATTTTGTTTAGCTCTGTCTTCTGACCTTCGGTGTAGAGCTTAGATAGGGTTATTACCTTAGCACCAGGTCAGGATCCACCAAGTTCAAACTCATGCAGGTGGGTGTGGCTTGGGTCTGACCTCTGTGCTCCACTTCTTCCTTCTGCAGCCCTTGGAGGTGAACCAGCTGTGCCAATTTGGCAAGATGTTCTGCTCTTTGATCAACTGGGTGAGTCTTGCCTCTAGCCTCTGCTGCAGGGTTGCACACCAGGCCTGCCTAATGGAGGAAGTTCTACTCACACATGGGCATGGACTTTGGTTGTAGTGAGGATCAAGTGGGCCCTGGGCAGTCTCACTCACACACTGGGCCTGGGCTTTGGGTCGAATGAGGATGTGGCAGGCTGGTTTTCATATCTGTGATTTATTTGTTACAGCCCTGGAAAAATAATAACTATAGATAAGTCTTACACATGTAGCAAGAGCTAGAGGACTTGAGCTCCGTTATCATTCGCCTTATTGGTTGATAAGTAACTGTCTTCACTGCTCTCTCTACCTCTTTTCCTACTCACTCCATGGAACTAAATAGACCCAATTTAAGAAGAAAAAATAACACTAGCGCACATAATGATATTTTATATTCCTTAAATACAAAGGCAATGTCTGTCCTCCTGGCTCCAAGCTAAAGGTCAAATCATTTGATCTAAAACTTACATTCAATGACTGTCTGTGATTTTTTGTCTCTGTCTATGATCGAGACAAATTATACAGCAATTGTATGAGGCAGTCTTTTGTCTTCATGAAGAAATAAGATGTCTTTTATACACGAACTGATGTTTTATTATCTTGTGCCCTTACACTTTAAATTAATGATCTAGTTAATTATTGTTGAAGTCAAAATTCTCCACAGGTGCTAGGAAATGTCATCCATGTTAGTACCAGGTATTATTTGTGTTATCAGAGTAACTACTAAAAAAATTCTATGATAAGGTCATTATATTAAAGCACCTCAATTTCAATATTTTTTTCTCTTTTTGACTACAGAATCTTATTACAGTTGGATAATTTGAACATATAATTATTGTTCTGTTAAAAATTAATGAAATAATTAGAAAGGGCATGGATATTTATAAATTGGTTGACAATCCAAGGTAAGTATTTTAAGAATAATTGAAGTTTGCAAGAACATTAGTTCACTATGTTAGTCAGATTCTTCCAGAGAGATGAAATCAGTATTGTAGATGTAGGCCTAGGTTCAAGTGTAGATGCAAGTGCAGGACCTGGAGAAGTTGCAGGTGCTCATGCAGGTGCAGATGTAGGTGCAGGTGGTGGTGCAGGTTCAGGTGCTGTTGCAGGTGCAGGTTCAGGTGCTGTGGAGGTACAAGTGCAAAGATAGATGTACAGACAGATAGATGACTTGGATCAGGTGGTTTCAACTCACAATATGCTGTCTGCAAACTGGAGGTTCAGCAGTGTGACTATCTAGGTCTTAAGTCTTAAACCTAGAGAAGTTGATGACTTAATTCTAAGTTCAAAGCAAGAATTTTGAGAATCCAGAGGACTATTGTTGAAAGAATTGAAGTACAAATACCGACAGAGATGGAGACAGACAGACACAGACAGAGAGACAGAGAGACAAAGAGAGAGGAAGATAGAGAGAGAGAGAGTGTGTGTCAAACAGAGACAGAAACTGAGAGACAAAGAGAGACAGAGAGAAAGAGACAGACACACACACAGAGGAGAGTCCTCCTTTCTCAGCAGTTTTGATCTGTCAAACCTTAAAGCACATATGTATTGGTTGTTTACCTGAACACAGATTTCCCCACACTGTATGGGCCCCAACACCTCCCAGACTCACTGAGAAGCAGTGCTTTCTTCATATCTTTGTTTAGGCATCCTATATTCCAATAAAACTGAAACCTAAAATTAATCATAGGAGTCACTCAAACTGGGAAATATTAATAGATGAACATTTTTATGTTATCAGGACCCCTGCCTTCCCACTGGAGTCTGCTGATCCAAAAGGCCACCAAAAAGACCTTGTAAGGCTAGCCCCTGCCACTCAAGCCTTCTAACCATAGTTTTCTGATTCCTGCCACCACTCATTGCCCTGAAGAACACTTGGGAGTCATGACTATGGCAGTGACCTGAAGGAGCCTTGTGGAACACTACCCTGCATCAATCCACCATCAAGAGAGTCTTGCATGGCCTTCGGTCATCATCATTGGAACCTTCTTGAACTATGGATTGCCCTGCTCTCCCTAATGTGGTACAAAACGCATTGAACCCCACACATCAGGAGCTCTGGTGAGCCTACACTATCCTCCCACTCTCTGAAGAACCTTGCTGAGCTGCTCCCTGCCCTTCTACCATTAGTGCAAAAAATGACAAAAGGAAGACATAAAAGGCAATCTTAGACATCTAGTTCCATCCAAACTCTAGTTGGAAGGCTGGAGGTTTGGGATATGGCTACTGAGTCTTTGAACAGGCTTCAGCGGGTAGAGGTGTGGAATCAACAGGATTCCACAGGACAGATGGTCATAGAAAAACTTGAATGCTATGCACCTGAAATTTTGGAGATGATAGCAACTGAAGTAAAGAAACAATTCCCTCAGGCTATGGAGGAAATAAAATCAAACATAGTCTTTCAGGTAAAAAAAGAAATGACAACAATAATGAAAGAACTGTTTGATACATCTAAGACACAGATTAAAAAGAAAAACAGAAGAGAATAGGAAAATGATGGAAACATTGAACACACAATAAGAAAGAATTAGAATGCATGAAACAGAGTGAAACAGATATCCAGGACATTAACAATTCCATTGGAAGTTGGAAAAACTGTTCGAGTGAAATAGAAGATAGGATTTCAGACCTTGAGGATAGCATTGCAGCTAGTGAACACAAAAGGAAACATCTCTTAAAAATAACGGCAAATCAGGAAATAACAATACAATAGCTACAAGATGATGCTAAGAAAAATAATATAAGACTAATAGGTATCAATCAAATAGCTGGAGATAACACAAAAGACATAAAAAGAGTGAAGAAATAGTAGCAGAAAATTTCCCAAATATGAAGAAAGAATCTGATATAGAGATAACTGAAGCATATAGAATGTTAGCTACCCATAATAAAAATAAATCATCACCCAGACACAACATAATAAAGATCCCAGAAATTGAGCAAAAACCAGAATATCAAAAGCTGTTAGAGAAAAAACACACTGTTCACCTATAATGTAACTCCCATCAGAATCACTGTAGATTTCTGAACACAGACCAACAAGTCAAGAAGATTTGGAGTGAGATCCTTCATGTCCTAAAAGAAAACAACTTTCAGGCAGACTTGACTGACCATGTCAGATACAGAAATTACATTTTTTTGTTATACAAGTCTTGCTTTAATCTCGGTCTTAACCATCCAGCAGAAAAGTGTAGAAATGAGGTATGAAAAGTGAAGCCATGTTAATATGCTGAGCTGTGGAAGGCTCAAGTCATCAAATTCAGACATTGCCGGTCCTGTGGATAGCCCACTACCACTGTGGTGTACTGGACTATATTGGGATATTTTGCTGAATTTATGCACCTACAGTATTTGAATGGTAATGGAATACCCACGTCTGACAAAACTGAAAGGAAAAGGTGATATAAATGAAGGACAATTTTGTATCTGTATATACAAAATAGGATAGATGCATAGCTACTTTCTCCTAATTCAATAAAAAGAAAGAACTGTACTAGTAGTGCTTGGAAAGGATATCATGTCTGCATCTTGTGCTATGAATGACTACTACAAAGACAACAATATGCACTGTATTGATTGTTGTAACTCTCCTACCAACCTGTTTTGAAGCTGTCACATTGCAATTTTTTCTCAATAAAATTCAAAAAATAAGTAAATAAGAATAAAAGCAATAGCCATCTTTAGGATTGGAGTAAATTCCCATAGGTAAGAATGATTCACCAACTTCTACCACTCAGAACAGTAAAAGATGGTGAGCTAGCTGACATGGTGGTGCACATCTGTAATCTCAGCACTTTGGGAGGCTGAGACAGGAGCCTTCCAAGATCAAACCCAGACAATTTAGTGACCTACTGATCCCTGTCTCAAAAATAAAAATAAAAATAAAAGAAAAAAATAAACTTTCAACCAAGATTGATGTAATGCAAAACTATCTACCAAATTCAATGGAAATAGTAGGTACTTCTGTGACAAAGAACAATTGAAGAAATTCATGACAATGAAACTGACCCTACAAAGAGTACTGACAGACATTTTAGAAAGAGACAAAGAGACAAAGATAGTCATAACTTCAACAACAACAGAAAAGTACAGCCAAAAAGAGCAAGCAATTAAGCAAAGGAGAAAAACAACAGGTCCTGCCATAGGAAAACAAGACAAAGATAAGCTGATACATATCAGTAATCACTATCAATGTGAATGACCTCATTCACCAATCAAAAAGCAGACTGGCAGAACGTATCAAAAAACAAAATCCAACAATATGCTGCAAACAAGAGCACATTTAACTCAAAAATAAATAAATAGACTGAATATCGAAGGATGGTAAACAGTACTCTATGTGACAGGAACCCAGAAAAAGGGAGGAGTAGTTGTTCTGGCTCTTGACAATGTCAAGTTGAAATGAAGTGTAATTAAAAGAGGCAAAAAAGTCACCACATAATTGTTAGGGGAAAATTGCAAGACGAGATAGCAATTATAAATACATATGCACCCAATATAGGAGCACTCAAATGTAAAAGACAAATATCAACAGACATTAAAAATCGAGTAAGCAATAACTATTGTATTGGGGTACTGTAACACCCCATTGACATGAACAGTTAGATCAACCATGCAAAAAATGAACAAAGCAATAGCAGAGCTAAAGCTAATTTATGAAGAAATGGACTTAGCAGTAGACCTTTACAGAATGCTCCACACAACAGCATCAGAACACACATTTTTCTCAGTGGCACATGGGAAGTTACCCATGATTTTATTTTTATGCTTACATAAGTGCAAAGGAATCAAAATTATCCCATGCATATTATCTGACCATAGTGCAATGAAACTGGAAATTACTGACAAATGAAAGAGCAAAGCTCCATAAACACATAGAAACTAGATAATATTATCCCCAACAATCAGTGGGTCACAGGAGAAATTAAAGAGGAAATTAAATAATATTTACAATCTAATGAAAATACAGATACAACTTACTGGAGCCTGTGGGATGCAATGAAAGTTATCTTAAGAGAGAAATTTGTAATGATAAACTCTCACATCAGGAAAACAGAATGAACCCAAATATGCCATCTTATGCTGCACCTCAAATTCATAGAAAAAGAAGATCAAGTCAAGTCCACAGCCTAAAGAAGGCAGGAAATTGTAAAGATTAGAGCAGAAACAAATGAAATGGAGATGAAGAAAAAAATACAAAGAATTAATGAGTCAAAGAGTTGATTCTTTGAAAGAATAAGTAAAATTGATAAGCCCCTTGCCAACTTCATTAAAAAATGAAAGCAAAAATTCAAATTCATGCAGGGAGGAGCAATAAGGATGAAATCACTAAACTCTATAGAAATTTAAAAAATCATCAACATTTATTTGTAAAATCTTTACTTTCACAGATGGAAAATACTGAAGAAATGGACAGATTCCCAGATACATATGAGCTACCAAATCCAAACCAAGAAGATACAAAATTCTGAATAACCCAATATAAGCAAATGAAATTGAAAATGTAATAAGAAACCAGCAACAAAGAGAAGCCTGGCCCTGATGGATACACAACTGAATTTTACAAGAAATTTAAGGAAGATTTAATGCAAACTCTTGTCAAACTCTTCAATGAAATTTAAAGGGAACCAATTCTCCCAAAGTAATTCAAGCAGGCAAGAACTATTCTGATACCAAAACCAGAGAAGAACCAGCTGAAAAAGAGAACTACTGGTAGTTATACCTAATGAGCTTAGATGCAAAACTTCTCAATAAATTACTAGCAAACAGAATGAAGCAAATTATCAAGAAGTTTATACAACACAAACAAGTAAGATTCACTGCAGGAATGCAAGGATGGTTTAATATACACAAAATCATAAGTGTGATACACCATATCAAGAGAGCCAAGCATAAAAATCACATCATTATCTCAATAGATGAAAAAAAGATTTTGACAAAGTCCAACACTCATTGAAGATAAAAAAACATCACAGAGAATTGGAATGGATGGTCTTTACCTCAACCTGATAAAAACTATCTATGACAAATCAACAGCCAATATCATACTTAGCAGTCAGAAAGTTGAAAGCCTTCACTTTAAAATCAGGAACGAGACAAGGATGCCCACTGTTACCACTCCTGTTCAACATAGTTCTGGAAATATTAGCCAGAGCAATTAGACAAGAGAAATAAATAAAAGGAATAATGATTGGAAAGGAAAAAGTGAACTTATCATTATTTGTAGATGACATGATACTCTACACAGAAGACATCAAAAGCTCCAATAAGGTATGTAAGATTTAATAACCAAATTTCGTAACATAGTAGAATACAAAGTCAATGCTCAAAAATCAATAGTATTTCTATACACAAACAACAAATGCACTTGAGAGAATTTATGGAAACCACGCCTTTCACAATAATCCCCCCCAAAATGGAATAATTAGGAATCAGTCCAAGAAAGGAAATAAAATAATTATATAGTGCCAATTATACTACTCTGAAAAAAGTGATCAAAGATGAATGGAAAGCTATCCCTTGCTCCCAGATAGGAAAATTCAACAGGATATCATGTCTGCATCTTGTACTATGAATAACCACTAAGAACACAACAATATGCAATGTATTAATTATTGAAACTGTCATATTAATCAGTTTGCTATTTGTTTCTCAAAAAAATTACTTAAAACAACATTGTGAAAAAGGCCATACTTCCAAAATTGTTATACAGATTTAATGCAACCCCAATTAAAACACCATTACTATATCTCACAGATCTAGAAAAAACATTCCTAAAATTCATCTGAAACAGAGGAGACCTAGAATAGTAAACACAGTCCTGGATAACAAAGGAAAGGCAGGAGACATCACAATCCCTGACTTTAAATTATACTGTTGTGATAAAATAATAATGGTGCTAGAAAAAATAAAAACAGATATGAGAATAAATGGAACAGATTAGAAGATGTAAACACAGCTGCAAGCACACTCATGCAAAATGAACATTATTAAAGTAGTTGCATATTTTGGATGTGTGGCTTCACATTCTTAACCAGAGCCATTAACGACAACACACAAAAGAATGTTTAAAAGCAATTCATCAGGAAACAATGAAAGAGGATCCAGACTACTATCACTAAGGCAAGAATTGTAGATGGTATTTGTAGGACAGAAGGCAAAACGCTAGATTTTTCTCACTGGAAATCTCACTTGAATTTTTCCATCTATTGTATTTTTCCCTTTTACCCTCTTGACTCACCTACTGGAGCGTGACGTTGTTGTCCTTAATTGTGCTTATTTATTTGACTACTGGTTAATCTGAACAGTTTTGTAATATCTATGCATTTGTTTTTCCGTTGTCCTGACTATTGTGTCCTTTATCCTTTAAAAATGTGAATATTAGAAGTTTTTCTCATTAAAATGTTATAAAAAGTATGAATAATTTGTCCACCTATTATCTTCAAGCATATAAATACAAACCATATAAATGTATACTCCAAACACATAAACATATATGAATTTTAAATTTTTTTCTCAAAACTTAATATATGTGAATAAAATTATATATTTCAACTGTAAATTTCTTTTTCTTTCTTTTTTTTTTTTTGTTTGTGGTACCAGTGATTGAACTCAGAACCCTGCGCTTGTCAACCATTTATTTCCAAAGCTATATAATTTTACAGGAATTGGTCATTTCCCAGTTTTTGTTTGTTTTACAATTTTACTCATGTAATTCATATTTTCAATCTGTAAAATGGAAAAGTTGAAGTTACTTGCTGCATCTATTTGTGTGACTTTAAGGACACTTTAAATATAAGTACAGTGAGAAATATTTGTAACTTCATGGAGGCAAGGTGCATTTCTAATTCATGGTATGCACTCTTATATCAATAGCCTGTGTCTTCTAATAAAACTATCATGTTTGATTGTTAAATTATAAAGGAAAGGGGCCGGTGAGATGGCTCAGTGGAATAAGCACTTCCCTGGCAAGCACAAGGGCCTGAGTTCAATCCAGAGTTCCACCAAAAAAAAAAAAATTATAAAGGAAAATTAAATTGATCACCCTCTTTCTCAGTCTTTTAAATTACATGCTACTATTCAAATTTTGAATAGCTCATATATCAAAAAAGGAATAAATTTAACAGTAGTTTTTTTGAGCATCAATTTGACAGTATCTTTCATTTTTTTAAATGAACACAATTATCTTTAGCTATGAAGTGTGATAATTCACTCCAACTCTTCTTTGAAATTAAAGGCATTTTCAGATAGTTGTGGACAGTTCATTGGTTATAAGTGGGATGCTGATATGAGGGGAGGCTTAATCATTACTATTTGAAATATTATGCATAGATTTTATTATTCTCCTTTGAAAGAGCTATAAAATGCTTCAAATTTTTAAGAAAGTTTTGAAAGAAATATGAAAAACATATTTTCAAACCAAGAGAAAAAATTCACATTAAATATATACTTCTTGGTCTTTTCAGCTATGGCCAGTGAAGACAGATGGCTCAGAAAAATCGAATGCAACATAAAATTCATGCCCGTGACCTAAAGTATTTCCCTCAACTTTAGAAAAGTATATGCTAAAGAAATGAGTTATATTTCAGGGTATATGAATTGCTATGACATTTGGGTAAATTGATTAAATAAATATTTTGTCTCGAGTGTTCATTAATAAATAAGACTGCAAAATGTCAGATTATTTTTCCAGGACTCTCATAAATTGGAAAATTATTCTCTCCATCCCAGTTTCTCTTTCCTTTGAACAGTTTATTTCCATTTCATAATACTTATTTTACATTTTGGATCTTTCCCATTAAAAGAAATTATCAGCAGAGCAAAAAAAGCCCACAAATTGGGAAAATGTTCTAGCCTACTGTGCCTCAGACAAAGAACCCCTATCTAGAAAATACAAAGAATTACAAAGAATCAGAAAACAAAAATTCAAAGACCCAATCCCAAAATGGGCATCTGAGATGAGTACACACTTCTCAGATGAAGACATACAAAGAGCAAATACATATATGAAAAACTGTCCCACATCATTGGTTAAGAAGAAATTCAAACTAAAACAACAAGGAGACACCATCTCACCCCAGTAAGCATGGCTGTCATGAAGAAATCAGCTAAAAATGAATGTTAGAGGGGTTGTCGGGAAAAGGAACCCTCCTCCACTGCTAGTGGGAGTACTGACAGAACACGCATTAAGGACAGCCCTATGGAGACTCCCCAAAAACACAGGATTAGAGGTCTCATTGAACCCAGCTCTTGCCCACCTGGGTACTTTCTCCAGAGAAACTGTAAATAGCATACCGCAGTAGCATATGTGTGCAGTACGTCCTGTGGTTATAGCCACACAATTTGCCATAGATAAGTCTTGGAAACAACACAAATGCCCATCACCTGAGGAACGGATAGAAAATATTCTGTACTTTGTACAGTGGAGTATTACTCAGCTATAAAGAAAGATAAACTTGAGATTTTTTATAGATTAATGGATGTCACTAGAGATTGTACTCATAAGTAAAATAAATCAGACTTGCGCAGGCAAACCTTATATTGCCTCGCTAGTGTAAGAATCTGAAAGAGTAAATGGGATCAAAAGGTAAAATAGATACTGTGAAAAGGAAAGCAACTGCTCAAAAGGAAGGAACACCTGGGATGAGAGAAAGGAGAAAAGGAAGAAAGAAGGAAAAAAATGTGCGTATATATAGGGCAGCTTGGATAATTGCATTGCTGATTTCTACTGGACTATTGAAAGGAACACTTACTGCTTAAATTATTTTTCTTTTAATTTTTTGACCACTTTGGCATGCTTTTATCTGGTAACCAGGAGTATTGCTTTCCCTCCTTGGATTTTCAGTCCATGCATTTCTTTTTAAATTAAATGTATTTCTTGTATGCAAGATAGTTGCATCTTGCTTCAAGATACATTCTGCCAGCCTGCATTTTTTGATTATTGTTTAGAGACCATTAGTATTGATAGATATAACTGATATATATGTATTGGCTTCCCTTTGTCATGTTATTTTCCTGGTGTTGACTCACTTCTTTGTCCCCCTCTCTGTTTGTTTCCCTTGCCTGGTGGGTTCCTCCTACAATTTGTAGTCCTTGTTTCCTCTTTCTAGAACATCCTTCAAAGCATTTTTGAGTGCTGGTGTGGTGGCCCATAAATTTCCTTAGATGTTCTTCATCATAGAAGTTTCTTATTTCTCCACTGGTCTTGTAAGATCGTTTTGCAGGGTACCTCGATCTGGTTGAAGGTTGTTGTCCTTTGTAACTTGAAATATTTCACCCCAAGCTCTCCTTGACTTGAGGGATTGTGCTGAGAGGTCAGCTGTGATTCTGGTGAGCTTTTCCTTATAGCTGATTTCTTTCTTTTCCTCAACAGCTTTTAATATGTTATTCTTGTGTTAAATTTTTAGAGTTTTGAGTATGATATGCCTGGCTGGAAATTTTTTTATTAGTATGGCTAGTTGGGGCTCATGTGCCCACATGTGAAAATGTTTTCCCCTGTGCTCCGCCCTGGCATTTGTGGATAGCTTTCATATCATTTGTGTTATCTCCTGCATTTTCATTGACAACAATTAATTCAAGTTATTTTTTTTTTTTTGCCTCTTCTAGCAGCTGCTAGATTGATTTCTCATGGTCCTTTGTTATTTTAAAGAAATCTTTTCTTTTCTGATCAGTAATCACTTTCTTCACCTGATCTCACACGTGAGATTCTGACCTCATATGTGGATACTTACCCTGCTGTGGATACTTGCAGAGGAATTCTCCTAGGTGTCTGCTTGAATCTGCTTTATGGATTTTGTTTCTTTCCAATGCTGGACATTCATGACTTCCATATTTTCTCAAGCTCCTGTCTTTTTTATTTTTTAATTGGTTGCTGTTCTACTATTGGTAAACATGGTTTTCATTGTTGACACTATCTCTGCAGTTACCTCAGAAATTATTTCTGATTTTATTTTTTCTAGAGCTTCATTCAATTATCTTGTTGATATCACTTCAGAGAGGCTAGGTGGGTGGCTTTCAGGTTGTCCCACCTCATTGTCCTCTGAGTTTGCCTTTAGTGAGCTGGATGTCCAGGGTTACAACTTGTTTACATGTCTTCTCATTTGGATTTCTTTTCATTTTTTAAAAATTTATTTTCTGGAGTTATGCTTGTAAATTGCCTGTGGTGGGTTGCTTTTTGCTAGTACTTAGAACTCTGAGGAAATGATTATTTCTCTGGGTTATCTTGCAGGTGTAGCTGGTTTTGCAGTAGTGAGTATTTTGCAAGATTCTGCCTCTTTGATTTGTTAGGGATGAGAAGTTGCTGCCTGTTTGGCCCAGTCTCTGCTTCTTTGCATTGTACCACAGATATTCTGTGACCCTGAGTTAATCTGGGTCTTAGAATATCAGGAAGAACAGCTGCTTAAAACAATTATGTCACTTTTTACTAAAGTGGTACCATTAGAAATAACAGCAGCCTAGAAAATGATCACAGCCTAGAAAATGACAAACTGAGGTCACCAGTAATATGCCACTTTTAACCATATGAACAAGATGTGTGGTTGTGTAACAAAATTTGAAACTAACCAGAAAATTATATCCAATATACTAATACTTAATATCTTAAGAGAGAAAATAGATAAGTAGCGAAAGAGAAACAGAGTAGAAGTAAGTTTGGCGGACAATGAGGGATCATTGTAACTCTGGAAAAATGCTTCAGAAGCCTTGAGGGAAAGAGAGTAGGAAGAGATAAAGATAACAGAACAAGATCTATAAAAAGGTTAGAAACCACATTCTCATTCATAAAAACAAGATCATATAATGAAGGAGAGAAAGAAAGAAAGAACAAAAACTAAACTCCACAACAAAAACAAATGAGAGAGAGAATGCAAAACATGTCAACTTCCAAGTTTGTCTCTGTTGTCACTGGTAGAGAATGTGTGAAGATAGAGTCCTAATCCCTGCTCATTGTTTCAGGTACTTTATTCTCATTGCTGGGACAAAAAACCCAACGTCCAAAGTTAGGAAATCAAAGGTTTATTTAGCTTACATTTAGTTGAGGTTTCAGTCCCTATTTACCTGGCTCTAAGACAGAGTGGCACATGAAAGAGAGTAGCCATTCATGGTGGCTGTCTTAGTTACTTTTTACTCATTGCTGGGACAAAGTACCTGACACCCAAAATTAAGGAAGGAAAATTTTATTTAGATCACAGTTTGTGGAGGTTTCAGTTTATACTCTGCAGGCTCCAAGGCAGATGGCAGCAGCTCATGGTGGCAGAAAACAACAAAGAGCAGAGAAGCATCAGCTGAGGCATCCATCAAGCCTTTCTCTCTTCCTTCCATGCTGACTGTGAAGACTAGCACTCCACGTGAATATCAGAGCTCCTCCCAAGTGGTGGCTATTAAGATCAAGCTCCTCTGGAGTGGCATAGCTGCAAAGTGGCACGATTAACACCGGGACTTCTCCAAGAAAGTGGGGATGGCGCAGCCCAGAAGCCTTCCTCTCCTTCTTTATATATCCTTTTTGTGCTGAGTCACTCTGGGGTAGACTGTTGTGCTCTAGGGCAGAACAAATCATGCCCCAGAGTAGAGCCAATCATGCCCCATGGCAGGCCTTCCCTGCCCAGGGCAGTAGGGGAGGACCCACTGCCTGGAACTGCCAGAGCTGATTCAGCCACATTGACACAGTGTATCAACTACTACAGTGGCCAAAGACAGTAAAGAGGCAAAGGAGGTGCCACAGCTGCAGCAATTAGCAAGCTTCTTTTCCTTCTTCATATTGTACGCAGATTACCAACCCCAGGATGGGTGTCGCATTCACTCCCATAATCCCTGCTTTGGATCACGAATTAATCACAAACTACAGAAGCCTGTCTAAATGACTGCATAGGCCTTTGGAGGAACAACTAGACACAAATCATAACACCAACCTATCCTAGCAAGCCTGAACTAGCTTTTGGATGACAGTGGATAATCTCAGTGAACCTGCACTTTCTGGCCTTGATCAGACTCATCCAGTCTGCAGCCATCAGCGCACCTTCCAAAGGCCTGAGCCCCACTAGGAGCCACTAGATGGAGCCCACAGCTGCTCTGAATTCTGATCTCAGTTGGGCGCTCCCTAAGGTGACTCCTGGCCAATCGCTCCGCTGTGCTGGATGACTGAGCCCTGAGTGCTAGTGCAGCCCTTCACGCCCACTGCTGCCCTCTACTGCTGCATGTCTCCATGGAGGCCTCTGGTGTCAGCAGCAGTGATTGTGTGTTAACAGGCTTGAATCACTCCTCTGCTGCAGTGAGTCCTACTTCGAGAGAAGACACCACCAGCGACCTCCTTCTTCATTGGAGTTTCTTTCTTCACCTTGTGGGTTTCAGTCAGCACTTTGGATCCTTCCTTTGGCCCTGGGGACCCACTTCTTTCTGTCTCATCTTCCGTGCATTGCTATATTCCAACATCCGGACAGCAACTCTCAGAGAGGCTTTTTCTCTGCTAGTTACCAGTCCACCATCTTTGTGTTCCCAGTGCATTATTAATTTCAGTTGTCACATAAACACTTGCATTTATTTATTTATTTATTGCATTTTTCTCCTGTTGATGTTTGAATTTTATGTTTTTTTCCCCTCTGCGCCATAAAATTTAAGTGCAGAGTAAACATTTTTCTTTCCATGATGCAACCCATGGATTTCTGGAACCTAAATGGTTCAGCAGAAAATCAATCATTCCAATTTAGGTTTAACAAGAGCCCCCTTTATTGCCTATTGATTCTCATCATCACAGTCTACTATACATGAAGAAAGGGGACTGGATCCTGACATGAGTCCTAACACTATTGGTTTCATGAACATCTGCAAAACTTTGTACTATGCAATATAAAAACATACAAGCAAAACCAAATATAATAACCCTACATTCGTGCTTTCTTCAGCGTGAGCCTGGTTCCTTTTCTGTCACAGAGCGTCCATATATCTCTTCCAAAGTCTGTCCATTAACCAGTCTCACCATGCACTACAACATCAAAATTTCATGTTTATATCTCAGACAGAGCACGTTTAGAAGGGCAAAACGTCTTTTCAATTTAGACTTGAATGGTGAGTTGGTTTTTCCTGGACAAAAATGGTCTCAAGGAGTTGTTGTTGTTCTCAATCCCAAATAGCATCACACTCTTGAATGTGATCTTCTAAAATACAGAATGCAGGTGTACAGCAATGAGATACAGTTCCCAAATCCAGATACCACCCATGGATTACAACATTCTTTCTTATAAACTCAAGTAAAAGTTTATTTTGTATATTGAGCTTATTTATCTGCTTATTGGCTATAAAAACAGAGATCTGTGACTTCTTTGATTTCATTTATAATAGTGAGTTACATAGAGTAGGGACTCCTAAAATTTTATATAATGAGCATGATCTAGAATCTGAGTCTGCGTAGAACTATTGTCTAACTCTCTGAATTTTGTGGTGTTAGGACTGACTATGTTATCCACATCGTGTGCCTACATTACATACCTAACATACGCAGATGCTCTTCACTGTTTTCTGAATATCGTATCTCTCCCATTACTGGACACCAAATAAAACACCATGACTAAATAATTAATTCAATTTGTTATCTAATATTAAATTTTTGGCAGGCTGTACATGCGGATGATGTATCTTGTACAGATACTAATAGCTCTCGGCTAACGGCTGCCACAGTGCAGACTTTATAATAAATGGGTCATCTTGGCAAACCTAGGCTCCTTTTTCTATAGATTTCTGGTTGGAGTCCAGTGATATTTGTTTGTGAGATCTGGAAGGGAGAAGGGAGGAGGCAACTCTTCGGGTCTCCCATCTATTGCTGTTTCTTCGCTCCCTTCCTCACTGGTGTACTGTAGATACTGACTGATACTGCCGCAATTACATCTTTGCCTTTTCCTCCCTCAACATATTGCATGCCTGGGAAAGGTGCATATGTGTAGCTCAGAGAAAGTGCCCTAGCTTCTGCAGGAACCCACCACAGCAAGGCCACAGCCAGTACTAACACAGGCTTTGGTTTGTCCTCCTACGTTGCAACACTTGCTTGAGGCTCTCCTTTGTTCTTCTTCCCCATTTCACATGAGTCTTTCCTTTTTCTTGTCTGCACTGTGAACTCCAAATATCAGCATTAATGTAAGAAAAATAGAAAGAAGCTTAGAGAAATTGCTTGACAGTTATCCCCCAGCTATGCACTGGTCATTTTCATTATCAACACCATCAATGTCATAACCAATATCTAATCACTGTCTTTTTCCTGCATTAGCTCTGATTGCTACACATACTCAACATCAGAGCTGAGTTACAAGCCTTTATCTTTAACTTTTGCAGCATCACTTTTATCTGCATGTTTCAGAAGATGCAGAGCCACATCTGCTTGATTCCCAAATCTGTCATCTTTTCATAATCTATACAGTGTTCTCAGCTGCATATTCTTTTCTCAAAATATTTATAAAATAGAAGATTTCTGTATCAAAATCATATTAACATGTTTCTACTAGCTCCTGCCAAAGTGTTTTACATATTGTAGTGCATGGGCACACACACACACACACACACACACACACACACACACTCATATGTTGACAAAAACAAAACACAAGCAGCAGAATGTTTCTCTTCGCTGGGGCCCATCTAGGAACTCTTCCAGTGCGAGTTTTGAAAACTGGATGAATTTTGATTGAAGAACAAATTTTAACATCAACATAGGCTTTTAAAACTAAAAGCCCAGTGTCTGAGAGTCCTCTTCTCCACATACAACAAATAAAATCCCAATCAAGTATTTCTACTATTTATCCTTACACCACCCCTTGTAACTTAAGAAATTCCTGTTTGATTTTTAGGAGGTATTTGTATCTGAATCTTCACATCAACATATTTTAAACGATTGCCTGAAGTTGGCAAATTAATGTCAAATAGAACATACGATGCTTTTGCTTTGCTTTACAAATGCTTCATTTTCTGTCCATACCCCAATCCATGCTGTAATAATCTGACCACAACCGATCAGAAGAAACTCTTCAGTGAGAAAATGCATGTAACATGTTGTTAAATCTTGCTTGAGACAGTCAGTTTAAAAATATTAGTCATTATTATTTTCATGCTAGCTACTGTTTCCTCCATTACTTTGTTTCAACTGGCAAGAGATCTTCACTTAATTTCTAACAAATAAATTCTGACTCCCAAAGGCCCTAATGACTCAAAACAGAACGACGGGGTTCCACTGCATGTGATATACCTCTGGTGACCAGCAGAGGGGGGAAGGAGCTTTTTCTAAAGTGTCATTTTTTTGCCTCAACTTGACAGAAAGGAGAGCGAGAGGTACTCTTTGGGAGAGGACAGCACCACACAGACCAGGGTTGCCTGGAATCAAAGATGTCCACTTGCAGCTGTGATGAAACAAAAATGATATTTCTTCCTTTTCTTCCCAGTTCGATGGGCAAAGGTCTCCCTTGTATAAAAATTAGTGAAAAAATTAACTCCGTACTCATTACTTCCTTAGCAAGCTCGGCAGCTTGCAATTTGCAGACGATTGGCTCATGCAGTTGTGCTTTCCCTTGTTCACTCCTGCAGATACTGAGCAAAGATTTATAAGACGCTAACTGTGCTGGTGAAGATGACTCATGCTTGGGGAGTGAAAGAAAGATTAAGAAAAATAATCAAGTTGTATAAATTAGAGAGATTTTGATATGTCTTTTAAGTGCCGGTTTGAAGCCAGATCCAAAGGATGCTAACAAGCCTTTTAATTATCTGGCTTCCCATTAGTGATAATTCATTAGCAAGCTGGTATTATGTATGTCTGTTAATCGCCTCCTGAATATGGCTTCCCCGGGAGGGCCACAAGATGAGATCTTAAATTTTCAAAACTCTTTTTATTCTTTTTTGTTTGCATTTGATGCTTGATGTGCTTGCTCCAGAAAACACATTCACCCATCCCCAGGGTCCCAAGAGGGAGTTTATCCGTGCAAGTCTCCCAGATTTCCATGGAGAGCCCTGGAAGGCGCCTGCTGCGAAGTCACTGCCAATGTGCAACCTCATGTAACGCCGTGCTTCCGTGCAGTGCTTAGTGTGTCTCTCCAAAGTTCTAGGGTTGGAATGCTTCTTATGGGGTGTTTGTGGTATCTGGGTGTGGAACCTGGGCAGATGATTAGGCTGGAATCCCAAGATAGCACTGGTGGCCTCATAAGAAGGAGGCGACCCGAGCTGGCTTGATCTTGCCCTTCACCACGTGTCCTTCCGCCATGCCGTGATGCAGGAAGAAGGCTGTCATCTGCTGCCAGCAGCCCGAAGCTGTGCATCCCAGCCTGCCAAGCTGGGAGAAATAGATTTCATTTCTTTGCCACTGCCAGTCTACTGTATCCTGTTAAAGCAGCAGAAAATAGACTAAGACATCCAGCTCCCCTTGAGAGCTCTCGATAGCAAATGTTCAGCAAACACTTGCTGCATGAATGAGGCATCCAGTTCCGCTCTGTGTCACCTTGGTTCCCCTTTCCGATGCCTGCTGCCTGCCAATGAAACATTCAGAGTCAGAAAGCTACACAAAGCGTCTGGCTTTTCCAGGAAGTGGGGTGACAAAGAGTTCTAAATTGAGATTGTGATGATGGTTGACAATACTTTAAATTATTTAAAAGTAGATGTTAACACTTTTAAAAGTATAATCGTAAAATATGGTATTTTTATTTTATTTTATTTTTGTCTTTTGGACACAGAGCCTCATGATGCAGTTCAGTCTGGCCTTAAGCTCACTGGGCAACACAGGCTTGTCTCGAACTCTGCACAGTCCTCTTGCCTCAGCCTCCAGAGTGCTGGGATTTCAGACATGTGCTATCACTCCAGGATGTATATATATATATATATATATATATTGTTGTTGTTATTGTTTGTTTGTTTGCAGAACCGGGGATTGAACTCAGGCCCTTGCCCTTGCCAGGCAAACACTTATTCTACTGAGCCATCTCCCCGGCCCTGCTGTATGCATATTTTATTATAAGTTTTAATAAACAGTGTCAAAAGGCAGTGGGTAGGGTCTTTGCATTATGGTCAAAGAAGAGAGCAAAGAAAGAAGAGAATACAGATATTCTAGATGTTTCTATAAGAAATATCACCATGGATCTTGAGGAAGAAGGGACACTTGTGGTCCTTCATATTTCCTTCCAATGCTTAAATGCTCTATTTCTGATGTTCTCATTCAGAGCCATGTTGGCATGGGATTGCATTCTTTCTGAAAAGGAATGTTTTTAATTTTACCCAACCAATTTTTTTAGAAGTGCTATAAATTATGAAATTATGTTTTAAAAAGTCATAACCTCTTGGGACTAAGAATGTATCCCTATGCAGTATGCATTTAAGTAAAAACAAAAACCACACAAGAAGAAAAGACAAATCTTTAACTCTTCCATAACTAGACTCTCAGATTAGTGAGGGAAAGTCACCAGGTCTTGAATATCTCTGACCAGCAATCAACCCAATTTTGCTCACAGAGCCTTCATTTGGCATTTAAAACATTTGATTCTTTTCCTCATTACATTAATTCAACCACAAATGTTCATTATCTTTCCTAGGAGACAAGGGACCTAGGTTTCAACCTGAAAATTGGTGTTCTTCAAAATGAGAAGGGTATTCATACCCCAAAGCTAGGAATTAGGCATTCTCTATTACATTTAACTTTTTTTCAGTGAGATTTTCTACTTTAAAAATGTGAAAGTTCTGGGATGAAGGATAACTCAGTGACATAAGCACCTGCCTGGCAAGTGCAAGGTCCCAAGGTTGATCCCTGGTACTGGAGAAAAAAAAAAAAGTAAAATTTAAAAGTTCTGAAAATGTTGCCTGTAGCATGTTTGAAATGATTAATTTTCAGAAAGTAGCTGTGCGGGGCCCGCGCCTGGGGTGAGGTCTGTGCACGTGCACCCCAGCGCCCTCCTAGAGCCCACCTGCACACAGGACCAGCAGGAGGGCTGCTGCCTCCCTCCGGGGTGCCCCTCGTGGACCCTGCCTGTGAGAAGCGAGGGGAGCAGGTTAGATGGAGATGACTGACTTGGTTTTATTTCTTCTATAGTGTTTAACTCACTTGGTTTGCTGTAATACTTCTTGTGAAAAATTCTTGATATTTCATGTGTTGAGTGTTTGCAGGGTGATATTCTTCTTTAAGGCCACATAATTTTACAAATCCTTGTACTGCCCAGGGAGGGCACCCACGTGGCAACAAAAGAGACAAGCATTTACATATATATAAGGGAAAATGCTTCAATCTATATTTTTGTTTCTCACCACACTGTGCTTGTAAGTTCCTTTTCCCCAGGCCCTTGGGTGTTGAGTTATTCAGCAAGAAATGAACTCCCAGTTTCTGGCTAGGCTTCTGTGGCATCTACTGCAGCTCCTCTGTCACTGCTTCTCAGTTAAAGGTAAACTGGGTGTCACCTTATGCTATGGGTTTCTCAAGATTTAACTTTAGGCTAAGCTTTTCATTAACCACATGAACTTTCCTGTGTTCTTCTGATGCAAGATTTATTTATAGCCTTTATCTTGACTGCATCAGAGAATGATAGAGCAGAGTGTTACAGTTTGTGTCTAGCTGTCCCCCAAAACCTCATGTAGTCACTGGGGGTGGCTTCTAGAGTTTGTGATTAATTCATAATCCAATGCTGGGATTATGGGTGTGAGTGAAGTTGGGATTATGGTGTGAGTGCTACACCAGCCCTGGCACAGGTAGCCTGAAGGCAGTATAAGGAAGGAGAGGCTTGCCTTGGCCTTGGCTGCAGCCCCTGCTGCCCCCGTGCTCTTGTTGTTTTACGTTTTCCTCTGCCATGTGCCACTGCCTTGGATCCAGCTGGTTATAAACTGAAACTTCCACAAATTTTGAGCTAAATAAACCTTTTCTTTCTTAATTCTGGGAGTCAAGTAGTTTGTCCCAGCACTGAAATAAAAGTAATTGAGACAAAGTGTGTGCAGGGTAGTAAATCCTGGAAAACAGAGAGGAGCTCACCACCTTAAGTAGAGGAAGGGTAGGAGGGTGCAAAGTGAGTGGAGGGTGACACACAAGCCAGGACTGAGGCTGGTGCGCTTTCTCTAGTCAGCACCATTGTTGCTTAGCATTTACACGAAGTGTTCAGTGTCTTTGCCTTAAGGTCGGTTACATATTTTAAGGGCATCTTGGCTACTGGCTTTTTTGGAGTATTGTTTGTCATTTCATCACTTCAGTGCCATGGAAAAACTTCTGGAGAACGTTGAAGAAATCTAGTCACATCCTGTCCCCATCATTTGTTAGATGTGGGGTTTCAGACCTCCCCCTATGGGGTACCTTCTTAACCTAAAATATGAGGGATGGGATTAGATCACTTCCAAAAGTTTGACTCATGTCGGAGGCCATATTTCCGGACTACCTACTATAGATTTGTCAACTACAAAGACATCAGTGTTACTGAGGATCATGGTAGGTCTTCACTATCCACAGTGTCCCTCTCATTGTGTCCCTCTCAAAGATGACTCCTATGTTCAGTCACTCATTTATTGAACCTGTGTCTAGAGTTTCAGTCACCAGATTAGGTACTGGGGACATAGAAGAGAGCAAAATCACCTATCTCTTGTACGTTTGGAGACAGCACCATTAAGAATCTGTTGTTTTCTTTTACCAGTAAAATTTAGGAGAAGACAGTTTAGCGGGAGGAACTACAGCACCTGAGGCCATGGCTGAACCTGAAGCCACAGCTGGAACTCGCCTTCCTCTCTCCTGAGACCTGTTCTTAATTCTCAGCGCCTTCAGCTAACACTTCCACTGGGCTAAGAAGGTAACTCAGAGGGGAGGCAGAAGCTCTCGTTGGAGCCGACTGTTGGCTGTCTTTTCCTCTGGTCTTGCCTGCAGCTCTTGCACAACTACTTTCAAAGTCAGCAAGAGACTCAGAGGGGTATGATTTTTATGTTGACACAGTCTCCCTTGTGTATTTTGTATGA
Source organism: Octodon degus (assembly GCF_000260255.1). NCBI lineage: Eukaryota > Metazoa > Chordata > Mammalia > Rodentia > Octodontidae > Octodon > Octodon degus. Next base: position 5,651,668 of record NW_004524618.1, read on the forward strand.
CAACTGCCCTGTCTGCGGTAAATGATCAAGATCAGTTACAGAATAACTGAAACCTGAGACTTCAAAGGGGAGCATTTTATTTTGGCTCAAATTTTAGTCCACAGTTGGCCAGAGCCAAGGTGGAAAATCATGGTGGAGATGTCTTATGGAAGAAACACAAACCGTGAGGGTCAGGAGGCGGGGTGAGAAGGGGGAGCCAGGGAGGGAGATTTCATCTTCCAGGTCATGTCTCCAGGGCGCCACCTCCCTGTGCAGACCCTCCCTCCTTACAGCCTTGTCTCCACATGGCCCAGTCTTCTTCAAGAAGCCAAAGCTACGAGTGCGTGAGGCTCTTGGGTGACATAGAGATATAAATCATATCAACCCTCAAACCAGCGTAAACAAAACCATACCTAGGTGGGATGTTTATTCTGGTCAAGAGGAACCCTGTTCTTTCCAGAGTGAAAAGGAGCAGTTTGGTCTTCCTGGAGAGTGATGCAGAATTCAGTGTTCATTTGGTTTATGCTGATCAACAGTGGATTGCTGTTGTTAGGAGCAGCTAAGAGAGTCATGCTACGTCAATCCACACTTAGACCACAGGTGGCCTGCATTCCTACCATGAAGGCTGTTGTGTCTGTAACCTGCCGTGCCATGCTGGTGTGGTCAGCTTGGAGGCTGACAGGTGTCAGTGGCTGAAATCATTCCTTTTTTTTTTTTTTTTGCAGAACCAGGGATTGAACTCAGGCTCTTATGCTTGCCAGGCCAGCACTTATTCTACTGAGCCATCTCCCCAGCCCCTGTCATTCTGTCTCCTTAGCTGTTGGTTCTCTCTTCTGTGGAGATTAATGTTGTATCAAGATCATTAGCAGGTGTCCACTCTCACAGGTGTACCATGAACTTTAAAGCTGGATTCATTGGTCCCAACCTGCAGTTCTTTGTCTTTAAACCTCTGGGTGAAGAGTCACTCCCTATGTCATTGTCCATGAGACTATCTAGTTCACTCTTTAACTACAAAAGAAAATGGTCAAGTACCCTGGCCAAAGCTCTGCCCACTGGGCATATTTCTACTCATTTTGACTTTCAGATTCACCTCTAATGGTATCCATGGTCCACTCGGGTGTTTAGACACATTGAAAAGAATGCTCATGGAAGAAAAGTAGCCTAGCGCATCTGTCAGCTGGTCATAGTGCCCCTCGCTGTGCGTGGGAGGTGAGATGAGGGAGGCTACCCGTGTAGACGAGGTGGTGAGTACGGGGTCTGGACCACCTGTCTGTCCAGCTTCCTGGTGTCCTCTCCCAAATGCATTACTTCTATGTGAGGACTCGGTGCACTTGGACTGCATCGACTCATGATGGACAATTTGTCACTTTCCCAATTGGTTATGTAAAGACACACTCGTAAGGAGCTTTGTAGTCTCAGGGCCCAAAGACACAAGCAAGAGTTGTATATAAGGCTTATGAATGCTTTTGACCAAAGAACAATATCTGCATTTAATCAGCACACACCTTCCTATAAGATTTACATTATCTCTAGATTATTTGTAATGCCTCGTACAACACGAATACTATCTAAACTGTTGCTTTCTATTTTTTTTATTACTGTATATTTGCTGCACATAGCAATTACATTCTTTGAAGGTAGTCAGTACAAGAACACAACACCAGCTCACGCATTGTTTAAGGAATGATGATGAGGAAAAACACCTGCGTATACTCAGTAAAGAAACAGTTTTTCCCTTGAATATTTTTAAGTGATGATTACTGTCATCTATGAGCATGAAATCTGTGAATAGGAAGGACTGAAGGTATTTTGTTATAGCAAATGAAAGGGACTACTGCGTGCATTAGGCTCATTATGGCCACCGTGCTTTTGATGGGAGTTCTGCCACCTCGCCTCTGCCTACCTGGGATTTTATTATCTCTGTTGCCGTCTCTGGATCCAGCTGTGGAGCAGCGTCTTCCATTACCAGCCCCAACCATGGGAGAGAGCAACCACTGAGTTCCTTACTGCAGATTCTGTTCCGCTCTCTAAGATAATTTCTTTCCCTTTGGTTAAATAGACAATGCTTGGGGCTTTCCTGCTGAAGCACTGTGCTACTTTATTTTCCAACTCACATCTATATCCATCACATCATTCTGTTTCCCTTAGTCTTTTGATTATTTGTTCCACCATGTATTCTTCCAGGTATGGGATTTCTATAGCACTTTCTAAAAAGCTTCTAGGAGTCATCTTAGCACATTTTTTCCTACCCTTGCCAGGTATTAAATCCTATATCATTTGCCAATGTTCACGCAGCAGTGCACGGTCCATTATCTCCCGCAGCCATCCATCTCTTACCTAAAGGGTCTCATCCCACCCACATTCTGCAGGCTGTCATTCATACAGGTTGGCAACATCCTACAGTTCCTTTAAGATTTAATTCTATTTTGCCCTCAGAAGATCCATCAATTCCCTGGTCAGGCTGTGCAGTAGTGTAACTTTAGGGGAGGGGCAGATGTAGACCCCATCAGGAAGTGGCCTCAAGGCTGGCCAGGTAGCTCAGCAGACTAAAGTGCCTGCTTAGGCAGGTGCAGGGACTCGGGATCAATCTCCATCGTGCTGTGCTGGCCATGCCCCCGGGGCATGCTGAAGTGGCAATTGAGACTGGGCATGGTGCTGTGCACCTATAATCCCAGGGCTTGGGAGGCTGAAAACAAGAGGATCACTAGGAGTCAGATCTGTGTAGTGAGACCCTGTAGGACTCTGTACTAAATACATTAAAAAAGGAATGGTCTCAAATTTTTTTAAGCAACAAGAGAACTCTAGCCTCTAACAGGAAACAATAGGCCACTACTACCCATTGAGGATTCAGAGAGGCCCACTGCTGCATACTTGTCAGCTGGAGAGACAAACAATACATGTGACAAATGGGAGACACTTACATGGTTTGCTTTTTAACCAATAATCTCTAGCACCTAAGGTCCCTTCCTTGCTTGTTTGTTTAGCAAAGTGTTGAAGCCATTTTCTTGCCATGACAGGCAGTTAAGGAGCACTGCATTTCTTTAGGATCTGGCTACAATTTGCTGATATTGAACTGAAATTGAATAATCCATTCATTATTTATAGACCTGTTTACATAATGAAAGATGTTTCTTTTTCTTTCCCCCATTTTTAAATATACCACACAGTAAAAATGCTTAATTAATGGCATGTTCCAGACTTAAGCAAAGATTTACTTGTTTTATGGGTTTAGCAAATTCTATCAGCTGCTTTCTCCCAGATGGTGACAAGCCTGTTTGTTTATATTCATTGGCTTTAAAAAAAATGAACTATCTATTAGATTTCTTTCTAAAGTAGTTTAGTAATCTTTAAGTATGGGATGGATATCACCTGCAACTTACTCCTCACAAAGATGCTTTTGTAGGAACACCTCATGTACTCCAAAAAGATATTGGGAAAAAGCCAGTTTGCTGCAATATGTATTGCATTGTTCTCTTATATAGAAACTATTATTATTTACTATTTATCCAAACTTGTTTATAAAAAAGCATCCACCATACTTTGTTTTCACTTTTTAAATGCTGTTCTTCACTCTTAAAGCAAAACGTACCTGCCATTAATTTTAAATATCTCTGCCCAGGAAATTAACTTGTGTGTTTACTAGATGACTTGCATTATTTGAAAATGTAGGAATCCATCAGCAGATGTTTATCACAGCAAAATTCTTAAAGTTTTGTCTTGTACAAGGAAGTGGTAGGCCCCACCAGGGAGAAATGTTCCTAAAGAGAATCTTTTTCAAAAAATTAATTTTACTGAGAAAGAAATAGCAATGAGACAGTTCCAAAACAAGTTAGTAGGACAGTTACAATAATTAATATATTGCATATTGTTGACTTTGTAGTAGTTATTCATAGTACAAGATGTAGACATGATATCGTGTCTAAACACTATTAGTACAAATTTTTCTTCACGGGGCCAGGGAAATACCTCAGTAGATTAAGTGCTTGCCTGGCAAGCACAGGGTCCTGAGTTCAATTGCTTGTACTGAAAAAAAAATCTTTCTTTTCATTGAACTAAGGGAAAGTAGCTGTATATCAATCCTAATATATATATATATGTATGTATTTTTTTCACTACAAAATGGTCCTTCATTTATATCCCCCTCTTTTGTTTACTTTTGGCAGAGATGGGTATTCCATTGTCATTCAAATATTATACATGCATGAATTCAGCAAAATAATCCAATATAGTCCAGTAGTCCATAATAGTAGTGGGTTATCTGCAGAACTGGCAATGTCAGAAGTTGTTGACTTGAGTCTTTTACAGCTCAGTATATTAATATATTTTTACTCTTTATATCTCATTTTTATACTTTTCTGCTGGATGGTTAAGACGAGACAAAGCAAGAGCTATATAACAAGAAATGTAACTTCTGTATCTGCCAAGGTCAGTCAAATCCTCTCAGGATTTATCCTGAGATCCTGTACCTCAGATTGTAGATCCTTTGTCAGTGTCAGCCATGTGGATGAGTCATGGCCATTGCTTGGCCAGTGTGCTCTCTGTGAATGCCTGAGAGAATGTTTTCTCTCCATGTGACTCTCCTTAGGCACACTCTACATTGTCAATCACTTTCCTCTGTGGCCCCATAATCCCCTTGAACAGAAAACTTGGGACACCACTGAGTTACAGAATGTTACTGTACAGGTTCTCTTATGTCCTGGGCCCTCACTGACCTTGAAAGGCTAGGGCTAAACTGTTGGCTGTCCTTGCAGCCCTTCTTTTTGTCTAAATTTTTGGTCTGCAAACTGAAATTGTTAACCCTCCAGCAGAGAAGCTGCATGATACTCTTACCCTATGACAGAATCTTTTGTTTGTAGATGTTCCACGTTTTTCCCTCTTAGTGGATTTGCCTGGGATATTCCAGTAACTCTCATCATTTACATGCATTTTTAATCCAAGTTCTTTTATACCTCAACATTCCAGCCATTCTGTTAACACCAGTGGTTGGCATATTAGTGTAGTTGATATCCAGCTTCTCTTTGTAACTACTTGCCTCTTTCATAAAGCATAACTATTTTCAATAATAATCATAAAATAAGAGGGGGCCGGGAAGATGGCTCAGTAGAATAAGTGCATCCTCAGCAAGCACAAGGGCCTGAGTTCAATCCCCGGTTCAAAAAAAAAAAAAAAAAATAAAATAAAATAAAGAAGATTGGCCAGAAATAATAACATCTGATGGTGTAAGGAAAAAGAAAAATGAATTTTAATTTCAGTGAAATCCATTTGCATATGATCATCTATGCAGAAAAATTTGGTTTGTGGGGATAATTCATTCCAGAAAAGAGATGCTTATATTCTAAAGCACTTGTGTTTTGAAATGAATTTCCTATAAGGAATGGTGGAAACTCTGATGATTCACACCACAATCCAAAGATATTCACATAAACTGGTTACAATGCTAGAATATGATGCAAAATTCAATTAAAAATAAGCCAATTCAGCTGCAGTGACCTTTAAAAACCTCCATGGCTGGTGTGAGACACAAGACCGCAGGGTCATTGCGTGCGACGACTTTCAGCCTCACGCACGGCATCACCGCCATCTACTGCCGCACTGGAATCTTTTTCTTTTTGTGCAACTTTAACAAGAGACCTACCTAGTCATATTTACTTTTGTCTCCTTTTAAGGGTTTTGTGGAAATGTGACAGTGCATTGTCATTAAACAGGTCCATTCCTAGCAACGCCAGAGCCTTGGGCAGGCACTCTCCTACCAAGCTTTGCAGTGTTTCCCACCAGCTGCATAGCTTGCTAATGTCATTTGAAGTGAGGCCGTCCTCTGCCTTTTCTCCTTCACTCCACAGCTGAGACCCCCTGCATCCCCTCTTGCCATGATGGGATGATGGCCCACAATCCCTCAGAAAGCAAGAGAGACAGAGAAGCACTGGTGCAGCACTTGTGTTTGAGATACAAAACATACATTGTTTATCAAGTGAGATTTGTTAGCAATGTTTGTTAGTCTTGTGGAACACATGCACAACCAGTTACACTCTAAAGTTTTACTTTATGTGTAACCAGAGTAATTAAAAATTACAATGCACAATATTGAAAGCGGAGTGATTATTAGCAATTTCAAGCATATTTTATATTAATTCTGGGAAAAGCAGGAAAGCATAGTCATAATTTGTCACTATCAGTAATTAATAATAGCATAATTTTTTTTAATTTTTAGTACATCTTTTATTCTATAAATTAGTAGTCTCATCAAAGTTCATTTTTACACTTCCTTTCACTGTGTAGGTCACGTAGCCAGATTTGTGACCCTTTCTCAGTCTTTCTGTCCTTATAGTTACACATACTTTGACAATTTTAATTTTCATGTGTGTTTCACATAAAACAACAGGCATGCAAAAAACTGGAAAAGGCCATAAGCTTCAAAATGAGCAAAATCACAAGAAATATTTCAAATAAATTCCTGAAAGTGCCATAATTTCTATGTCTTCTATTTTGACTCACTTCTGTCAGTCTTTAAAAGTAACTTTCGTTGAAAACATGTCCACTCCCAGAATTCTAGGTAGTCCAAGAGAAATACATAACTCAAATTCCGTATGCTGGTCTTCACAATTGCTTTGTTTTTATTATTTGAATCTATACTTAAGCACAAGAATATATAGGGCTATACAAGTTAGAAATGAAATGGGACTGAAGCAAAAATAGACAATTCTAATGAATACGGAATATAGAGCTAATTTCCATATAAGGGTTGGTATGATCACCTCCACAGGGAGCACAATGTGTATTACTCTTCATACTATAAGAAAACAAAATTTTAAAAAAGAAAAAGAAATGACTCATGGAATAAAAAAATGGATAAATACTGAGAGCATGCTTATTTAGAAAAATAATATATATATATATATATATATATATATATATATATATATATATATTTAAATGTAATAATTATTGGAATAGTTGTTCAAAGCTAGAAGCAAGAAAATATTATTTTTACCATGCAGGAGTATTTTATCATTGACACTGTTCAAAATTATTGGTTTGACGTGATATTACATCATGGTACTGTTTTTGATTCTCCAAAGGCCATGATGCTGACCCCTACCATGAAGCACTCTGTCACCTTCTCCTCCCATCCTGGTGCCCAGCCAGTGGTCCTTTCATGCTGGAACTCCAAGGGAAGCACTTTGGCAAGCACTATTCCAGCGATGTCATCCTCAGAGAACAATTACATGTAAACGTGAAGATCTTGTTCATAAATTTGCCAAGCCTGATATGATTGACTGTGAGCCATTTTTATATTTTCTGATCAGCTTGTCAACCTGAGTAACCATTGAAGAGAATTGTGGGTAATTTTAATGTTTTAAAGTATATCAGAGATTAAAAAATAAACAAACAAACCAAAACCTCATGCTTGAAAGCACTGGAAAGTATTGAAACTAAAGAATAAATCAGGGAGACTGAACTGTCCCCGCTCATTCTGTCAGAAAGGAGCCAACAACTGCAGAGGCTGATTCAGATGATTTTCTTTAATGCACTGAGAGAAAGAAGCAGAATAGCTAACATAAGTGACTAACCCGCGTAAATTCCACACTTCCCACTTCGTCTCTAAGCTTAGGCACTGCTTGGTTCTGTCACCCTGTGCTGGCACAACACATGAACGGTGCAGATTCACAGGTGCAGCAAGCCTCTTTCTGGAGAAATTAATCATGCGAGGAATAAATGAGCACCTTCTTCCAAACAAGGAGCTTCGAAGGCTAATGTGTCGAGCAGGATTCTGCAAGTTGGTAGCTCAAAAGCAAACACTGGGTGGGAAGAAAGGAGGCGTGAGTCTTCACGCCATGACCTTTTGGGTTCACTCCCTCTTTTCAGTGAGCTACATATGTCATTCACCAAGGACACCAGGTGGGCCCACTGGTGTCACACTTCCACACTACGCCCAGGTTCAGTGCAGGGACCCGTAGACAGGGAAGAAATAAAATAGGGCTCTCAGTAGGTCTTCTGGCTAATCCTGACTAGAAAGAGTTAAAAACAAACTTTAATACATAAATTCCCCTGAAAAATAGGTCAAGGATGGGGATAGAAAAAGAGAGAAAAACAAGATTAAAAAAAGTCCCTAAAAGGCTTTGGGACTTGCACCAAGAGACAAGGAAAGGAGATGACAGGCAGGGCACAGACAGAAATCCAGGTGCATAAACAATAAGTCACCTCCCATGCCCAATAAAATATAGAGATATGGGGTGTGGGGAGGCTGACTCAGGCAATGTGTACTCACATCTACGCATGTACACTTACACACACGTGTGCATAAGTCGCTGTGTTATTCACACCACGGTCACTACAGAGTACAGTAGATACCCATGTAATCCCCTTCTAACTTTAAAATAAGCAAGAATAAGGTAGCCCTTGTCACCTAGCTGCCCTCCCCTAAGATAAAGCCTTAAAATGTACATCAAGGACAAGTAGACAGACAGGAAGCAGCTGCCTTTAGAAGACCACAAGACTGTAGGCAGAGGTGTCTGGAAGCCAGTCTAGTTACAGCCCCTCACAGGTACCCCGGGGTGGGGGGTAGTGAATCCACCACCCTGTAATCCAGCTGGGACCAAGGCTCCCTCCAGGGGCCCTCCATCTTTCTGGAGCCACCTCCGTTGATGTTTTCCTTATCAGCATAGCTATCTATCTTCTCCTTTTCCTTCCTTTTTTTTTTTTTTTCCCAATGGCCCATTGTTTATTAACAAATCCCACCCTGGCCTATTTTTCTTACACCATTGGAAAAATACATAGTTCTACAGTTTTGCATATGTGGTGAAGTATGTGGTCATTTGAAACTGCCACATTATTTTATTTTATTTGTAACTTTTATTTTTATTTTTTATTTTTTTTCAAAATTTTATTGATAAACAGATAGCAATGAGACAGCTTCAAACCAAATCGGTAGGACAGTTTCAATAACTAACACACTGCATATATTCTTCTTAGTGGTTAATTGCTGTACAAGATGCAGACTTGAGATCCTATTTACAAACACCATTAGAACAAATCATTCTATTCATTAAGAGAATGTAACTATATATCTATCCTAACCACTTTGAATACACAGATACAAAATGGACATTCATCTGTATACTCCTTTTTTCTAAGTTCCATTATTTGAATATTATAGGTGTGTAAACTCAGCAAAATATTCTAAAAGAGTCCAGTAGCCCACAATAGCATTGGGTCTTCTGTTTAACTGGCAATGTCAGAAATTATTGACCTGAGTCCCTCACAGCTCAACTTAACAGCATGGCTTTATTTCTTATATTTCGTCTTCATACTTTTCTACTGGATGGTTAAGACCAAGGTAAAGCAGGACCTGTGCAACAAGAGTTGTAGCTTTTTGGTCTGAGAAGGTCAGTGAAATCCCCTCAGGATTTATCCTGAGATCCTGTACCTCAGATTGTAGAACCTTTGTCAGTGTCAGCCATGTGGATGAGTCACGGCCATTGCTTGGCCAATGTGCTCTCTGTGAAAGCCTGAAAGAGTGTCTTCTCCCCATGTGACTCTCCTTAGGCACACTCTACGTCATCGATCACTTTCCTCTTTTGCCCCATAATCTTCTTGATCAGAAAACTTGCGACACTACTGAGGTACATGACATTACAGTACAAGTTCTCATATGTCCTGAGTCTTAATTGACCTTAGAAGGTTAGGGCCAAAATGTTGGCTTTCCTTGTAGCCCTCCTTTTTCTCTAATTTTGGTCTGCAAACTTAGGTTGTTAACCATCCAGAAGACAAGCTTATTGTTATTATCAAACGATTTAGGCTATTAAGCTTAACCTCACTATCTCTCTGCATTTCAAACATCTTAGGCATAATAAGGAACAGGTATTTTTCATCAAGTATTGATATGTTGAACTATTACGTCCCTACATAATATGATAAAAATATTTAAAAATTAGATTATATTTTAAAAATAGGATAAAGAATTATATACTTCTCATGTTTACACATAAGTCCAAAAATCTCACCATAAACAACCTTGAAGCAGGACAGTCCCACAATATTCCTTTTCCTGTCTCTTGTTTTCCTTCCTTTCATTGTCTTCTTTGCAAATGAAGTGCCTTCCTTCTGTTAAACACTGCCCCTGTAATTTTTCGCTGGGGCTGAGTGTGCGATACAGTGGGCAAGTTACACAGAACAGCAGTGGAGGTCCTCCCCTGGATGCAACGTCTTTGGTTCCCTGGTGAGCAGCTGGAAGTGACATGAGGATTTGTTTTACTGGCAGGTGGCCCATTTTCCCCAAGGATGCCTCTGTCTCTGCCTCTTTCTATGGACACCGTGGACTGTCAACCATTATGAATCTTGCTGGTAAAAATATTTCTCTTTCCATGCAAGGGGAGTGAACTACACAGACACTGAACACTGGGTAGCCACTGAGAGATCTTAAACATAGCAATGACTCAAGACAGATTTCTGCTGTTTTGAGAGTTTCACACAGTTCAGTGGGTTGAATGGTAGCCCCAAAAATGTGTCTAGGCCCCAATACTCCAAATCTGTAAATGTGATTGAATTTGGAAAGAATATTGGCAGATGACAGTAAATTAAGTATCATAAACTGCGTTCATCCTAGATTATTGGACTGGGTCCTTGGTCCAGGGAAAGTTTTCCTCCTAAGAGGCAGACAAGACTAAAATCTTTCTATTAAAATTAAATAAGTTTTGATGATCTACTGTACGCCAGAATGAAAATAATAATATTGTACCCTATTGTAATAAAATGTACTGAGGTAGTAGATCCTGAGTACTTTTGGCACAAACAAACAATGGCAACTTTGTGAAATGTGGCCATGTTAATCAACTTGATTGTGGTGACCATTTTATAATGTATAGGGATATCAAATTATCTGGTTGTCACCTTAAGTGTATGCAACTGTAAGCATGCACAGTTGTACCTGGCAGTGCTACTTCAGTAAAGCTGGAAAAGAAGAGACACAGGAGAACAGATATGAAAGAACTCGTGATGTCAAATATAACAAAGCAATTGTCGCAGCAACCTCGGCCCTCAAATCATACCTCGAACACCAAGAGAGCCAGTGATCACAGGAAATTAGAATTCAGAGAAGAGTCTCCTGCCACAAAGCCTCAAAGGAAGTGCAGCATTCCAACATCTGGATTTCAAACTCCTGGCTTCCAGAAAATACATGTCACTTAGCTTAAACCAACATGTTGTATCACTCCTTATGGTAACATAAGAATCTATGGCAACTGGTAAGGACACTCTGGTTGTGCCTCATATGAGTACATATTGAAAGAAGATAATGGGAAAGAAATTACTCTACAGTTATGACCAGAGAACTAAACCAAATGTAACTGTGGGTGATGATGGGCCTTGATATAACTTTTATAATTTGTGTTTCCTTTTTTTCTACACTATATAGTTCACATTCAACAATAAGCTCATAAATGTGAAATAGATTAGAAAATTGAGCATAGGGCCTCTTCTGTCATTTTTTTTAAATCTGAGAAACATTTTCCAAATGTTTACTATGCTCCAGATGCTGAACTAAGGCACTGTACAACTAGTAGTGAATAAAACAAAGAAGAAATCTACCTTATGGTATATACCTTATGGGTCTCATTTTCAAGTGGAGGAAAACTGCAGAACTTTCTGAGCAGAAGTATAAGTGATGAGGATTTTAAAAGGTTACAGTCTCAGGGGCTGGGGAGATAGCTCAGTGGAATAAGCACTTGCCTGGCAAGCAAAAGGACCTGATTTCAATCCCTGGATCTGAAAAAAAAAAAAAAAAAAGTCACAGTCTCTGCTACGTACAAGGTGAAAGCAAGAAAAGAAGTTAGGATACTGTCACAGTAGCTACTTTTCTCATGGCTTAGATAAAATGCCCAACACCCACAAATTAAGAGAAGAAGGGTTTATCTAGCCTACGTTTTACAGAGTTGCCGTTCATAGTTGCCTGGCTTCAAGGCAGGGAGGTCTCACAGAGAGAGAAGCTCATGCTGGGCAGCAAGCAGAAAGCCAGCAGAGGTGGGCCACAGCCCTTTCTGTAACTTCTATCTTACCTGAACTTCTTAGGACAGCTAGCACTCACACCCTTAATCCCAGGGCCCCCGCGCCTAATGTTGCACTACGAATCAATCCCAGTGTGACACGTTGTAGATGCAGCCGCTGCTCCCCTCCACTTATGACTGCATGAGGCTCTGGGGAATGTCCAGGAACAGCCATAACAAGTACCATTGCTATCTACGGGGGAAACGATAGTGGCTTGTGTTAGGGAATGAATCAGGAAGCGAGGATTTCCTGTAACTGATTAATACCAAGGAGAAGAATGAGATTAGTTTGATACTTTCAAGCCATGCAGACACTGTGAAGAGGCAAAAATGCATAGGAGAGTGAAGTGGAGTTTATGAGGCTGGGGTCTAGATGTAGAGTTCAGCTTTCCATCTGCACATTGGAAGCTGGGAAGCAATCTGTGGTGGAGGAAAGCTTATTGAGTAGTGAAATTCTTTCTGGAATCCTGTTGAAAAAGCAAACTCAAGATGAACTCAAAATGAAGTACTCAGTATGAAGTTGCAGCAAGCAAGAGAAAATCACCAATGCAACATCCCTCTGCTCCTAGCTCTTCCCCTCAGCACTAGTTTTGAAAGTCATTCCTAAGCCATATAACTTGCAAGAACTATTCTCCTTGGGTGAAACCCTTTTTTCAACACAAGTATATGTGAAAACAAATTATGTGGTTAAGAGGATTAACCATGCTTATTCTAAGGTCAGGGACTGTCCCCAGTTGTTCTCTAACAAAATGACCAGTAGAGAAACACTGATGATATTTTGTGGCTAATTATCAGGATGTATTTGGGAAATGACCTTAATTACTGGAAATTGTACAGCCAGCTAGTGGAGACACCAAGTCAACTAATGAAAATCAATTGCCCTATTTTCCCAAAGATAACAATGTAATTGAGAAGTGAAACTGGGTCTACACAATCTTTCTCCTGAAGAAGACTTTTTAATTATCTCAACTCCATTCCAAAAGAGGCTTGCCATTGACTCTAATTTAGTCCAATTCCTATAATAGTGTGAGAAAATGAAAACCATATGTAGAATACTACCAAGTGAGACTGATATTTTCTTTTTAATTGAGAGTTGGAAGGAGAATGAACTGATTAAACAGTTAATGCCGCAAACGGCAAAGACAGATAGGTTGGACTTAGATTGAGGCATAGATCACTTGTTTAGCCCCTGAAACAGGAATAGACCAGTTAATATTATGATCCTCTTAATTTCTAGAGAATACCATTCTACATATAATCCATTTGCATATGCAAATATATAAATCTCAATTTAATTCAAAACTATTTCAAATATCACTAATTACTTGAAGTGTTTTCAAAATCCAGTTCCCTTGAGCACACAGTGGGAAGGTTTGCTGGTGTGATCACTTGCGTTCTTATCTCTCTCCACGGACTCCAGACTACCCCAAATCGAAAGAGGACGCCAATTATCCCCTAACATCTTCATTCAGGAGTGCACATGTTAGATTCTGTGAACGAGCAATTAAGCTGAAGTTAGAGTTCTAAAAGAAGAAAATGTGCATAATTAGCTGGTTTTGCAAAGACAGAAGCAAAGAATATGTCCGGAAAAGAAAAAAAGGACATTCTGTATTCATAGAAAGTAGTCATTTAGTCATTTAAATATGTGTACCCAGCTAGCACAGGGGATAAAACAATCTGAATATACATAGAGAATGCAGCCCCCAGGCTAAGGGATCAGAGTCCCCCAGGCTGCAGAGTGAAGTGTTTCTATGGCCTGAGGCTGCCGCGTTTTGAGCCACGTCTCTGGGGTGTGCCTTAAGCAGGAGGGTGGGTGGGTCTAGCTGGCCTCCATTTCCAAGTGCTGGACCTTGCTCCCCCTCCACTGTTCCACACGGGAAGTTCACCACTAATTTAATTGACACCAACATAGGCCATTCTGGTGTCATCAAGGTTTCGGAGGGCCAACATGATTCTCTGAATGGAGCACTTTTAAAGTGAGAAAAAAGAGCTACAAGAAAGCCCTCTCTGCTTTCTTGTCTTGTGGGTCCTGATTTGCTCACAGGGTTCCACTAAGTTCCTAATCTCGTAGGCACTCTGGCCTCACATTTGAGAGGAAAGATGAATGCATGCCAATGATTTTGGTGGCAGACAAAAGGTTTGCCACCACCTTGCATGTAGAAGGGGCTCATGTTTCATCTGCACCATCTAAAGAGTAATGAAAGAGGAGAAAGAGCTCCCAACAAGGTGATCAAGTTCGATGACTCTTCCTCTTTTTCATAATATTTGAGAGCCATAAAGAAATGCCACAGCAAACCACCATTTGGGAATGCCCAAATTCTATCTGCTCTTCCAATGTCAGCCTGTAAGTCTCTTTAATATGTGCCACCTCAATTCCTACTCCTACTCAAAATAGCTTGATAATCAAGCTATGATTACATGTCTAACATCAGTTCCTCTAGGACAGATGCATGATCAATTCCAATCAATCACCCCAGTTCCTGTATAAATACTCAACTATCTCATATTTCGTAATTACCTGGGCTCACAGGGCTACACCTGTGAACGGAAGGAATTCTCAAATTGGGAGTGTTTAGAAAGAATTACCCTTTCCCCAGGGTTTTCTCCCCTGATGTTATGGAATGCAACTGATTATGTTAGCAAGCTGGATTTCTTCCTTTGCAATTCACGATCTGGTTATTTCAGATAAATTCACAGCTTCTGGACAAGCACCTTAAACCATACCTCTTTCCCCCTCTTTTGCTCATTTTTGGTTGCTTGCCTTCAAATTCTGAGCTGGCTGAGTTCATCCTTTAAAAACTTAATCACCTGAAAACCCACCAGGTACCTAGATGACTTCAGCTTTCAGCCTTACACCTTGAGGATAGACTACTCAGAAACCTTGTGTGCTTGCCCTTGTCACCTCCTGCTCATAGACCCTGTATCCTTATTCCCTCTGCAATCCTCATTGAGACCAGAAAACTCAGGGGACTTTGGCTGGCATATAGGTCAAATGTGTCGCAAGCAATTGACTCTGTTGGTCAGAGGTTCTCCAAGTGTCCCCATACTAGACTAGCAGCATCAGATTTACTATCACTCACACATTCATTAAAAATTATATTATCGGCACTAGCTCAGACCCACTTCACCTGGAGATGGCTTCAGCGAGCTGTGTTCAGTCAAGACCTCGAGCTGATTCTGAGCTTCCCTGAAGCTGGAAACTACTGCTCTGGTGAAATGAACTAAAGGTGTTTCCTTATAAACCAGTGAGTAGCTTCTACCACTGAGGAGCAAATCCCTGGCTTCATTCAGTCCGGCAGCAGAAACTGTGGGAGTTGGTGTCCTTTCTTCACAGGACCCATAGTCAGCTCTGAATGTCCCTGGGCAGCACTCTGTCTGACTGGAAAATGTACAGTGACCTCTGACCCCTGTGGCTCGAGGAGGCTGGAGAAAGTCAGGGGCTTCTGAATAAAACCTGGCCACACCTGGGGCTAGCAAAGGAAACAGCAGGCATCACGGAAATGTGCTTCCTTGCGAACTGACCACCTTCAATATACCGCCATGAACTCATCTGTGATATGTAAATGCATTTCAGGGAGGATTCCAGCTCTGTGAGCAAGCATGATCATGTGCACCTAGTAGCATTCCCACCCCAGCAACTGGTTGTGGGGTGGGCATACCTCCCTCCCCATGTGCAGGACCCAGTATGTGCGTGCAAAGCCGGGCATCTGTCTTAGCTCTCATTCAATTCCAGCCATGTAAGCTCACCAGAAGAACTCACTCTTTAAAGAAAATGTTCACAGAGTCTGAAATGTACTTCCTGGTCTGTATCATATTTTAATAAATCTTTTTTTTTTTTCCGGAACTGGGGATTGAACTCAGGCCCTTGCGCTTGCTGGGGAAGCACTTATTCCACCAAGCCATCTCCTCGGCCCCTTATTTTAATAAATCTAAATGTTGATATGTTCAAATTAATATAGAGGTTCTAACGGAGTTAACATTTAGGCTGAAAGGGTGCAGCTAGACCAGTGGCTGGGGGAGCTACAGAAACGTTTTCTGGAGATACAGTTTGAGAGCAGAGCACACCGTCCTATCTGCAAATGTATGTGAAATTCAAGAGTCAGTTTGAAGAGCTGTGATCAGAAGGCACAAGAAAAAAAAAAAAAAAAGGCACAGGACTTGGGTCCTAGTCACCGAAAAATGTCTGTGTAGCTTCATGGATGAATATAGCAATCCTTATATATGGATGCAGTGGTACATAATTTCTTACCTGAAATCTATTTCTGTACTCCTCGATGCATTAGACACAGGTTTCATCGTAAGCTGAAAGGGTTAGCGGGGGACGAGGTAACAACACCCTATTCCATCATTACAAAACATGCTGATTTATGGGCGATGTAAACATTTAGTAGAACTGAAAGCAGTCACCATTAAGTCGCTGATACTTACCAGCTTCCTCTGTGGCGTATTAGAAACCATCTCCTTTTCTCTCCTATCACCTCCCTCCTGTTGAGCAGGAGTTAAGGAGGGAGACACAGCTGTCCACAATTGAAAAGGTGCGTCTGTAACCCACGACTAGATCGCACCTCCCTGAAGGCGCCCGAGCTTGTCTGCAACTCACTTGTCTAACTTCGCTCTCCTACCGGCTCATACCTAGCAACGCGTTTCTTAGCGTCTCGGCCTGCGAGTGCACCTGTTTACACGCCCGCCTGCGAGGAGGAAGGCTGTGGAACAGAGTTAGTCTGAGGTCCAAACCAATCTGCTGGAATATTATGTGCTGTTGTAGTCAACAGGCAGCAGAGCTGCTCAGCCTGCGGAGCCAGCGACGTCCCCAGCATTTGCGCTGGGCTTTTTGTGCTTTCGCGACTGTGCACTTCCCCGAAGCGCGATTCAAGCTGGCCTCCTGCTCAGGCAGCCAAGCTTGAGCGCAGTCTCTCTCCTAACCTCAGAAGTTCAGAAGCCTTCTTTCTGAAGAGAACGCTTCCCAGCACGGGCTGCGTCCTGTCTACCAAAAGCAAGCGGGCTGCTGCTCCTGAGAGCCTCGCGGACCCGCTTGGGGCGGCGGACGCACCGACTCTGGGCTGGCTCCGCAAGCTGCTGCGTGAGGGCTGCAGCCCTCCCGGCCTCCCCGCACCGCAGGAGGAGGGGCAGCAAGGCGGCCCGAGCGCCCCAGAAGGCCGCGGAAGGGCGCCCTGCCTCAGCGGGCCCAGCCCGGCGTCCAGCTCTCGTCCAGCCACAGCCTGCTTCCAAGCGGGCCGACAGCAGCGCTGCAGGGGCTGCGCTTAGACTCGCTTACACGTTGAAACTGCCTGTGTGTAAAAACTCCTGAGTCCTAGAGAGGCTTCATTCAGCTGGTGCCTTTACCGCAGGCTCCTCCGCAGGCCTGCCTGCAGGCCCTCTCTCCACGCAGGAAGTCGGTGTGACTGTGCTGTCTTGCCTGGGAGAAGCAGCTCCAGGAAACAAAACCTGGGAAATGCGGTCTTGGTGAAAGTTCAGTTCCCTTTGTGGCGGATGGTCTACAAATTTCAGCGCTTTGGCGGCCGCAAAATAAGGTACTGGGGAAGGACGAACATTGATTTAGGTCCAAGGAAAAACACACGGTGAAACTCGCCTCTGGAGTCCATCAACCAAGAAACTATTTGCAAGAAGAAAATCTCAGGTTAAGACTTGCTTCGTTTAAAAAAAAAAAAAAAAAAGCCTGCCAGATAGCACAGCGGATTAAAGTGCCTGCTTGGGCAGATGGCAGGGGCAGAGGGTTCTGTCTCTGGCCTTCCCTGCAGGGCCTGCCCCCAGGGTGAGCTGAGACAGGAAATGAGACTGGGCATGGTGGTGCATGCCTGTAATCCCAGCGTTTGGGAGACTGAAAACAGGAGGATCACTACGAGTCCGATCTGTGTAGTGAGACCCTGTAGACCCTGCAGACCCTGCACTAAACACACACACACACACACACACACACACACACACGAAGACTCTCCAATAAGCAAGCAGCAGCTCCTTCCCCTCCAGTCTGCAAGGCTGTGTTCTTACTTTTTAGCCTGGGGACATTCCCAGGAGAAACATTTTAAAGCAGAGGATGTTCTGTCTTCACCTAGAGGAGTCTGGGCTTTGTGGAGAAGGTCCTGCTCTCCCTCCCTGCACATCACAGGAAAGCCTTGTTACCGCACCAACATTCGGGTCATTTGGTAGTTTCTGTGAACTCCTTTTACTTCTTTATTTTTTTGGTAATACATGAAAACATTTTTCTAAGTGGAAATTAAGATTTCTGAGGAATTTAATTACCAATCACCTGTATTTTTTTAAAGTGTGAAAAAGTAAGCTTAACAGTCAGATTCTCTTCTTTACTGACACTCATCTCAGCCTGGAGTGGTGGCACACACCCATAAACCCAGTGCTCTGGTCTAGGCAGGAGGGTTATGAGTTTGAGCCCAGTTTGTGAAATAAAAAATAAATAAATAAATAAATAAATAAAACACTGGGGCTGTTGCTGAGTGCCAAAGGCGTACAGCTCAGTCTCCAATACCCAAAAGCTAAGCAAGCAAACAGCAGCTACCATCTCACCTATTTCTTCCTATCCTTAGAGAGACCTAGTTCTAAATTAGAGACCTAGTTCTTCATCTCCTGAGCGTGGGATACTACCAATTGTTGTCTGGCAAGTTTGGCAAGATTTGGTGAGTCAGTTTTGTGAGATGGCACAAAGCCTGGATCTTATGACGTGAAAGTGTCAGTGGAAGAGAAGGTTCGTTACCATTTCACCAAGCTCAATAGCATGTGAGTTTACAGTTATGGGAACATCCACAAGTTATATGTCTGAACACAGCACCTTAGAACGCTCGGCCATCCTGGCGGCAGGCCAAAAGTTATATATCTGATCTTGAATCAAACAGAAACACACTTACCCTCCTGCTTCCTGAGGGTTACAGAGAGGTAGCAATTCCTTTGCACTATCTTTTGCTTCTTTGGAATTCTGGAGACTGTTTTTTTTAATTTCTCCTTTAACAGCTGCTTAGCCTTTTGGGAATCCAGTGAAAGAGTTTTTCATTTTTAGGGAGCCACATGTTCTCTGTCTTTAAATCAAAGGTGAAATGCAGCATGCTGTGGCAATAATCCAAAGTTTGGAGGCCACACGGACTTTCTGGCTCACGTCCATTTTCTGCAAAGTCAAAACTCATCCTGCACTTTTGCAAGCATGGGAAATGATCGGCTGAGACAGCAGGAAACGGCTGAGGAGGGGCCCCTGGGGCCAGAAGGAGGCTGTTCCTCTCTGTCTTCTAATGGCAAGTGAAAGGCGTTAATCCATCCTTTCAATTCCTATTAACCAAATAGACATGTTCTGAGGTAGAGTGAATGTCTTATGACATAAGTGACTTCCTAAAGCAGCTTATTAGAGCCCCCTTTCTGTGTAAATTAGGCAGCTTTGGGACTCTAGAGCCAGAATGTACTTCTTAGAAGCTGACATTCATGAGCTGCACACCGGAAGCTAGCCAGATACGACAAGGGGAAGTTCAGAAGGACATGATAGCTGGAACTTTCTCAAGGCCGGGGCCTTCCTGCCATGTCACATGGAGATGACTCTTTGCTTTACGTAAGGATGCAGTCAGATTGCCCAGTGCCTCTTTGACAAATGTTGTTTGAAGTGGCTGTGGGGAACGCCAACTCTCAGCAGGAAATGAAGAGGAAAATTCACTCTCCCTAGGGCTTCAGCATGCTTTTGAGATGGAGACCACAGGCTTCAAGAACATGCTCTAGAAAAGCCTCATTTTGGAGGTTGTTTTGCTGATTCTAATGCAAAAATATCAAATTAGACCTGTGGTGGAAAAAGTTTAAAATAAATACAAACAAATGAGCACTCAGGAAGTACCTTTGTGGTGTGTTTCTGACCCTTCAAATTGACACGACCACAATTTATCTAAAGCAGATGAGGAAGAGCTGGGGTTTTGTGCTGTGTGAGCCCTGATGCCCTCAGGTGTAGCACCCCACTAAGCCTCATGCTAAGCCTCCTGGCTCTCTGCTCTGGCTGACCAGCAGTGAACAATTTTCACTATTTTACGGGGAGATTCAGCCAGAAGCCCCAGCACACGCATCACCTACATTGTTTTCTGTATTCAAAACTTCTCCCTTAAAGCACTGCTTTCCCCAAAGCTTGGACTTGGCAGAATCTGCATACACAATTCTCCTTGAAAATGGGTTCTTCTATTCCATAAGATTCACTGACCTTTCTTATAAGGAACAGTATGTCATTGAAAGACAAACTTTCCACATTCAGGCTTTTCTTTTGGATTATTTTTGCATTTGAAAGTTGTATGATTCAACCTGTTTTCTTAGCATGAAAGTGCCACTTGATTTTTAATCACTGGCCACTTATCTTGCTGCATGAGTCGAGTGTTCTCTGCTCTTCTCATCAAGGCTGTCTCTTTGCAATGCCTCCCATGTCTTTTGGGTTCATGGTTAGAGCACTGTGCTCACAGTTCAAGGCTCATTGGATGGCTCGTGCTGGGGCACAGAGATGAGCACAGCTAAGCGATAAATGATGGGCCAGCGCTGAGGTCACTATGCTCCATTGCTACCATCCATCCTGGTAACGAGCAAGTGGCCTGAACCAGCTGCCACCCATCAGTACGGTGTCCTTCCAGACAGTTTGGTCAGGGAGACATGGACATGCCAGAAAGGAAATTGTACTAATTTTGTGCGATACTTCTGGTCCTGAAAGAAAAACGCCCTTTGTATTAAGGTCAAGATCCAAAATTTTATTAGCTTACAATTTTTAAGATGCATGCCATTCCTGACTTCCATCCATAGGGGATCAGGTTAAGTGGCCACAGTCTCAGGGCCAGAGGTCCTGCAAAGCACTCTCTGAATCTAGTGCAAAGAAACTAAGAAACATACTTTGAGAAACATTGATTCAAATTCTTCTATTGCAATGTTTGAGAGAAAGGCAGTGACTTACATAACCGGATGATCAACTAGTTAATATTTATTAAGGGATAAGTATGTTCCAAATAGCATGTGCACAGCTGGTAGTAGATATCTGCATGTTGGTGTTTTCCTTGGTGCTGCTGTTGCTGTCTAGAAAAATGCTAATTTGGAATGTATATATGAACCTAAATGATAAGAACAAAGTTCACAGGAATAATATGTCAGTGAAAATTGCCAAAATGATGTTACAGAAAGGCATTTCTTTTATGAGGAGACTCATCCTTGCCTAAGTAGCATGTTTTGGGCACATGATGGGCATTCAGAATCAGTCTGTTGACTAAGTGAATTCTCTGTCTTTGTTGAATTTTAACAGAGACTTGTGTAAAGAACACCCAATATCTGCTTGGAATCACCAACATGTCTGATTGTCTCATTTGACTTTATGTGTCTACTAAAGTTTGTCTCAAATAAGCTCATGATCCTGTGGCTTAGTACTGGCCAAGAGAAAATGCAAGATGTTAATGGATATCTACAGAGAACAATTCAGTGGCTGTTAGTCATGACTTACTGCCCCTAACGCCAGCATCTGCCCAGTTAGAAATGACCATAATTCTGCGAGCTCTAGGGTATTGACGTTCAGTCCCCATGTAGGTTCTGCAAGAAGTTAATGGTGCGCCATTTCTGGAGAAGACACAAGAGGAAAGCTATAAATAAGTGAGGCTGGCTGAAAATCCCATTAAATATCACTTCCTTTGTTCTGCCAAAATTCCACCAGTATGTTCAGCTTCATTTAAAAAGAAATATGAAGAAAATGGAAAACAATTCTTAAAAATGAGCACTGCAGGACTTCAGGGAAGATGGCGGAGCGACGAGAAGGGGGAGTCAGCATCTTCACTTCTGGATGTTTTCTCCAGTGCTACTGTTGCTCTGTCTAGCAAAATGCTAATATGGAATTCATACACGAAACTGCATAAGATAGGAACAAAGTTTACAGGAATAACATGCCAGTGCTAAAAAGGAATATTACAGAAAAGGCGATTTCGTATACCAAGAGACTCTGCCTTCTGGGAGTCCAGGAGTTAGAGGAGGGAAGCGTGGGGAAGAGAAGGAGGGAGGTGGATCCTCGAGACCTAAGATAGTTCTGAAGGGTGAGTTGGGGTTCACGCGGACAGCGAGTGATGGGCCTCAGGGTAGAGGAGGACGGGGCCAAACTGAGCGTTTTCTCTGACTAACAGCTTGAGAGGAGGCTTGAGCGCACAGAGCCATGGTGAAGCTGGGGTGCTCCGGAGGCCTGCACTTGACATGAACTAGTGGAGCAGTGCAGCGGGCACCGTGGGCTGCAGAGGCTGCTTAGTGGCTCCATTCCACAGGTCCCCAGGAGCCGGCACAGACTGGACACCACTTTGGGTTGGAACTGGCTGAAGCCACACACTCCATAGTGAAGCTACCAGTGTCTGGGTGATGCCTCAGGGAGCTGAAGTGAGGCTGGCAAGCAGCTCCCATAGTGCTGTGGGCAGAACAAAAGCGAGAAACCTGAATCAGCCTGGACTTTCCCTGGAGTTGAAGTGACACCCCACCCTGTTCTCAATGCAGGCTTGCTGAGATTATACAGTACCCTCCTTAATTCCACTGAAGGCTTACTGGGCTCAAATAATATGAATCTTTGCTTCTTCTGCCTCACTTATCTCCAGTGATGACAGAGACATGATCTGAGGTGGACACAACTACAAAATTGTGGACTGCAGAAGAAAACCAGGGATTTGAAATCATAGAGAAGGGGCTGGGGAGAGGGCTCTGTGGAATAAGCGCTTCCCTGACAAGTGCAAGACCCTGAGTTCAATCTCTGATTCCATCAAAAATAAATAAATAAACACATAAATAAATAAATGAAGTCATAGAGAAATTTCTCTTTTTTGTCTGTATGCCTGCCTGTTTCTTTCATTGTTGTTGTTGGTTTTTTATTATATATTCTTTTTTTTTGGTAAGTGTGAATGCTTTTTTTAATTTTTATGGTTTTGTTTTGCTCTTGTTTTTAATTCTTTATTTGTTTGCTTCTTGTTTTTTTCATCAGCTTCCAAAAACTTAGCTAATTACTTTTTGTTCTTCAACTTTCTTTCTCATTTCTTCTTGTCAATTGTTATGTTCTTTTTCTCTCATCCCTGTAAATTTTTCTCACCACATGGTAAAATCATTCAATGGAGGGGATATCTAATGTATGTCAATTTCTGGTTTGTTATATATTTTGTTGCATAACTACAACTCTTGTCTATATGGTTGAAAGTGGTAAATTAATGCCAGAGTTCATCACCATTAGCCCATGCTGGAGCTTGTTGTTACTGACTTTACTTCTCTAGCCAAGGTGACGTAGTTGCTCTCATCAGTTTTTCTTCCTTATATGCCACGACTGAGATTGTCTGGGGGTCACAGATAATACTGGAGCTCAAATCCAAAGAATCAGGGGCGAGTCTAAGTGGATAGCAACTTCTCCTCCTTAATAAATTAAAGGAGTAGGATCTTGGGACAGATTGAAGTGCCAAAACCCATCTACAAACAGGGGACACCTCTGAAAAGTAATAACTTCCCAAAGAGTCCTCCATACTAGAAATAAGGGTAGCTACCATAAGCAATTTACTCGAATCAGTGCAAAAGCTAAATTTTAAGTAATGGAAAATGAGAACACAAAAAAGCAAGATGCAATCCCCGAGCTCCAGCTCACCTAAGGCAAACCCAGGGCAGGGAAATGGAGCCACGGAAAGGCTTCCCACGTGAACTCTAGGGAATGATGCAGCAGAGGTAACAAAGAAGATGAATGAGACTCTAGAAAAATCAGACATAATTTCTCAGACAACTAAAGCTGTGCTGACAACAAGGAGGACCTGAGTAGTGAATCTAGAAGCACAGCAGATTTCTCAACATAAACCCTCAAGAAAGCTTGGAGCTAAGTATTTCAAGCTCTAAGAGAAATGACCTCCAAACAAGATTGATGTTCTCTACAAGACCATTTTTCAATCTTGATGGGAAGTACGATACTTCCATGATAAAGAACATGAACAAATGGATGACCACAAAACCAGTACTCCAAACTCTTCTGAAGGATATGCTAAACAGGGATAAGGAAAACTGTAATTCCATGAGCCTTCCTGGAATGAATCCACCAGGTGAGGCAAGCAATTCAACAGTAGGGAAAGAAAGGGAACCAAGAACAAGAAAATAGTAGGGATTCCCCAGGCCTGCCACACTGACCCCACCCCCGGGGTGCTCTGAGATGGCAATTGAGACTGGGCGTGGTGGTGCTCACCTATAATCCCAGCATTCAGGAGACTGTAAACAGGAGGATCACTACGAGTCCGATCTAGTAGTGAGAAAAAAAATCAGGAATAGCTATTTTATTTGCAGACAAAGTAGATTTTAAGGCAACACTGATAAAGAGAGACAAAGCAGACCATTGCAAACCTGTTAAAAGAAAACTGCAAGGGAAGGATAATAATCATAAAGAGATACACACCGAATATCAGTATTTCCAATTATATGAAACAAATATTAATGGAAATGAACAGATGATAATTAGTAGAATTATAATGGTGCACTTTGATACTCCACTGTCACAAATAGATCAAGTAGAGAAAAAAATTAGAAGGAATATTAGAAGGAAATATAACCTGTGAACAAATGTACTCAGTAGATATCGGTCATGTTCCACCCCCTGACATCAGAGAACACATTGTCCTTCACCACACAAAGGACTTTCTCCAAAGTAGACACCTGAGCTCGTGGAACATGCTTAAGTAAATGTGAAGTAATTTAAACTATCCTGTGCATATTATCAAATCATAGAGCAATGAAATTGGAAATAAACAGCTAAATAAACCATATAAACTACATAAACACATAGAAATTAATACCCTGCTGAATATTCAGTGAGTTACAGATGAAATTAAAGAAGAAACTAGATTGTTTTTACAATTAAATTATAGTATCATTGCATAATACTGAAATTTATAGAACACAATGAAAGCTGTCTTCTAAGGGAAATTTCTGGTGGTGAATTCCCACATTAGAAAAACAAAGCTAGTTCAAATAAACAATCTCAGTTTGAATCTCAAACTCCTGGAAAAGAAGAGAAAGTCAAGCCCAAAGCTCATATAAGAGAAATTATAAATATCCAAGAGAAAATGTATATAATTCAGACTAAGTAAACAATATAAAGAATCAATGAATTAAAGAGCTGATTCTATGAAAGATTAGATTAAATTGATAAAACCTTAGTCAACCTTATCAGAAAATGAAAGACAGTACTCACATCCATGCAATTAGGATTGAAAAGGTTGTAATCAGAACAGAATCTGCAAAAAATTGAGATGATCATCAATATCAATTTTGACCATCTGTATTCTTAAAAGATAGAAAATATAGAAGAAAACATAAAAGATTCCCTTATACATGTGTTTTACTAAAGCTGAATCAAGAAAATATCAAAATTCTAAATAGCACTTCATTCATTATCAGTGAATGAAATTGAAGGTGTAATTAAAAACCTATCAACAAAGAAAAGCCAAATTCCTGATGGGTTCATAGCTAAATTCTAAAAGAAAGTTGGAGAAGTCCTAATGCCATGATTCCTCAAATTCTTTAATAAAAATAAATGTAAGCAATATTCCAAATTAATTATTGGAAGCAATGATTACCCTGATGCCAAAGCCAGAGAAAGTCCCAACTAAAAAAGAGAACTAAAGTCCAGTCTTCCTAATGAAACATAGATGTGAAAATACCCAATAAGATACTAGCAAACAGAATGCAGCAAATCGTGGAGAGGATTACGCACCATGACCAAGTAGGATTCATCCCAGGGATGCAGGGGTGGTTGAAAATAAACAAATCAGTACATGCCATATGCCACAACAGAGCCAAAGCCAAAAAACTAAACAAAACAAACAAAAAGCAGCCCACACGATTATCTCAATAAATGCTGAAAATGCTTTTGACAAAATCTAACTCTCTTTCATGATATGTTGGAGTACATGGACTTTATATCAATGTGGTAAAACCACCTACAACAAACCAGCAGCTAATATTATACTAAACGGTCACAAATGGCAAGTGTTCATTCTAGAATCATGAACAAGACAAGGATGCCCACTGTCACCACTCCTGTTCAATATAGTTCTGGAAACATTATCCAGAGAAATTAAACAAGAGAAAGAAACAAAAAGAATAAACATAGGAAAGAAAACAGTTATCTTCATTTGCAGATGAAATGATATTCTATATAGAAGACTTCAAAAATGGCATGGAAAACAGATTTAATAAGCAAATTTAGTAGCATATGTGAATACAAAATCAATTTTCAAAAATTAATAGCATTCTTGTACACAACAGTAAACTCATGGAGCAAGAAATTGCATAAACCACAGTACCAAAATAAAAGAAAGACATATTTAGGAATCAACCTACAGAAGGAAGTAAAAGACATCAAGGAACTACGGTAGTCTGATAAAGGAGATGGAAGAGAATATTGGACAATGAAATTATATCCTTTGTTCCTGTGCAGGAAGAACTTATATACATAGCTACACTTTCCAAATTTTATATGAATTTACTGAAAATACAAATAACATGCCTCACAGAATTAGAGAAAAAAAAAATCCTAAAATTCAGTTTAAATTAAAAGAGACCTAGAATAGCAGATGCAATTCTGGGCAACAGAGGCAAGGTATGAGGGCATCATGATTCCTGACTAAAATTATACTATAGAGCTGCCATGATTAAAAAAGCAAAAAGCAAAAAGCATGGAATTTGGGGGAAAAAAAGCCCTGAGGATCAATAGGAAAGATTATAAGATGCATTACTAACTGCGAACTTGTTCAACCAGCTTATCCCTGACAAAGGGGCCAAACAAATTTACTAAAAAAAAAAAAAAAAAAAAAAAAAAAAAAAAAATTATGTCTTTAATAAATATTACTGGGAAAACTGGATTTCCACTTCTGAAGATTAAACCTAGACCCATGTTTATCACCCTACACTAAACTACTGTTGAAACAAATCAAAGATCTAAATATCAAAACAGAAGCATTAATACTACTCTAAGATAGAATAGTTAGAATCCTGAAGACATAGGTTTAGGCCTGGATTTTATAACAAAACCCTAATCATTCAGGAAATGTTACAAAGAGTTAACAAATGGAATTACTAAGTATCTTTTCCACATCAAAAGAAACTACCAACAGAGTGTAGAGACAACCCACAGAGTGGGAAAAAGAAATTGACAGTGCTCCTCAGACAGAGGACCAATATCTGTAATATATAAAGAGCTCAAAAAATCAGATTTAAAGACCAAATCCAAACATGAGCATCTAAAATGAATAGACACTTTTCAGATGAAGAATGACAAACAGTAAGTAAATATGTGGAAAAAAAAAAAAGTTGAACATCTGGTCACTCAAGAGATGCAAATTCAAGCAATGCTGAGGTTACATCTCACCCCAGAAAGGAATGGCTATCATCAAGAAGTCAACCAATAAATGAATGATGGAGGGGCTGTGGGGAGAAAGGAACACTTCTTGGTTGGTGGAGTGTAGACTGGTGCAACCACTGTGAAAATACATGTGGAGCTTTCTCTAAAAGTAAAACTAGAGTTCTCATTTGACTAACCTATTCTCCTTCTTGGTATTCTTCCTTCAAAATTGAAAGCATCAATTCCTTACCAATATATGCATACCTCTGTTTATGCCAGCATAGGTTGTAATAGCTCAATCTTGGGAACAGCCCAAATGCCCATCAACTGGAGCACTGTTCTTCCATAGAGGAGAAGCCAAACACATTCCTAGGAAAATGAATGAACCTTGAAATCATAGTGTTAAATCATTGTTTCTCTGGTGTGAGAAAGTGAGGAGGTAAGTAAAAACGAAATGTGTAACAGATACCATAAAATAGGAAGAAGATGTACAAATGGAAAGGGCAACAGTGAGCTGGGAGTGGGGAAGGAAATAAGGGAGAAGGAAAAGGAATCGTAGGAAAAGATGGAAACAAAGCTTGTAATGAGGGAGAGGAAGGGGCCTTGAAGGAAGAGAATGTAGCAGTACAATCAAATTTTTAAAAATAGCTATTCACTACATAGGATAAACTTAAAGAGCTCTTCCAACTAAAACGTCAATGTATCCTAAATACAATGTAAGAATAAAATGTTAAAACAATACAGGATTTCTTCAAAATAGTGAACAAGGTACCAAGATTACTATGAAGTTCCGGCATGTATAGAAATGGGATCTCTTTTGGAAATTATCTCAGGTTCCTGTCCTCATTGTCAGTGCAATAAAGCCAAATATAAACCTGCTGTTGATGATGCAACAAGCTAATGAAGCCCACACAAAAAATAGACACCAGCTCAGGAGGAAGGTCCTTGAGACATAAATATAACCAGGAAGGTAACAGCGAACCCGAACTGTTCTGGCTGATTCACTCAGCAACTGCTTACTGACTGTTATCACCTGTCAGCGCTTCCCAGATTGGCCTCCAATAGGACACATGGAGGAAGAGGATCCCTGCGTCCCTGCAGAGTCATATACAAGAGGCAGAGGCGGACAGTACGAACACATCAAATAAAGAGCTGCACGGCATAATACATGAGAGGGTGAGACATACTCAGATAAAAGCAGGCTGGAAGATGGTTCTCAGATGAGATGGAGAGTGTTTGTTCCATTCACAGGACTGCAAGGAAACCATGCATAGAGTAGTGTGTGAATACGTGGTAAATTTAGAAGATGCGTGATTGTCAAAACAGTAGAAGCCCAGACCATACTCTTGCCTTACGCCACAGGCGGGTCGTCAGCCACTGCGCCCAAGGTCAATGTTAACAGCAGGCTTAGTGTACATTTCTCCCAGTGTGCTTTCATCACGCCTTTGGTCAGAGCTTAAATCTTCCAGTCTTCCTCTAACAGAGACCCGCTTCCACCTCTATTTGTGCAGGAAGCCTCCTAACTTAGGGCCTGGCTGATTCCAATTCAGGCTAAATCTGTGGGCAAGTGTGTTTATCTAGGAGGTTTTTGTTTCTGTTGGAAAAACATCTCTGCTTGTCATTGCCTCTCAAGTTAAAGGAAACCTCTTCCTTTATCTTGCGGACCTGAGTTCTATGTACTCATCCTATAATAATTTTCTGTCAGCCTTTCAGTCTTTCTCTCCAATTTCTGTGTCTCTGCATCATTCTCTAAACATGAATTGTGTTTCCATTCCCCTTTCACACCTCATCCGTTCTGCAGGTCTCCCCAAGCGCCAGCGCCATCTTTCTCATCCCTCCCCCACATTGCAGGAGTAAGTGGCCTCTTGCTCCTCTAAATTCCCACCACTTTATGTTTGCTTTTTGTGGGAAAGATCTTATGCTATCAAGTACTAATTTTAAGTGTAATCAAAAGAGATAGGGGGAAATATGTCTTATTAATAGCTTAATTCTACCAAACTTGCAAATATGAGCATATGGAAGAAGATCACAGATTAGGCTCCCCTACTCCACCTGTGGCCATGGGTAGAGGCCATTTGCATTATCGACTCAAGCCCATTCGGGGCGCAATGATCAGTCTTTACTTCATCATGACCGATGGGCATTTAATTCTGTGATTACAGATACTTCTGCCCTCCTTTGTGACTGACTGTCCATGCTTCAAACTCAAGACAAGGAACGCGGGATTAATTTAGGAATCCATCATATTTTTAAAGGCATGACAACTAGCTGTGTCATAAATATAGCTGATCACCCAGCAGCATAAATAATGGCAGCCCTTCCTTGGGGGCCATAAACGTGATTGATGCCTTGAATTGCAGTTAGCCTTGGTTATCGTTGTTCTCTGTGGATCTTTGCAGGCTGCCTTGTGTCCTGGATTGGCAGTGGGGGCGCCACTGTGCTTTCCCATGTGCAGAGGAGGGGAAGGAGTCTGATCAAAGGCAAGGCAGGCCCACACACAGGGGTACATCATTATTGCTTCCAAATTAACACTAAGGAACAGTGGGAATACGGGAAGTATGGGGGGCAATCGGGATACTGGGTCTCACCTGCATTATAAATAACATGCAGCTTTCATTGACTGGTCCTTACCTGGAGGTCACAGGTGAGGAGGCCTGTTTTCCTTACTTCTTAAGACATGGATGATAGATTCCACTCAGACCAAAAGTGGACGTGTTAATGAGAGTTTGGTCCTGAGGTGCATGATGGAAATATGACTTCTCTGCTCCTTAGAGTTTCATAATGTACCGTATTTTCTCCATTTTGCAGATGAAAACATTGGGAAGCCAAGCACTGCAAGTGATATGAAATATGTGGTAAGCTCAGTGTTGTCTACTCTGAATTGAAAGGTTAAACAGTGTAAGTTTATGCCCGCGAGACTTGGAAGCAGACGTTCTCCAAGGGCCACTACTACCCTCACATGAATGACTCTGTCATGCTAAGTCACACTGAAGTTTCTGCGCTACAGCAATTGCCAGCACTGAAGGAATGAGTGCTGTCACTCCTAGTCCTGATCGGTCACCAGATCTTTATGAGAAAGAAGAAATCCTCACTTAAGTTGCTACCGAAGTCAAGCCATGGCCTGAGGAACAGTTGTGGGTGAACTGATGAAGGCAGTGTTTCTATTTTGGGCTAAAACAATAAGAAACATTTCATAGCAATAGTCAGCTTTCCCAAAGGAAATTCATCAACTGGGGTCTGCTGCAGAGTGGACTCTTGATTTTGAGAATTATCTGTCCCAACAGATGAGATGTTTATTTCCTTGATGGCCTCTGCACAATGAATACGGTTTTCATTTTCCTAAGTGACAGAAGCAGACGTGTCCTGCAGGCCCTTTTAGGCCTTGCCTCCAAATGTTCATTCACCTCATACTGAACTGTTTTATACTCTTCCAGTCTCCATCATTGCTGATTCGTGTTAAATTTAATTATACAGTATTTGTCTCAAAAGTAAATCTCTGTAGTCATCCCGAAAGGACTGAACCTACTTTAGTGCATAAACAGTGTAGACAAGAGAAAAAGTTCCACATTCTTTAAATGGCAGATTCCTGAGGTTACTTGGTATTATAACACAAGACTAAAGGTGGAAAAGAGGGAAAACTGAAATACACCACACGTTTAGCATATCCAGGGCACGAGCTGGACAATCGTCATGACACAGGAATCATTCCTTACGGCCAAATTGGGCCTTACGAAGGTTTTTCTATAGTTAGATGACTTACACATTTCCAAATTTATATGTGGAGTCAGCAATTTTTTTCTCAAATGAGTTAGATAACAAGTAATTCAAATTTATGAGCAGTAGAATCTCTGTAGATCACTGAGCTCTGGTGTTGAAGCGCAAACTGTCATTGAGCCAAGCACGGCACTGCCTCCCCGCAACAGGGAGGCTGCAGCTCAGGGTGGGCAATGTAGTGACCTCCCAAGACTATCTTTCAGTAAAACATAGGAAGGGCTGGGAATGTACCTCAGGGTGAAGGCTCTCACTTCAATCCCAGTAATAGGAAAAAAAATAATAATAAAGGAGTCATAGAAAATGTAAAATTATAATCCTAAATATACGTGTCCAAAATTTTATTTGTCCTTTTCCTCATCCCAGTTTTGCCTTCCCATTGAACATTTTTCCCCCTTTCAGATAACCTATTTTACTTTTCAGATTTTATTTATCCTTTCATGCTCTCACACTAGCAAGGCAATACCATGTTTGCACACGTGGATCTGATTTCTTTCACTTATGAATATAGTCTCTAGTTGCATCGATTTATCTACAAAAGCCTCAAATTTATCTTTTAATGTTTTGTATATTGTGCTGCTGAGTTTTGCTGGTCTTTTGAAAGGAACAGATAATGCTTATGCATTTTTCTTTCTTTTGAATATCTTACATTTTTGTTACTGTTTATTTTGTTCTTTCTTTAAACCATACTTGCCCATTTATATGGGGCAATCTGAAAAACAAATCTGAAGACAACACCATGAAATACAGCAATCATTGTTGAATGCTTATTACTTTGTTCAGCGAAATATTTTATAGTTTCTGGTGCTGCTTTTCATGACTATTTTACATTTTTTAAAAAAAATAAAATATAAAATTAATTGGACACAACTTGCTTTCAGGAAAAATTGCTGATATAACCAGAGAAAATGCTAGTAATACAGATATGGATATTCTGAAGTAATGACTGTCATTCTTGGGCTCTTAGGAGTTCTTCTTCATTCCTACAAAATCTGAAATGTGGTAAGCACACCTCAAAGATGTTCTTCCCTGGACACAGATGATTTTCTTTTTTAAAATGAAGATGACCTGAATGGGGAAGACACTTTAACAGAGGAATAAACAATACAAGGGAAAATAGGAAAATAAATTATCATAGATCAAATAAGCCCAATAGAAAAGGAGTCCAGTTTTTTTGTTCAAGGTGGATCTTTTGGGGGTCAGGGAGATGGCTCAGTTAAATAAGCACTTCCTTGGCAAGCACAAGGGCCTGAGTTCAATCCCCGGTCCAGCAAAAAAAAAAAAAAAAAAAAAGATGGCCCTTTCCAACTCCTTGTCCATGTTGACTTCTAGTCTTACATGCTGCCCTTCCTCAATCACAGTGAATGTAGCTCATGACCACACCTCAGCAGGGTGATTTGAAAATGTGACAAAACAGATGCCTTAGATTAGGAAAAAAGGCTGCAGGTGCACAGAAATGCCTGTAACTGTTCCTGAGTGGGCAGTCCTTTCACTGGTCACAGAACTGACTATGATAATCACATCGGCAATCTGAACTGGGCAGGACAGAACGCTGCCCAGCATCTCGGGGAGACCACTGTTTTGCTAAAAACACACACCTTCTATAAGAGGAAAAGCCAACCTCTCCTTTGCTATAGGACCAGAGGCTGGATTTCATGGCAAGTAAAGATGATCCAAATGGGTTTGGCCAGAGATACAGCCCTCTAAGTGCACTCTACTCTCTGATGCAGTGGATACACAGTGCAGCCTTTGATTTTTTAAAGAAGTGCAATGATTCACAGGGACACACAGAGACCAGAGCAGATCCTGGAGATGAAAGTGGCAACAAGGGAAGAGGTGGCTTGAACTATGTCAGGAGTTTGCTCCTTAGCACTCAGCATGAATGTGCTTCCCAAGGAGCCTTCTCCTTGCTGTCATATGGAAACCAGACCAAAGGCTATTTAGACAAAGGATTGCTACCTTTGCCATTCTCAATTAAACCACGTGGAGGCAAAGGCAACAAATGGTGCAAAGGAGACCTTAAGAGCAATTGTTGGCTGATTCATTCCTTTCTGTTGTTTCTCTCCTTGCTCCCAGGGGAGCCCAGAGGCCAGTCTGTACAGGAGGGCTCTCAGATGCCCAGACGTGCCAGGCGGCAGGCACATATCTCTACCCAGTACTTGAGAGGCTGAGGTAGGAGGACTGTGAGGTCTATTTGGACAACTTTAGACCCTGTTTCAAAATAAAAATTGAGAAGGTTTTAAAAAGTTTAAAATGCCTTGAAATTCAGCTCAGTAAAACAAACAAGCAACCAAATCCAAATAAAATAAAGAAAGAACTTTGGGTTCATTCCCTAACATTGCAAAAATAAATGAATAAATACAAGTAACAAGCGGTTATGTGACACTGATGAGTATGACCTTGGGGTGACCCGGGTCTCTGTGTGGCTGAGTGAGGAGGGATTTCATTCCAGACACCGGCCGTCCTCTTGGTCTCAGAGGAGTCCTCAGAGTTCTTTATGGAGGCAACTACAGAGGGGAAAGAAATTTTTCTTTCATTTCTGTAATAAAGATGTGTGGTATTGCGGGGAGAGGCTGTCATTCATGGATGGCTCAAACAGGGCTCTGCCTAAAGTAGATGAGCTCAGCAGCCAGGACTGGAAGAGAAATGACGTCTGCTCTGTCGCCTTTCTATTTTCTTGCATGAGATTCATATGCCTTGCTCAGGTATGCAGTGACTATTTCATTCTCAACACAGAAAAGGGCTACAATTAGCAGTATGAAAGCTGCATGCTAGTCCAGATTGCCCGGCCTCCCAATTTGTAAGGTCTAATTAGAAGCAATAGCCTTCTTCTCCAAGGGGATTTTCTCTTTACACTGGAGACTGAGAGGGAACAACCTGCTTGACTAGCTCTGACACTTTACAGGCGTCCAGGGAGCTAATTCTCCAAAACATGCTGTATTATTGTGATTAAGGTGTCTGCAGGTTTGCTGGTACACAGAAAAGTGGCAGAAGTGGCTCCCACCGCCCACCCTTGTGGCCTTGGGACACCATGTGTGTTTGTTCTTAGAACGCAGAGCAACATGCAGCATGCTTGTAAGGAGAGGTTTAAAGGATTGCCTTGCAATATAAATGCATTGAATTCTATGAAGCATTGTTTTATTTAATATTACATATGAGCAGCTGAAATTTAACATCCAAAATATATATTCTACAAGAGGAAAGACAGAATGCTAATTCATGAGGCACATAGAGATTCCTAAGAGAAAGTGAAGCATAAAGTAAGAAACAGGAGGTATTAGGAGCTGATCCAAACTTGGTAGACATGAATTTCAGGCATGCTGAAGTGCTTCAGGGTCTCCTGGACTACAACCATGTTTCAAAGGCGACAATCAAAAGTGAGGGAAGGAGTGGTAATGCTCATTTGCCTATAGTTTAGATTGGTGTAGGAAGAGTAGTGAGATGTCTTGTGGGAAGAAATTGGGTAATTCCACTAAAACACATGAAAAAAGTTTTCAGAAAGGGAGGAAAGGCGGAGAAAAAAAGAAATTCTTGGGGGAGGAAGAGAAGTCTTTCTTCTTTTGCAGGATGCCCTGTTCAAGGTGCCCCGGTACCCAATCACAGGACTGAAGGTTTCTCTTTAATGGAAGCAGTAGCTCTCAGAACATTAACTGCAGGGAGCAGCAAGTTGCACAGGGTCAAAATCTAATTTCAAAGTGGGCATGACTGAAGTCTGCTCCTTCTTGTCTTCTTGGCCTGCTATTTTGTACTACCTCAATCTGCCTTTAGCTGTTGGGGTTTATTTTTATCCACCAATAGAACTGTAAATAGAAGAGTGTGTCTAAAGTTGAATAAGATACACTTGTGATGATGGCTTGGATAATTATCCTGCTGATTTCTGCTGGTCTATTGAAAGGAGCAGTTAGTGCTTAAATATTTTATCTTCTTTTTAATTTTTGACCATTTTTTCATGTTTGTATATGGTCACCTGAACAACTAATTGGAAGACAACTCTATGCAAAATAACCATTGCTGAAATCATATCATTCTAATTAGTGAAATTCTGTATCGTTTCTAATGATATATTTTTCTTTTTTCCCCAAATTTTATTGATAAATTGCAATGAGACACTTTCAAATCAAATTGGTAGGACAATTTCAATAATTAACACATTGCATACATTCCTCCCAAAGAAAGAAATTAATTGGTCAATTACTGTACAAGATGCGGACTTGTGATCCTATTTACAAACACCATTAGAACAAATCCCTCTATTCCTTAAGAGAATGTAACTATATATCTATCCTAACCACTTTGAACACACAGATACAAAATGAACATTCATCTGTATCCCCCTTTTTTGTTAAGTTCCGTTATTTGAATATGATAGGTGTGTTAACTCAGCAAAAAGAATAAATCCTGAGGGGATTTCACTGACCTTATCAGACCCAAAAGCTACAACTCTTGTTGCATAGGTCTTGCTTTACCTTGGTCTTAACCACCCAGCAGAAAAGTATAAAAATGAAATAGAAGAAGTAAAGCCATGGTGTTACGTTGAGATGTAGGGGACTCAGGTCAACAATTTCTGACATTGTCAGTCAAGCGGAAGACCCAATACTATTATGGACTACTGGACTCTTTTAGATATATTTTTCTTTACTATTTTTTGTTCTCTTAAAAAAGATACTTTTGTGAAGAGGGATAAGAAAAACTGCAGGATTTCTCTCCTACATTTCTTTGGTCTGGAGTGTTCCTTTC
This sequence comes from Octodon degus, assembly GCF_000260255.1. Lineage (NCBI taxonomy): Eukaryota > Metazoa > Chordata > Mammalia > Rodentia > Octodontidae > Octodon > Octodon degus. Next base: position 5,687,539 of record NW_004524618.1, read on the forward strand.
TCAGTAGGACACCTCTTGGAGATGCACAGGTATAGTAGAGTCTCTGAGGAGCAAGCCAAGGCCATGGTCCTCTCTTGCTTTCATTGCCCTTGGGAGTGTACGGCTCTCCGAGTAATGCGGATATGCTGGTTGCTTGCTCAAGCTTGACTTAATCTGCTTCTTGCTCTGTCACATTAATCTGTGAGCATCTACTTCTCATAACAAAATAATAGGTTAGACCAAGGCAGTCATTAAAGCTCCTTGTACCAGTATTTCATAAAATGGCATCATTGTTGTCTTCATTATTTTTGCTAGCTGGCTATGCTTGAATGCCATGTGCTATATTTGCTTAATATTTATCTGCAAACCAGCGCTCAGGAGCACAGACTTAAAACTCTAAACTTTATTTTAAATAATAGAGATCAAGATGGGTTTGATGAGTGGGTTTAACTCTCAGGAATACACAGTGAGGTAATTTTTAAAAAATTTTTTTTGCATTCTCTGTAATTATTTTATGTGTCACATTAATTCGCCTTGCACCAATTAAAAAATAAAAACAAGTGGATGCTATACTTGGAATGCTAATTTTGCTCAACAGGTTTTGATGTTCTCTGCAGTGTTTTTAAAGGAAACATGCAAATGCTTTACAATGCAGAGCACAATGAATACCAGCTTTTCCAGTAAATTGTTTTCTCTTAATAGACCAGTGAACTAGTGAATCCCTAGAGACTGATTTTTTTTTTGTTGAATGTTAGAGTATAAACGTAAGTACTTACAGCACTGTATGCAATGTAAGCACAACTACTCACAGGACTGGGATGTCATGGCCCCTTTCACCCCTCTGGGCTTGGCAGTCTTAAAAAAATCCTCTGTAGAATAAATAACAGCAAGAAAAATACTCATGGTGCTCCAGACTTCAGTTTTACTGATAAAAGAAAGAAAGAGAAGCTACATACACTAACATACGACTGAAACGAAATTCTTTTAGAAGAACTAATGAGATGCATTTATAAATCCTTTATCTAGAAGAAATTACCTATAATTATTGGAAACAGCAAGAACACTTGCCATGATAAAGTAAATATTCTTTACTTAAAGATCAGAAATAAATATCTGATATGCTCATATATTCCCATTTCCATAAATCAAACATTTTCAAAATAGCTACAGAAATCACTGCACTTGACCAAACCACAGAAGGAAAATAAACCATAGCATGCAGGGCACACACCGACTGCCTCCCCCAAAGTGGGGCAACTTTTTGCTGTGACCGCAAACCCAGACTCGGTGAGGTGCATGAGATGAATTGGACCCTCTCTCAGTAATTCACAGTTTTGCAGAGAGAAAATAAATAGAACTCCTAGTGAGGAAAAAAGAGAGCTATTGGTGTTTTTTTTTTTTTTTTTTTTTTTTTTTTTAAAGTAAAACATATGTCTTGGTTTCAACTAGACAATCAGCCATAACGACTTTCAACCAGTCTCTTGAAGGTAAGCATGATCTTCAGAAATTTTGAACTGACTTTATCAAAGATTGTAAAAGCCTAAAACTCGGGTTCTTTGCTGCATCGATATCGGATGTATGCTTATGAAACTCTGGAAGTGCATTTCTCTTAGGCAAATGGACAAATAAAGCAACAATTATATGACTATTAAATATCCAGGGAGGAAAAGCTCCTGCTTTGGAGTTGGCTTGGTGATCATCATGTTCCTTCAGATCAGAGGCTCTAGCTCTTCCAAAATGCAAGTGATACACTTCAGGTAACGATCTTGAAATAGTGACTTAGTGGATAAATATGGAGAACTGTAGCAATGAGGAGGCCTTCCCTGGGGGTTGGCGTCTGCCCCTTGTTCAGGAGCACAGCGATGACCACTGTCGAGTTTAATTCTGGAAGGAATTTCAGAGAGCATGCTCAGTTCAGGTCACTGTCTTTAAACATGAGGATGAGGAAGCATGCAATGTTTGGAGGACTGCTTGAGTTCTCTTGACTGAAATGTGAGCACTCACTTGCAATCTGGTCTCTGACAAGGTATTTGTATTTCAGAGTTAATTGTTCCTGCTGTACTTTGATTCCATTTTGGTTTATATAAACATTACGTATAATGTAGAAAAAAAGCACGACTTGACCACAATTTAAAAACCATGGATTTTTTTGTTACTTAGCTGAACATGGAGGAAAATCTGACTGTCTTCCCTAGAAATGCTAAGGGAAGCATATCCATTTTCTCTTAGAGAAAGCCAAAGTTTGGCTGTGGTTGACCTTCCCATCCACAACAATAACATGAAGGCAAAGTAGGTTGGTGTGATTACTGGCCACTTGCAGAGAAAGTCACATGCATTTCCCATAGATGAGCATCTCTCTTTGGGGCACAGAAATAACTTCCTTCCACCACTAGTCATTCCAGCACAGTTCTAAAACACAAAGATCCAGTTGTCGTTTGATTGAAAAAGATTACCTAAAGCATGAAATGAAAAATCCATAATTTGATTCTCATTTTTAAATAATATACATGCATGTTCATTAATGTGCTATGAAGTTTTACATATTCAAGAATTTATTTCTAACTGCATCTAGAGCATAAAAGATCAACAGAAAGCTTGAGGATAACTGAAGAAAGATGTGTTCTTGTCTTTTTAATCCCTCTTCATTGAAAAGAAGCTGCCACTGACGTAAACTCTAGAAGTATCAGTATGTTCCTTTTGGCCTCTGTTTGCTTTGAATATAATTCATCTGCAGTTATGTCCATGTACAGGGCTGGAAGATTTCTCTTTTATCTCAGCAATGCAAACCACAACATTCATTGTTTTCTTATCACATAAAAGTTTACTTATGGTGATCACTCAGTAAAAATAGGAAGTGTACTCCACGTAAATTTCCCATTATATGTGGCTTGAAATCTGCACTCTGGCATCAAGACTTGATGTGACAAATACACTTTGGAAGAATGAAGCTATCAGCAAAATGCCCTGGAGGATCGTAAAACGCCGGAGATCGGATAGTATATGTGTGGGATGACGGATCTGTGACCTGCACGGCAGGCTCTATAAATCCTGGCCATCAACACCACTGCAGAAACGGCTCTCCTTCCCTAACGAGCTGCATGCCCTCTAAGGAGACGGCCGCCCCGCCAGCCCGTGGAAAGGCCGGGGGGCCTGATAACTGAGTTCGCCGGGTACAAGTAACTCACCGCCACACAGAACGATCCTCTGGGAAAGGAAGAAGGGACACGCCGGGGCTAAAACAAACTTCAGGAGACCATTGGAGGAGGGAAAGAAGAAGCTGTCACTTCACTGGGGATGAGGTATGAGCGAACCATTTGAACACCATCCATTAAAGGGCTACAGGGGTGGATACGCTCATTAATTTGATTGTGGTAATCGTTACACAATTTGTATATGTATGTATATTTATGTACATACAATTCAAACATTATGTTATGACTATATTTAATCTTTGACTATCAAATATTTAAAAAGTGTTAAGTATCTATATATTGAACATGTGTGAAATGTCCATACAGAAATGTTCATATCTTGGAAAACATGTGAATGAATAGAGAATTAATTGTTTTAATAGGGGTAAGATTCGAGCTTCCTGGTTATAAACTGGACTTTTTCTTTACTTTTCTTTTCCTTTTACTTAATTTACTTATTTTTCTAGTGCCAGGGATTGAATTTATGACATGCATAGCAGGCAGGCCCTTGAGCCACTGAGCTCTCTCCCCAGCCCTTCTAACTTCCTAGTTATAAATGTTAGAGAGATACTTAGATTTCAATCAGCTTTGTTTGATCTCACCTAGAATAAATAGTAAAAATGAAAATTAAATTGAAAATTTGAAATTGAGCTTTTTTTTTTTTCAAAAGGATAAATGAATTACACATCATCCACTAATGTCTGTTAGGGTTTGTGTCTAGTTGTCTCCCCAGAGTCTCTGGAATTCAAAGGTTGCCTTCTCATATTTGTGGTTAATTCATGATCCAATGCTGTGATTATGGGTGTGAGTGCTACACTTGCCCTGGGGCAGATCATCTGCTTACAGCTGTAGGGAGGGGAGAGGCTTGCTGGCTGTTGTCACTGCGGATCCTCCCTTTGCTCTTTGCTGTTTTCTGCCTGCGTGGAATATTGCCCTCTGCCATGTGTCACTCTGCCTTGGAGCCAACCAAGTATGGCCTGCAATCTCCACTAACTGTGAGCTAAATAAACCTTTCCTTCCTTAATTCTGGGTGTCGGGTATTTGTCCCAGCAATTAGAGAAATGTAACTGAGATGGCGCCTCACATTATGTGTACGTATTTTAAAAGACAAAACACTTGTGAATGAGGGATTTTGATGTATGTAAGAAATACATAATTATGCTAATGATAATAAAAATGCACCTACACCTCTACCACACAATTAATGATAGTAATTATCACTGAACATTGAAGCGTTTCATAACCCGTTCTCAGATGGCTCAATTCCCAGTTGCCTTTGTGTTTATTATTTCATAATTTAAGAGTTGGTGTGCACAAGCTGTGTCCTGCTCAGCATGTCTGTAGTACCCATTTTATCAGACATTGCAGAGAGTAGGACTGCAAGTTTAAAGCCAACCTGAATAATGCAACTGCACCCCATTTTGAAAAAAGTGTATGGAAATATATATATATATATATATATATATATATATATATATATAGCATTATACTGCATTTTCTTCTCCTTCTCCAAATGAATTGTGAAGTGTTTCACTTCAAGTTTTCCCGACTAAGAGAACCCTAGTTTTTCCGCATGGTCCTAGGGTTCCGCTTGGACCTGTTGGTGCCATCATGGCCTTAGCTTTCCCCTCTCATTTCCTGAGCACAGCTCATCTAAGTCATCATGATGTACTTCCCTCTTCACCTGTTCCCCAAGACAAACTCCTAGCTTGTGCTTAGCATCTCGTCCTACTGTCGTTTCAGCTTTGTTTTCTGTTGTATGTAGGTGTTTCATAGACGCAAGTGTAATCAAATGCTTCCAGGTATATATACCAAGACTTTCCTTAGTATATATACCAAGTATATATGGTTTCCTGTGGTACTGTTGCTGAAGTAGGAGGCGCGAACACATTCAATGGTGGTGCTTTAGGCGCAATGTGAAAATGGCTCTTTGGGAATCCGCCAGGGAGGATCGGGCTCACAGCTGTGCGTGAGGCTCTCGCTCTGGTCCTCAACCCCTTCCTCTCTGGTATGGCTCCTCCATTCTATCTCCTGGCCCTTATAAGCTAATATCTTTGCTAAACCACAGCCTTGTATCATAATGGTTCTGCATGAGAGCCAGCCAGCCATGGGAACTGCATCCCTCAAAACCACGAGACACGTTACATCTCTCCTCAAGTAATAGATGCAAGACACGATGTCTTGATATCAAGAATACAGCATGTCAATTTTCCTGAAATGCTAAAAGTCTTAAAGCGCAGGCAATGCACACGTTATACTGCCCTTCTATGCTTTTTGCTTTTTGCCGAACCGATATACGTAAGCTGCTGTTATTTTTACTTTCTGTTTTTCTAAGTGCTAATGAGTTTGAGGTGTTAGCTTTGTATGTACTTAACTTACTGATCTATATTTTTCTGTAAAAGTTCTGTTCACATGTGTTGTTGGCTGTTTTATGTTCATGTATTTGCTAGGGAGTGAATTCTTGGGAAGGAGGCTGCATTTTCTCTCCTCTTGAATTTGTGCTGGATGATGTCACTTGCTTTGGCTAACGTGATAGCGAAGGCGACACAAGTGGTGACTCCAGTGTGGACGGGTGCTGCCTCTTCTGGCCTCAGACATAGAAATCTGTAATATAGCTTGCCATCTAGGAATAGAAATCATCCCACCTTCTTTTTCTTTACTAGGATGATTTTGGTCTTGGATCACTTGCAAACTAATATATGTTTTAACAGTTTTGTTTCCTGTACCTACCATGCTACTTGGACAAACATGCCATTTTAATTTAGAGCCAGTTAGAATACAAACCTTCTATAAGTACTAGATTTGAACAAATCAGAATCCTTCTGTTTCAGGCTCCCTACTAGGACCCGAAGATTTCTTTTGAAGAAGATGAATCCTTTTACCTTAAAAGGCTCACAGTACTCTCGCTGTTTATAAAAGTATAGGATGTCATAGCATTAGGGTCCTGGAGGAGTCTGAGCTGCTCCTCGTTGCTGTTGTTTTTATGCTTTTTGCCATAGCACAACTGCTACCACGAATTTGTCTTGATTGTAGGAGAAATGTAATCATAACTTCTATCTGTAGCCATAAGTGTGTTAAGGCCGTTGAACAGCAAGGAGAACATCTGTTTATGAGACTATAGGGAAGTGGCATTGCTGTCTACAGAATGGGATGGAGACATTCTGTCTTGGTCGCTCTTTTGCCACAGGAAGAACAGCTCCAAAACCCTCATCTTGAAGGAGGTGATATTTATGTTTGGCCAAAGTTTCAGCCCCTGTTTGGCTTGCTTCAAAGCAGAAGCAGCAGGGCCAAGGAGGTAGCTCAACAGTCTAAGAGCCTGCCTGGCAAGTGCAAGGACACAGGTTCAATCCTTGGCACCACATGCCTCGCTGGCCCCACCCTGGGCCCGCTGAGCCAGTCACCGAGACCAGGAGTTGTGGCGCATGACTGTAATCCCAGCACTGGGGAAACTGAAACAGGAGGATCACTATGAGTCAGAGCTGTGTAGTGAGACCCTGTACCAAATATATAAATGTTTAAAAAAGCAGAAGCAGCAAGGTGGAAGGGCATGCCAGCACAAAGCCTTGAAACTATGGCCAATCAGAAAGTAAAACAAAAAAAGAGAAGCTAAGATTAAACTATCCCCCTTCAACTCTCACCCCACAGTGTTCCACCTTCAGGCAGGTCCTACCTCTAAACATGAGATTGTAAGAGTATGTTTTAGATCTGAACCATAGCATCTGCCTCCGGTTCCTGAGAAACTCACATCCATCATAGTGTGCAAAATACACTTAGTGTACCTCTAAGAGTTCCCAAAGTCTTAACATTTCCAACAATGATAAAATGTTCAATTGCAAAATCTGCTGGGCTTTTGTAAAAAGAAAAAAGCAAGTTAAATAAGTCTCACATACAACAGCATGAAGCAAACCTTCTCAAACCAAAGTAAAATCAGAGCTAAAAAATAATGGGATTAAAGCAATAGCAAAACCTCAAAGGGCAAACATCCCATTCTTTGGTTCCATGTCTGGGACCCTGAACCAGTCGTAGCAAGATGTGAACTCTGAAGGGCTCCAGCGGCCTTGAACCTAGAGTACAGTCAGCTGAGTCACTCAGAGCTTCCTTCTTGGGGTGCTCCTCTCACTTCCTGAGGCTTTCTTCAGCTGGTAGTCTATATTCCTGACAAGGATAAATTGCTGGGGTCTCCACTGCCCATTCAAATCATACCCACAGTTTGACACATGCAGGGGCACCTTGCCCGGCCTGCTGGGCCTTCATTTGTAATCTAGATGAAAGTCTCTCTTACCCCAAAACTCTTGCATTTTGCAGACCTGAAAAACTAGCACCACAACGAGAAGGTTTGCTGTCAGCTCAGACAGTACTGAGCCCCCCAAAGATCGCTGCTGCAGAGATCTGTGAGTGCCTGGGTGGGCGAAAGTTTGCAAGAACTTTGAACTACTAATTTACTAGGTTTTGAAGCAGAGGCCCAGGGACTTTCTTGTCAAAGAAAGTTTTACTCTTTTTAACTCTTAAGTCTACAAAGGCAGAGGTCTTTAATTTGGCTTCTTTATGACACTAACCTTTTCATCAGCCTTGCTCTCCTTGGTCCGCACATTGCAAGCATTTCTTTTCTGATTATATAGCAAGTTTTTCACATCTGCCTCCCCTTCTAATTGCTTTTGTCGATCTGGGTAAAAGCAATTACAGACACCCATGCCACACTGTGGACACTCAGCTGCTTTGAAATTTCCTCTCCAGATTTATTAATCCAGTGATTTAATAATCTCAGTCTCCTACCTTAGGACATAGACAAACTGAAGACAAATTTTCAGCCAGGGAGAACACATGTGGTCTGCTCTCCAAGTGCTGATAGAGTCCTTGTTCCCCACTGAGACCTCCAAGCCCGACTTATACCATCTGCATTTCTGTCAGCATTCTCATCTTCTGAGTTCAGGTTAGACTCTCCCATCAAGTTTTATTTAGGGAATTCCTAGGCTTCTCTTGTCAGCATGTCCAAAACGTCCCTAATTTCTTCAAGCCAGTACTAAAAGGTTTTAATCCACAAAGGCAGACACAGACCTATCAAGGACTCCCCTTTTCTGGAACCAACATCTGTCTGAGTCACCTTCTTTTCCTTATTTTTTTTTTTTTTTTGGATTTTAGGGAAGGGTCTACAGGGTGTTCAGGGTCTCATTACTAGATCAGACTCGTAATGATCTACCTGTTTACAGCCTGCCAAGAGCTGGGATTACAGGCACGTGCCACCATGCCCAGTCTCAGTTGCCAGCTCAGTGTGCCCTGGGGGTGGGGCCATCATGGCAGGCCTGGGGATCAAACCCCCTGCCCCTGAGCCTGATTGCAGGCATTTTAATCTGATGAACTATTTGGCCAGCCCGTCTGCGTCACCTTAACTGTCCTACTTACCTGTTTCAAAACTGTTTCATTACTATTTTATGTATATTTCTCATTAAAATGAATAAAAAAAGAAAAGGAAGGAAAATATAAAAATGGTAATATATAAATAAAAATTACCAAACACCCAGAGTTTATGGAGATCAGTCAGTCCACAGCTGGCTGGCTCCCTGGCATGAAGCCACTACATAACTGACTGGCTCAGCAGGGGGAAGAGGTGCAACCCCCGGGAATGGAGACTCCAAAACAGGAGGGGGGAGTTGAAAGAAGAGTGCTCCTTTCCATGAATGCCTCTCAGTGAGCTCGCCAGGACTGAGCTCCAGATGGGAGGCTTGGGGTGGGGGGACTGAAGCTTAAACCTAAATCATTCTTTCAACATTCAGTTCTAAGAAAGGAAAGCAACTGAGAATAAAGGCAGCAAGCAGTCACTTTTCGTATTTAAAGAAGCAAAGAGAAAATGATCTGGATCTCTAGGAAAGGTGGAGAAGGGCGTAAGTAATGAGAGTTTGGATGTCACACACTGGTCTATTCTGACCTCTGTGATGGTTCATCCCCACTGCCATGATAAATTGACGTTTGCATGTGGGTTAGGATTCTATGAATAGACACAGAGATAATAGTGTTCAAGATGACTTAACTAGGCTGTAATCAGCTGCTATACCTCCCAATAGAGGTGCTGCTCTGTGACAGCTAATCATCTTAGGCACTGCTTGAAGACATTCATTCCTTACAGGTTTTTATACATGTAGATAAGCCCTGATTAAACCATCAGTACTCCCTAGGCCCATTCAAGTAAAAAACTATTTATACGTGATCCTGGGCATTATGAGAGAATTCGGTATGAGCAATGACAAAGACAAAAAAGCCTCCCTGAGGGAAGAAGAGGAAGTGCAGGAGAATTGAAGAAAGAGGAGACGCTTTGAGGTAACCACGACAAGCCGAAATTCTCAGAGCAAGAAGCAGCCTATGGAAAGCTCAGTGCCAAAGTAGAATTAACTGGAAGAAACTTGGCAAACATATTGGAATATGAATCTGACAAGGAAAACTGCAGCTGTGTTATGAAGGGCCTTGCTGCTGTGCATGCAAGGATAAGGGGCCAGAGAGCTCTGTATGTGCACAAAAACATTTACATTTGCGTTGAAGAAAGTCTACTTTGATGTGGAGAATGAAGAACAGTGTGATAGGCAAGTAATGGCCCAGGAGGATGAGAGCCCTCTAACCCTCTGAACCTGCGAAAGCAGAGTCATCAGCACGTGAAAGAAGTTTACAGAAGTCGCCTCCGGCCTTGCGAACAAATAAGAATATTCCAGAAGTCAACAGCCTTGAAAAGGGACAATGATCCAGATTATTTTGATGGGCAGAAGAAGAACAACAGAAGAATGGCATGTATTCTTGCTAGAGCTAAGGATGGTGGATGAGGACCTCCAGCCAAGGCCCGTTCACGGCCTGCAGAAACAGGGAGAACGAAGGAACAGCCTCATGCCACCGATTTCCCAGAGAGGAATGAGGCCGCAGGAACCTTGCTTTTGGCCCTGTAAGATCCCAGGGAATGTTTAATCTGCAGAGTATAAGAAAAAAACTGTGGTTGTTTTAAGTCACTAAATTTGTGGTGATTTGTTGTAATAACTGTGGACAACTGGGCCAGATGGTTAAATGGCTGGCAGGAGACACAATGAGGAAGCTACTGTGATCCACACCCAAGAAAGTATCTCACAGGCAATGTCATATTCTTCTGACAAATTTGTGGTTTTTCTAGAAAGAGTAAATATAGGCCAAATTTGTTCTAATTATTGAATTTTCTAGAAGAACATAAAAGATAATTTGTCTTGAAAAAGGAGAATTACTCATTTGCAGTCAATATCTTTCAATGAAGATAAATGCCCCTTTATACCCACAATGAATAAGGAAGCAGAAAAAAACCAAAGCAACAACAAAACAAAACAAAACAAAACAAACAAGCAAAAAAACAAGCTCTCTAGACCTTTGAGAACTAGAAGAAAATTCCCTTTTGTTAAGCTGGTGAGAAATAATTTATTTATATTTTGAGACTATAAATATTTAAGTTTTAATTGGTCACTCAGCAATGTCATGCCATTAGTTCTTAGTAGTCAGTCTCTGAAGGACATTTTCCCCCATGCCTTATATGAAACCAGGAGCCTTTGTACATTTCCTAAAGCTGGAGGTTATGGGTCATAAACTTCCACTTCAGTTCTTCCAAAGGCTATTCTATTGATTTAATTTATAAATTATGAAGAGAACAATAGAACACAATTTAGAAATTCTGAAAACCTAGATTATTATGTGGCTTTGTGGTCATGGGCAGTAGTTGAACCAACACTGCGTATTTCCTGCATCTTTAAAAATAGGGGGGGAAATACCAGCTATCTTCTGTCCTTAGTGTGAAGTTTAAATGAAGTTATTGCTTAAAGCTTTTGGCATGTTGTCTAGCACAGATAGCAAAATTGTAGTGAATTTAATTCTTTTTATGGTGATGTCTGGTCTTTGCAGAAGCACATGATGATGTACTGTAAGGAGATGTGACATGTTGTGGCTGATTCACTGTGTCAGCTCAAGAAGTTGGAAGCTTGGCTCGGTCGTCTCAGTGACTCTCACGTGGAGAGTCCACCCTAGAGAGAATCAGCACAAAAAGGTGGGTAAAGGGGCTGAGGAAGGTTCTGAGCACTGTGTTCTCAGAGAAGCTTAGATCTTAGCAGTGCCCCTTTCTTGGGGGAACTCTGGTCTTTGCAGTCAGCATGGAGGAAGGAAGAGAGGTTTGATGGACGCCGCAGCTGCTGCTCCTCCTCTGCTCTTTGCTGTTCTCCACCTCCATGAACTGCGGACTTCTGCCTTGTGCTACTGTGCTTTGCAGCCAGCCACGTATGGCCTGAAACCTCCCCAGACTGCAAGCTAAATAAATGTTTCCTTCTTTAATTTTGAGTGCTGGTTATTTTGTCCCAGCGAGGAGTGAAAAGTAACAGAGACTAGATGAATTCTGCAACCTGAGTTTGCTATATTTTTGTGGGGATGGCTATTCTCCCACCTGATTTTACATTCCTTTGCAGTTGACTGAGACAATGTAGAGACCAACTGTGTGCTAGAGTAGCCAAGAATAGTAGATGAATTTCTTTTCATCTCGGTAGAAAACAGGAGCTAAGGAGAAAGCCGTTTCCAAGACAGTGTAGAATTTGAACTGCAAATTAAACGACAATAAAGATTTAAGGCTGTTCACAACAAAGACAAGATTTGATGTGGTAAATTATAGTGTTATGAAATGTGACAGTGCAATCTAGTTTGATTAAACCATAGAAAATTCTTTCAAGCAGGCATGGGATATTAAATTGATGGATTTCCAAGAAGTGGAACCTTACGCTAGGTGTAGGTCTTGCTTGGTGGTGAGGGGACTCCCTGGAGCATCTGCACTTGCACGTGATGAGCTTCATCTCAAGAGCAAATGGAATGACAGGTAAGAGATTAGAAGCCACTCATTTTTTGAAAAAGAAAATCTATTCAGACCATATATATCTGAGATAATTTAGACTTCAATGCTGCTCTCAGCTAGAGAATAAAATACGAAATGAAATCTCGAAGCATTAAAATGTTAAGAAATGCTAACTCGTGAGAGTCATGAACTGTTGCCACTAGGTTGGTAGAAGCCTAGCTACTACCATAGGATGGAGCACTCATTGAATATTAAAAACAATAAGTAAATCCTTTCTAACATTTACTGGTATGATCATAAAGGAATTATCTTCCTCTGAGAGAATAAAAGCAAAATACAAAGTAGTGTGCATCATATGATTTCAGTATTATAAAGACATTTATATAAACATTTTAATAATCAGTACTTACAGGAGTAGTTATGAAGGGAGTGCTGCTATTTTTAATTTAGTAATAATGTATCACTTGATTTTGGCAACAAAACATATTAATTTAACCATATTATTTAAATGTAAGACAATAATGAGGTTATAACTTAGGTAACCAGTGAGATTGTGAATCTGTTTCTCCTAGATGGGTAAGTCATTTACATAGAGTAAGCCTCAATAATTGCATGTTTAAAAGAATGGAGGTTGAATAGAATTTTGAAATAATGAAGATAGATTTTCAGTTATTCAGGATCACAGAAACTGAGAATCAATCTTCTAAGCACAACTCCTTTTAAATTATTAGGATGGTCATAGCAAACCCTCAGGTTTTTCACCTTTAAAGTGGACATTTCTCTTTCTACACAGAAGACAAGTGAGGGAAAGTATGGCTTTGCTGGGTGCTACACAATATTTATAGCTTACCAGCTCTAAAACTGTCATCTATAAATGTTTTCAGTTCAAGATTTGAGACTCAATGTCCTCTTATTCCATTTTCAGTTTGGGAGTGTGAGCAAATCTCCTAAACCAGGAGCCACTGAGTGAGGTTCTGCTCTGAAGCCCAGTCTCGAGGCTCGGGCTTGTTACGCTGCCGTGAGCCGAGCCTGAGTGGGCACCGAGGCAGAAGGGACCACAGCAGGGCCTCTGCAGCCTGCTTGCCTTTCTCCTCATCCCACAGCTGTGTTCTGACAGCAGAAGGGCGAGAAGCACAATTATTCCAGGAAATTTTACATTATCGAACACCAATGGCTCTGTAGTTACAGTCATAATAATAAATTATACAATAATTATAGATTCAACTTTTATGTTTTCTATTTCTTTATAGATATGTGAATAGGAGAGGCAATATCTCCTACTGCTACATAAATTAAATTCTACAAACACACTCTGATCGACAAGGGTATAGTAACATACATCGTGCATGTGACCAAGAATACCTCCACTCTGTTCTTTAACATTAATCATCCGACCACTGCCTACCATATTTACTAAATATCAGTCAGTCTTTGCAAAGTAGAGAATGATAGCTGTTCCCAAGCCCTATCACTCAACTTTCTTGAAACACCTGGAGGGCAATTCTCCTGTAGGCAAAACCAAGTTTAAAAACCTTGAAGAGAACACCAGAATGAATCCATCAAAGAAATGTAAAAGCAAAGTATTTTTCCCCTCAAGAAAAAAAAAAAATCCATGAAAAAGAAACCAGAAACAGCCAGCTAAATTGAATGCAGTGTTTTCCCCATCTGTCCCCTACAGGAAAAAATGAAATAGCCCCTTGCTGAAAGCTGGTCGCGTTTTTCATCCGCTATGATGCATAAAAGCGGTTATGAGTTACTGCAGCCCGTTCCTGTGTCAGGAGGCCGACAGTGAGTGAAACCAAGAATTCTGTGCTCTGGAAGGGTGCGGCTAAGTATGACAGGCAAGACACAGACACACATCATTAATGCAGAGTTAGCAAGGAGAACTTCTTAAAAATTCCAGGAGAGGTAACTGCTTTCTGCTGCCGTGACCTGAAAAGCAGAGGCTTGTGGCCCGTCCTCCTCAGCTCCACTGTCGTCAGTGTGGCCCTAAAATCTGGGACTCCCAGAGTGCGCCTGTTCTGATAGTTCTCTGTGATCCGTCTGTGCTGTCCGGGCTACATGAGACCACTGGAGAGGAGAGATTACTCAGGTTGTCTTTTCGTGTTGAGATTCTGTACATTAACAAGCGCAAGCAAGGTTTCTATGCTAAATACAAGTTTGTTTCACAAATGAAGCTATGCTTTAAAGAAACATTTATCATAGTGGGAATATTACTAAAGTATCTTTGTAGTAGCACTGAAGTGGAATGACGAGACCCTTAGGAACTGCAGTATCATCTTCTCTGATCCCCAAGTTGACAATTTTTAACTTTTCAGAAGAATACTTCTCTTTTTTTACTTTCTTTGAGGAATTTTTGATAGTAATAAATATACCACATTTACAGTTTTGTTACCTTTCTTCATTTGACATACTACTATTCTCTAGCAGCACAAGGTTTGGCAGCATAAAAATACGTGTTTTATGTAAAAGATCTCCAGCTACATCTACTCAGGTAATTTCTCATTCATTCATCACGGAAATGTCACCGTGACCCTAATACGTAGGTGCTACTGGGCATATATCATAATCAAAATTCTAGAAATGTTTTAGGAGCACGTTTGCATTTCAATGCACACTTTAATCAACTTAAAGTGGTCAGGAACGCAGATATTGTTGACTCTCTGAGTGATAAAAGGCCACGGTCACAGAGCCAGTCAGGGCCGGAATCTCGCTCTCACAGCTGGGCACTTTCTGACTGAAGTCACACGCGGTGGCTACATGCTCTGCCTTGTTCGTTCATCTGCGCGGAGCCTCCTCCACTTTGCTGGACTCCTATAAACCAGGAACACTAGAATCTGTGACTCCCGCTCCTGCCTGCCTCCAGAGCTTCACGTCTGTATTTCTGTCTGACGGAACTGTCACTTACACGGTCCTTCTTTGGTTTTCCTGGTGTCATTGCTCTCAGCTCCGCTCGGGCTCTCTTTCCACTGTTTCCTAATAAGCCAGAAGGCAAGCTTCGCAAGTCCATTTCCTGAAGATTTGCTTAGAAATATGTTTTTGTTCTCAGTGTCAAGTGTTCAGTTCATCATGGTTTCTTGGTTCAAGTGACCAGAACAACCTGCAATCTGATAACCTATTTATTTTTTAATGCATTCTCATGCTAAAGCCAATAATATCTTAAAACATCTCTAAGTCCTTTATAGATTAATATATTAAATAACTCTCTATGGCATTCCTAACCATGACGTATAGGTAGACTCCGCACCATGAAGCCCCGGCCTCAGGACCCAGCTCCATTGTCTTACTCCCTGGTTATATCAGTCATAGCCAGTGACCCACCAAGACCACAGACTTGTTTAATGTTCAAGGCTTAAGGCTTGTTCTCTCTACAGACATTTTAATATCCCCTTTGTCTTTTTCTCTCTTACTCTAATTTCCACTCCTCTTTCAATCTCCTCCATCTCTTCATCAGGAAATCCTCAATTTCTTGTGTTGGGTTATAAACATTTCTATATGCATATATCATAGTTATGTGCATATTAAATCACAAATTCGAACATCTTTGTAGCATTCGCTAGTCTTCATCTCTGCATTCTCTCTATATTCTTCAATAACTGGCATGACATATTTTGTTCATCCGTATGGCCATAGGAGGTGGCATGTTAACAGCATATGGAAATTAATAACCATCTAGCATTCTTATCTCCTGCCACGTTGTGTATAATGCACATTAGTTCAGGTATCCTAGAAATACTCATCTATTACACAATGCTTCCTTAAGCTATGGCAGAAACTTTGCTCTCCACCATGGTACAGTGACAGACAGATCATAGGAGAGAGCTGAGAACCCACAGAGTGCAGGCGACATGGTATCAATAAGTAAACCCAACAATACTTGTAACCCCTTCACTACTGAAGGATATAAGCTCTGCAAAAGTCCTGGCAATTAAAGCATTTCAAATGGGAACAGATTCCAATGCTTGTTTAATCATAAACTCAACAGGTTAGTGGATGATTAATAAATTTTGTTTAATCATTCCTCTGTGGAGACTGTGTCAAATATATTGTGTGAGGTTCTTTTCATGTGAAGCTTGTTTTATATATCTAATACAGAGTATTGAAATTTGAGAGCAGTATATAATTTAAGATAAGGATGTTCCAGAGGATCTGCAGTTGGTTAAATTTTTTTATAAAAAATTATTTAATTTCTAATTTCCAATGTTTTCTACCTCTCTCCATTTAATGACTGGAAGAAGCAACTTAGAGCATTTAGATTCATTTTAAATTTGCATAGCTTTGTAATTGGACTTAAGTAAAATCCTGTGTATAGCAACTTACTAAATCTACCTATGATGGTAGTGACGTGAATGGCTGCAGGAGGGGAATATGTGGGCTACTTCTGTGTCTTTAACTCCATTGTGCAATTTAAGACTCTTGGAAGTTATTTATCTAATCTTTTTTTGGGGGTACTGGGGATTGAACTCAGGATCTTGTGCTTGCCAGGCAAGCACTTATTCTACTGAGCTATCTCCCTGGCCCAAATATTCTTAGCCCTATAACAGCTTTGGTGAGGAAACACCTGGAATATCAATAAAGGACATATACTCTTGCATATTTTCTGAGAAGTTGGGGCAGCAATTGAAATTTAGTTTAACAATTGAAATATAAGCCAGAAAAATCAATTACTAGATAGAACTATGGTAAATAAACTATCAGGTTTGATTTCCCTTATAATGAAACTATAATAGTCACAAGAATTAAATGTTATATTTTACATTTATATAAAAGATCACCAGCTACAGCTACTCAGGTAATTTCCCATTCATCATTGAAATGTCACCGTGACCCTAATACATAGGTGCTACTGGGCATATATCATAATCAAACTTCTAGAAATGTTTTAGGAGTACATTTGCATACTATTTCAATGAATACTTTAATCAACTTTTGAGTGTTCAGGTTTTATTTTTATTAGTTCTTGTTTGAAATACATAAGGATAACCTTTTTATAAGGAGTTCATACAAATATGTGGTGATATATTAATTTATTTCTTATTCCATTTCCCTCCAATTTTTGCCTCCTTTCATATCTGAATTCCATTCCCATATGAGACTTATATCACTAAATATGTATATATATATATATATATATATATATATATATATATATATATATATATATATATATATATACATATATTTCCATTTGAACGAGATATTCACATTGTATTTATCTTACCTAAAGAATTAAGGACATCATATTACAGTGATGTAAGACTATCCATGTTTATAGCAGCCTAATTCATTATCTCTCTCTCTCTCTCTATATATATATATATATATATAGTGTTCTTTATTGTTGTGAAGTTTCTCATACAAGTATTACCATGTGGTAGGTAAGCATGTGTGGCTGTCTTAGTTCATTTCACATTGTGGTTTCAGATGCATTCATTTTCCTACAAATGCTTCTGCTTTACTCTACTGCAGAGTACTATCTCATTGTGTATAAACACCATATTTTCTTTATCTTTTCATCTTTTGAGGAACATGTCTGTGCTCCCAAGATCTAGCTGTCACTAATTTTGCTGCTATAAACATGAATAAGCTTTACATCACTGAAATATGATGCCCTTAACTCTTTCAGGAAGATAAATACAATGTGAATATCTGGTTCAAATGGAATTTCTAATTTTAGATTTTTAAGAGATTCCTATGGTAATTTTCATAGTGGTCGTACCAGTTTATCCTCCCAACAGCAATACAGAGGGTTCCTTTTTCCTGGCAGCCTTGAAAGTATTTTGCATTATTTTATTTCTTGATGATAGTAATCATTTCTGGAATATGATGGCTTTAACCTGCTTGTTGAATGGCCAGAAATTATTAACAGTTTTTCATCTGGCTAGTTTTCTTTTTAGTCTGAGAAGTCAGTTTATTTTTATTTTCTAATTGAAAATAATTAAAATAATACACAAGGCATTGTGTAGGAGTGGTGAAAATGGTCATCCTTGTCTTATTCCTGATTTTAAAGTGAAGGCCTTCAGTTCTTGTCCATTTAATACAATGTCGGCTGTTGGCTTGTCGTAGATGGCTTTTATTAGGTTGAGGTAAAGACCATCGATACCTCTGTTCTGCAGAGCATTTATCATGAATGAATGCTAGACTGTTGTTGTTGTTGTTGGTTTGTAGCACCAGAGACTGAACTCAGGCCCTTGCGCTTGCCAGGGAAGCACTTACTCCACTGAACCATCTCTCCAGCTTCTTTTTTTTAAAATTTGCTACAGGGTTTCACTATTCAGCTCGTACTTGTAGTGATCCTCTTTTTTTCAGCCTCCTCAGCGCTGGGATTACAGGTGTGCTCACCATGCCTGGTCTCAGTGGCTGGCTCAGCCTGCTTGGGAGCAGTGTTGGCACAGCATGTGGTGCCAGGGATCGAACCTGGGTCCCTGTGCTTGCCTAAGCAGGTGCTTAGTCCACTGAGCTATCTCTCTGGCATGAGAGTGAAATTTTTTCCTAGTAAGTGTTGATGATATTTTTATAGGCTCTTCAGTCATTTTGGTTAATTGCATTAATTTGATTTTTTTTCTGTTTTTGATATGGTTAGGTAGCATTTTATCAATTTTATTTATTCTTTCAAAGAATCCACTGTTTGATTCATTAATTTTTTGTATTGTTTTATTCATCTTGATTGCATTAATTTCCGTTCTGGTCTTCATAATTATTGTCCTCTTTGGGACTTAGGCTTGACTTGCAGTTTTTTTTCTAGGAGCTTTAGGTGCAGCATGAGCTTGTTTACTTCGGTTTGTTTTGTTTTCTTAAAGTGAGAGTTTACTGCTATATACTTCATTATTTGTGCTAATTTCATCGTATCCCACAGTTCTGCTAAGTTGTATATGCATTTTCTTTTGATTGTAAATACTGTTCAGTTTCATCTTTAATTTCATCTGTGACCCATTGATTGCTCAGGAGGGTGTTATTGCATTTCCATATTTATGGAGTTTTTGATTTTTTATAACAATAATTTCTAGTTTCATTATTCGATGTCAGATAATATGCATGACATAATTTCTTTTCCTTTGCATTTACTTAAGCATATCTATGTGCTAGTATATGGTCTATTTTTTTTCTCGGAACCAGGGATTAAACTCAAGCCCTTGTGCTTGCCAGGCAAGTTCTTATTCCACTGAACTACCTTCCTGGCCCCTGGTCTATTTTGGAGAACGTTCCATGTGCAGCTGAACATATGTGCATTCTGATGTTGTTAGTTGGAACACTCTGTGAAGGTCTACTAAGTTCATTTCTTCACTGATTTGATTAAGTTCTGTTATTTCTTGGCTAATTTTTTTAGTTGATCTATATCTTTGGAATGATGGGGTATTATGTGCCCCAATTACAATTGTGTCATTGCTCATTTTATTTTTCATGTCTGTTAAGATTTGTCCGATATAGTTGTATGCTCCTTCATTGGGTGCATATATATTTGTGGTTATTATCTCTTCCTTTTCCAATTTTCCCTTAACAAATATGTAGTGAACTTCCTTATCTCTTTTGATCATTCTTGGTTTGAAGTTCACATTGTCTGCAAACAGAATAGCTACTCCTGCTTTATTCCCCTTTCTTGTCACATGGAGAAATTTTTTCCATCCAGCCTATGAACTTCCTTTTGAGTTAAATGTGTTTATTCTATACAATGTATTGTGGAACCTTGTTTTTTTTATCCACTTTGGGAGTCTGCTTCTTTCTATTATTGACATGAGGCCATTTACATTGATGCTTATAAAAAATTTGTACTGCCTTGTCTTTGTCATGTCATTTCCCTGCTGTTGGTTTCCACTTTTTCCCCTTGCTTCACTGCTTTTTCTATTTGGTAGTTCTTTTCTGTTATCATACTTGAAGTTGTGTTCATTTTTGTCTTTTTCTAGAGTATCTATCAATATGTTTTGAGAGTTGCTTTGTTGCTCATGGATTTCTTTTGTTGTTCTTCATCGTGGAAGTATCTTATTTCTCCATTATATTTGACATATTTTTTCAGGGTACATCAATATGGGCTGGAAGTTGTCTTTCAGGATGTGAAATATATCACTCTAAGCTCTTCTTACTTGATAGTTTGTGTTGAGAATTCTCTCGTGATTCTGTTGGGCTTTCCTTTATATTTGATTTTTTTTTTTTTTTTGGTTTCTAACAGATTTTAATATTCTGTTCTTTTGCTGAAATTCTTATGTTCCTTTTTTTTTTTCATTTGTGTATTTGGTACAAGTCCTATCTCACTATGCAGGTCAAACTTGTGATGATCTTCCTGTTTTCAGCATCGCCAGTGCTTGGATTATAGGTGTGCACTACATCACCTGCTCAGTGCACACTGGGGTTGGGGCCGGGGAAGCATGCAGGACCAGGGATCAAACACTGGACCCTGTGCTTGCCAAAGGAGGTGCTTAGTCCTCTAAGCTATCTCACCGGTCTTTTGCTGAATTTCTGGGGTCTTGACTATTATGTGTCTGGTTACAGAATTATTTTGATTATAGCTAATTGAAATTCTATATTACCCACTAGTCTAAACATCAGATTATTTTCTTATTTTTCAATAGGATTCTTAATGTCTGCATATCTGTTTGAATCTGTTGCATACATCCTAATTCTTTCCAATTTTGTTAATTTAATTTCCATCAGTCTTCTATTCTCCTCTGTTATATTTTTATCTACATCTTCTTGAAATGTACTAAGCAATTCTTTCATAACTTTTGTTATTTTTTATCTGAGAGATTTTTCTGATCTAATTTATTCTATAACCTAATGGAGTTGTTTCTTTATTTAGTTGCTGTCATTTCAGAAATTTAAGGTGTGTGGCTTCTATGTTCTCCTGGACTTGTTCTAGGTAGGATGGAAGTCTCAGATTGCCTTTTGTTCCTTCATTTTGCCCATTTTAAAACTCCTGATGTTTACTGGAGTTCAGCAATGACAGTAGGGGGCAAACACAGTTCACCAAGGCTGCTGTGACAGTACTGGAGTAGGGTAGTCTCTTCAATGCTCCTGCTGTCCTGGGTTCAGTGTGGCTTCTGAATTGGGGAGGAGAGGGCCAACTCACAGCTCAGAAAGGCTTCTGTGATCATAGGCGCATATAGGACTTACCAGGGTTCTGTACCCATCCAGGGCTTAACCTGCCTTTTGCATTGATAGGGTGGGGGGATTTGTAGGCTGAAGCTCTGTGAGGCTCTCGTGATGTTGTGGGAAAGGGCTGAGAATTAAGTTTCTACCCATTTCATTTGTATATTTTTTGATGCAGGATTTTATTTGAAGGGATTCAGTGGTTTTAGTTCTTTATTCTAGTTACAAATCATCTGTGAAAAATAGCTGGAAAGTTGTTCGTTTACTCTTTTGGTTACTTTCTTTACTATGTAGAAGCTTTTTAATTTGATGTGATCTTATTTGTTGATTCACGGTACTATTCCTTGTGCAATTAGCTTTTGTTCAGAAAGTCCTTGCCTCACCGATCTTTCTTTCAGTGTTTATATTCAATTCTCAAAAATCAAACAATAAAAATAATAGATTTCGGGATGGGATGTTTATCAAAATTGCAGAACAATAAAACATTCATAGTGAAAGAGATGTTTAATAGAGTTACAGATTACCTGCCATATATTAAAAACATCATTTAAATGTAAACAAAAAACTAAAACAAAATTAAGACAATGGAAATTTAGGAAAAATATTTCCATTAAAACCAAGGAATAGTCAATGTTGATGGACTATAAATGCATATATAAATTTGGTAGATGACAAATAAGTTAATACGTAATAGAGATAGTCAAATTATATTAATGGAAAAGTGGATAGTAAACACAAATAAAGCAATGTATTTATTGTCATCCTGTTTCATGTTTGACAATGACATAATTAAGCAGTGAAGATATCAGACAATGATCTAGAAAGATTCATAGCAAATCTATGATGATGACTGTGTTGAGGAGGGAGGTGAGCATTAAGCTGACAGGAAGAACACAGGAGATTGCAAGCTTTTCTTAGCCAGAATCTTTATTGTTATTATTGAAATATAAAATGATTCCAAAGTGTTTTACTTATAGAATCATCTCAATATGATTATGGATTATATGGATTTTTCTTCTGTTAAAATATTTTCATAGCAGTAAAAATGATGACTTGAAAAAAAACTAAATGATATTTGTTAACTATTGATATTTTTTCAATAGTTACATTAGTGTTAAAGAACATAAATCCCCCAAATGTGTAGAAATTTCTTTTAAAATATTCAATTTGAATTTCATCTTATAAATAAAATATTAATAAATATAAAATTTGAAAACACTTTGGAATCATTTTATATTTCAATGCATTACTGTTCATCAATATTCAAATTGTTATATGAATTACACTTATCATAGCATGAATTTCTAAATAAAAAATTTACTCAAAAAGGAAAAGTTTTAAAATATGATGAATTTAAGAAGACTTCAAAACTTTCCTGATTTTATTATGTGTTTATCTTAGTATATCCTAAGGTACAACAACATAAGATAGTATTTACTTATTTGATGCAGCCATGTGATATATCCATAGAAACTCCATTTTTGAGATACATTTCCAAAACAAAAACAAAAACAGGCCGGCCATATAGCTCAGCAGATTGAAGTACCCGATTAGGCAGATGCAGGGGCCAGAGTTCGATCGCAGGCCTGCCATGCTGGCCCCACCACCGGGGCATGATGAGACGGCGATTGAGACTGGACATGGTGTCTTGCACCTGAAATCCCAGCACTTTGGAGGATGTAAACAGGAGGATCACTACAAGTCCCATTGAAGCACTGAGACCCTGTAGATCCTGGAGACCCTATTGGAAATACAAAAAAAAAAAAAAAAGAAAA